>NC_134705.1:7639285-7950000 GCF_043290135.1 Rhipicephalus microplus | reverse complement strand
AGGTAAAAACGTGGCATGTTGTTTCATGCAAATACAAAATAAATATGACAACAATGTTTATCGAACTAGTTTCCTGAAGGACGATAGTAGGCAAGGACCTGCATGAGCTAAATCTCAGTGAAAAACATTGAAAAAAGTAGTCGCAGAGCACTTTAGAAGTAAGTTGTATATGCTGAAATGAGAAAGTCCACCATAATTGATCATTATCAACATTTCCTCTATGAACTTTAAAAAGGGCCTGCGTTGATTGATATGTGGGGTTCAACATCTCAAACCCACCATATGATTATGAGAGACGTCGTAGTGGAAGGCTCCGGAAATTCCGACCACCTGGAGTTTTTTTTAACGTGCACCTAAATCTGACCACAAAGGCCTACAGCATTTTCGCCCCCATAAAAAGTGCAGCCGCCGCAACCAGGATTCGATCCTGCAACCTAACAGTCAGCAGCCACAGCAGTTAGCAGTCACCTTAGCCAATTGACGACCGTGGTGGGGCAGCCCGCTCGCTATCAAGGTACTGTCTTGACCCCTATCAATTCTGAGCTGCGAAAACACCTTTCTTGGTCGAGTAAACATAGCGTTTCACCAACTTGGACCCACGAACGTCAGACGCCCGCTCATTACCGATCGGTGCCAAGATTTCTGCTTGTTATCGTTGCCTCTGCGTCCTCTAAAAATAATGCGAGCACCTCCAGAAGTTTTCTTATGTGATGTCAGCAGCCACAGCAGTTAGCGGTTACCTTAGCCAATCGACGACCATGGCGGGGCAGCCTGCTCGCTCTCCAAGCATTGTCTTCACCCCTATCAATTCTGAGCTACATCTTTAGGAAGGTCATACAATTTTATCAAGTCTTGCTGTCACATATACCCAAAACCCAATAGAGCCCTTCGGAAAGCAGATGCGCGAATTGTCCTTTGTTGTAATACGAAAACAGTTTGTGTCTGGGAATAGTATACACTGTGACCCCATTTGCATGGGGAAGTGCCAGCACTTTGAGAAAAATTTCTGACATTTTCCTCTTGGTATGGTTGTGCCAAAAGCTCCAAACCTAACCCCTTTTACCCTACCCATCTCAAAAAGACTGGGACGCAGGCTTGCTAGGCTGCGCCGACCCGACTGCCTAAGCCATCACTGAAATCATTGAAAAGAGGGAGCCCACCTAGTGCCTGGACGGGGCAGTTCATTGAAGGGCCTCTAAATCTCCTCCAATATTTTTTCAAGCACTGAAATAAACACGCGCATCGTATGCAGAATGTCATAACGATCAACGATGCCACACGTGATGGCACTATGCGCCGTCGGTGTGCCACAAATTCCAAAAATCAATCCGTGCCTTTCCGGCCTCCTTGTGACGCACAGCTCATTTTAAGGCATATCGCATTCATGCCCTTGCTGTTCGCTGTGTTTCCTGCTTGTGCCACCTCCCCCGCGGCAAACATTTTTCTTGGTACGCAGAGACCGCACGTATACCTGCAAGCCATGCGAGAGTGAAGGGGGGATAAATCTTTTCGAAAAGACGGAAAGGTAACAAAATGGGGTGTAGAGGGCACGATAACTACCTTTCATGTGATTACACCTCAACCGATACACTCACGAGAGAAACGAAGGGACAGTGAGAATGAAGAGAATTAAGGAGAGACAGACAGACAGACAGACACAGAACTTAACTGAGGTCCTAAGGAACACTACCTCAAAGAGGTAGAGCAGTGGGCCACTCCCACGTCGAAACGGGTAGGCCGAGCCTCACCGCCGCATCGTGGGCCCTCTGGACAAACCAGAGAGTATGTGCAAGTTCTGAGCTCCTGAGCGTAGAGCTTCATTCCTCTTCGGTTATGTGCCGAGAATCGCGTGATGAGGGGCACTTCCACAGCATGCGGTCTAACGTAGATACGGCGCCACAATCTGGGCATGTTGCATCAATGCTTTCAATAAACTGGCCGTGGGAACGAAGACTGTGGTAGAGAGGAAAAAAATTGAGGGACCCTTAAGCTTCGCCTTTAAGAGTTGAACGCAATAGTGAAATCCGGTTCCTAGTGTGCCCTTCAACCGCTAGGTGCATAATTATTAATACGTTTTGTTACACACACACACACACACACAAACGCGCGCAAGTGCGACGTATCTATAGTAATGGTACAGGCTTTTTTTATTTATTTAACAGCATTTTTATAACAACTTCATGAAAATATCGTACAGTGATGTAGTCACATGGTGCGGTATTATGAACTTCGCATAGGCGTGACACTTGCATTCATAAATGGTCACATTCTGTCATCCGTCTTGCGTGAGTTATATGGCAATTGTGCGACTTGTTCTTCTGGAGACCTGTTCTTCTGGGACTGTTCTTCTGGGAACCGCAGCAAGTATCGCCTAATGATCAGTTAAATGTCAACTGCAGTACTTCCCTTCTGTGATGGTGTCGTGAGAATGAAAAGCTAAATCTATGCAAGTCTTGTGGTTTGTTGAAATGTTGAAATGGCATTTCCTTGAAGGGGCGTAAAGTCTCACAATGCCTCAAAGATGGCAGCACATGATCTAGCGTTTGCTGTTTGCTTGATCAACTCCTCTGGAAAGGCATGATTTGTTTTCCGCTAGATGGACGTATTTGTACATTTTTAGAGCTGTTGGAAAGTTCCTGTGTGTTTTTAGCGGCGATGGCTGCACTATCCCCGCCTTTTTCGACATAGTTTGATGGCCTCCCAAATGTGCCGACAAATCGCCAAATGGGCTCGTTTTCATCGTGACACCTGTCAAACGAAATGCGTTAAGGAGACTCCTACTACATGGCATTTAGGTAGTGCTTTTTCCAACGGGTTCAATCCTCAATGGGACCAAAATTTTTCTTTGTTTATTTGCTCCTTTTTTCATTTTTCGCTCACAAACAACGGTGCCGACGGTGTGATTTGCGACACGAGCTCTCTAACGCCATCGCGTCAATACGAGGCACAAATAGTCGGTGTGTGAAGGGAGGGAGGGGGGGGGGGGTTAAATCAAGGAGGCCTAAAAAAACAAGGTGATGGGCGGAAAAGCACCTAAAGGGGTGCTCAGCGAAAGGGCAAAGTGGCTTTGAGAGAGAATACCAGTGAAGGGAAGAGTGAAAGCAGTGTTTTGATAATCAAAATACCTTTTGACACAATTGTGATATGGTGCCTTCATGAGGCAGTCTTTTCCTACTTTTTGAAACAACCTCCTGAGTCAATGGGACATACATGTCTCACCTTTTTCTGTGATCTGGACTGAATTTGACAAATTTCATTTCATATTTAAGATCAGTGCCATTCTGAAAGGCAGAGGGAACCACTCTCGGGCAGAAAAGATGGCAACAATTTTGTTGTATTTTATGTCAATATACCCCAGCCGGTTTTATATCAGTGTCAGAACTATAGGAGAACCTATGTAAATTTAAATTGACAAGATGTATTATAAGCGTGGTTGGGGATAAATCCTGAAGTTGTATGGCACACAAAAACTATAGTAAATCTGACGGAACAATCCACTGTCTTTCTTAGTCCATGTCTTTGTCATGTGCCACACATTTTTCACAATGAAAGAGTCAAAAGTTTGTTGTTTTTATTTGAAAGTGGCAAATTGCTTTCTAACTGTTCGCTCACCACTTCTAGGAATAAATCGTTACCCAATCGCTCTATTTCTGTCGTCTTGAATTTCAAATGTACTGTCTTTGAGAGTGATTCCTCAATATTTGTAAGGTGGCACCGCCCTTTTTGGGTATTCATTCCCCCCCCCCCCCCTCCTTTTTTGCAGGCTCTCTATAGAAAGTATGATCAGGAAGCAATAGGCTCAGTCAGCATTCACAATGGTTATAATACATAAGGCCTCCAAGGGATCTGGCCAAAGGAAGACCTGCGGACTCTGTGATCTCAACTGGCACTGTAAGCTCCCGAGCAAAGTCGACATTTCCTGAAGATCAAAGTGTAAGAAACTGAACCAGCCGATATCTAAATGAACCTTCTGGAACTTGGTGAATCGGTGGCTATGCAGAAAGCTGTGGAAATACAAAAAGCAGCATTTTCTTTGTATGCCCTTCTAAACAAGTGCAACCATGCTACTTTATTTCAACTGCATCACCAAAGTGCATGAGCTAAACATAATTTATTTATTATACTCTCAATGCCAGTGTACAAAGAAGAATGGTTAATACATTTACGTTATGAAATGTTGCGCTAGACAACTTGAAAATATTCATGGTTGTTGGCGACTTAGCTTAACGGGTGGTTCTATGCAGATGCTCTCTTCGGCAGGAATGAATTGAAGAAAACGTTTGTGTGACAACTTGGACTATTAAGACCATGCTATGCATTATGCTCTGAACTCCTCCTAAGATCGTCCTTACCCTTGTTTCCCTTTCCCACCCTTACTCTATGCGAAGCTATGCTGAGAGCTGCTTGGCGCATATACACTTTGCAGAGCTTTCCGCTGAAAGAGCTCTGCTCAGCTGAAACGAAATTCGCAAGGCCTCCGTGGAACACGCAGCGGACTATCACAGCGAAGAGTGGCCTTTTAAAGGTTATTTTAGAGTCTTCTGGGGCTACTAATACAAGCGCACATGCAAGGTACCAACTAGGCCATTTTTCGTTTTTGGGTAGAGAACCGCGGACGAGCTAGAGCTCTGCCCTCACTAGTTACTCGCCTGTTTTTTTTCTTGTTTGATAGTGCTAGAAAACCAATGTAGTACAAGCTGTTTAGACTATGATTACCTGGCTGGTAAATGCTCACAAAAATAGAGCAAAGGAATAAGTAATTATGATCGAGTAAAACAGACTGAATGCTGATATGCAGCCTCTTAGCAACTTTCTTAATCTTTGGCCTTCATTTGTGCTGTTCGTGCGTGCGAACCAAAATGTTTTTGGTCCTTTCTGCAAGAGCCGAACTAACTTGTATCAGTGCATTCACATGGCCCTGTTTACATGACCGTGTGTTGACCTTTGCACCTTGCAGATGTTGGACAGCTGATGGTTCAAGGAGAATGCCAATATCTGTCTTTTACATTTTGCAAGCCATTCTTGAACATCCAATTTCCATCCAGAAGTGGCACGTACTTTCGTCGTCTGGCCATGTTGTTCTTGAGATGCCAATAAAATTACAATGTGATAATTTGCTTTGGTTTGTCTATTTAAAGATATTCAGACTGAATGTTGAGCTTCTTATACAAACCATCTATTACTGGTTATTGTAATCTTAAACCCATTTAAATATGGTTTCAAAGTAATCACGAGTGCCTCTATCGGGTCATGACACCTCGTGAACTCATTATCAGTACAATGAAGTTAGTCGCCGCTCAAGCCCAATGTTACAATTCACCTGCTCTGCGAGTATAGCAGACATCAATGACAGACAAATTTGCAGGGTCCACGACGAAGGCTATCGTCATTCACCCTTCTTGTTGCGTTTTTGGCCTACTTTTTAGTTGGTGTCGGCTGCTTACGCCAGCGGTATTTTAAATATTGCAAGAAATACACAAACATTCAAATTGTTTTTATGAGGAATATTGTGAAACAGGTGACCATCCGGCACCTGCAAACAATGTTTGGCGAAGGGCTGTGCCTGACACTGCATCACCCACATCATTTCAGTTCTTCCATCATGCTCGCTATGTCACAGAAGTATGGCCTGGTACATAGTACAGTAAAAGCTCATTCGTTTAAACGTTGAAGGGGCCCTAAAGCACTTTTTCAAGTAACCATGGAATGGATTCAATCAAATAGCTTATTGTGTCATGAATTCAACGCCGCAAAAATTTTAAGAATCTGTCGAGTACGAGCGGAGTTACAAAGACTTGTTGCACGCTGCAATCGTCTACTCTCTTCTCTTGTCTGGATGAAAGCCCTGGAAGCTAAGCTGGAATGGCACGGGCAAAGAAAATACGCCACGTTTGCCTCGAGACCTTGAGCACTTTATTCTTTTTTTTATTCGAATACACAACTTTTTTTAGTATGATCGTGGTTTCACGCATGGGAAAGTCCCGGTCTCCCATGTCGATTCCTGTAACGACTGAATGCGCCATGTTCAAATCGGCCAAAGGCTGACAGATGGCCTTCTACGAGCAATTTTTGAGCTTCTTCCATCACTTTACGAGAAAAAGAAAGTATTTTTTAGCTGACTTGGCCAATTTGTTGTGAATTGCGGGCTGTATGCTCTGCTATATTATTTGGCTCACAGGTTCTCGGGAGCCTTTGATACCCATTTCCGACCATGCTCAAAACTTGTTGCAGAGCCGCTTTAATTAAAACTGACACCCTAGTCTTAAGACAGCTTGATGTGTTTCAATGGGGGAAAACTACAAATAATTTGAACATGTAGATATTAACAACGATTAGTTCAAACTGGGAGCCCCCTCGCTTTCGTCTACATTTGCATGAATTGGCCTAGGATGATCATTCAAATTACGCAGTACTTTCATCTGTGTAAAACAAGTGCAGTAATTATTTTCCATGTAAACTTTTATGGTTGTAAGTGCAGTCTGTCTGCTGCTACTGCTGTATAGGTAGAACAGCCTAGTCTGGCAATATTTGCCTTTAGCCATGTTTTTTTTTGACAAATTTTACAATTGTTCTAAGTAAACTAAGAAAGAAAGACTTTGAATCTTGATTTAATTAACCCTGCCATGTAAATAAATGTGTTTTGGAACACAAATAGCTTCGTATATTTTGGCACTAAGAGCCACTACTCACGTGAATGCGTCTCTGGTTGTTTGTTGAGTGTCCCTGGCTAATAAATAAATTCTGTTCACTGATAGAGCATGAACTTAATTTGTGAAATGAACTGCCACAAATGTGCACAGCCATCTAATTAGAAAGAATGAGTACCAAGGTGCCCTCTCTGGATTATTGCCGCAAAGTGTTTCATTTGCTTTTTGGTTGCAGTTTTGCTAAATTGGCTAAGATGCTATATTCTTAATTTAGTACAGCAGTTTGCTTCAAGGGGTTTACCGAGTAGATTAAATTGAAGACTCAGAATCAAGCTGAAAGTAAAGAAAACTTCAGAAGCGAAGCTTGCTAGTGTCTCTTGCAGGCATCGGCGTTAAAGGACCAGGAGGGAATGCCACAGATGTTAGCGAAGGGAGTTGTCCACACAAGCTTTCATTTGTTGCGCTGTAGCAAGACTAGAGAGGAGGAGGATTGAAACAGGAAGGACAGGGAGGTTAGCCAGTTCCAGAGAACATTTATATAGCTGAAGCGTTCTTCAGAGCTTGTGTAGCCCAGCGATCACAGCTGTTTAGTGCAGGCGTGAAAGTTCTGCCATTCAGCACGATCGTTGTTGTTGGAAAGGTAAGCTGACTTTCCAATCACTTCTAACTGCGTTTCTTGACGTGCTAGCCCCGGTGAATCTAATAAACAAGGTCAGGGGAAGGCAGGATGTATCGGTGGTTCATGCGGTGAAACAACTACATCCTTCGTTGTGCTGTTAGCTCTGCGGTCATCTGGCATGATTCAACACCTTTGGTGTAAAAAACAAACCTACCGAGGCAACATTTTTATCCCCTGGCTTCTTTTTCACGTGGCTGTTACAACCAAATAAGGCAAAGTTCACCATGGTCCCGGCTGGCTAGCGTGCAACCACGACGCGGTACAAACGCAAATAAACCTGTTCGAAGATTCTTCACGTAATAAATACGCGCTGCGCACAAGACACTGCTGTATGTAAATTAAAGAGGACAAAGAGGACGGCTTGCACAGAAGAGACCTTTGACACTTCTCTTATGACGTGCGGACTTAGTAAAGACAGAGCGCACACAGAACGTTGCCTAGCCCAGTACTGCGCTCAAAAATGGCCAGATGACCAAAATGGCGTCGATACTTTCGCTACCTCGTGGATCAAGGTGCAGTGCATACCCCGTATTGCGTTCACCTCACAGGGACATGACGGATACTCGTACATATGTGTCAGTGTTCGCACCGCTAAGATCCAGGGGCGCTTGTCTCAGTATACTGTAGAATGTAGCCTTGAGTATGTCGGTAAATTTGGGTATGTGAGCTCGACTGAATAGTTGCTTACAAACTCATTTCATGGCCCTTTTGTCCCCCAGTGTGTATTAGCATGAGAAAGCTGACATGTTCATTCCCTGATACAGCAGTGTGTAGAAGGCAACAACTGATGACGTGTTTTCTATAATATGAGAGCTTAGCATTTTGGTGGCAAGTTCATGACAAATACGTCCACATAATTAAAAAAATTAACTCATTGGATAAACGTAAAGAAACTTCATGCTGATTTGAACTTGGAATGCTTATCTCTATGCCTGCATATAAAGCAAACAATGCATGATCAAGTTCAGCTTCACTGCCACGCACGTGCACTGCGGATAAGCACACGGTAAAAACAAGCACAAATTGATCAAACTGACATATACAAGAATTGCTTCACTGCTATACAAGTGCGCTGCGGAGAAGCACACAATAAAAACACTGGCATTCACATGTTCGACTTCACCGCCATGTACATACGCTTCGGAGAAGGACGCGGTAGAAACAAATACGAATTTATCAAACTGACATTAACAAGTCCGGCCTTACCGCCTTGTACGTGTGCTACGGAAACCAAAGGGGTTTGTGCAATATTTCCTAACGCGCCTGAAGCAATGTTTTTTTTTCGATAAGAACTAATCACAGTTCAGTTCCACAAAAGCGGGTGAATGCATCTTTCAACCTAGGCATTTGGGGTCATTACAATTACACCATTGTTACTCTCTTAGTACCAAATGGCCAACGCGAAACAAAATTTATTTCGCCATTCCAGCATATTAGCGCAGTGAGCGAATGACTCGGAGCAAGTTACATAACTTTTCAGGATGCTATAACAAGCACCAAAGAATTCAGCACTATTGTGCTTATACACATGGGAAGCCTCTGCGAAAGTCTTCTCGAATTCCGCCAGCATATCTTCATATTATGACGCTGTCTGATATGTACTGTACAAGTATTTCTGGCTAATACATATGGGATAGCGACAGGACAGGGCAGTGTACAACTACAGATAATTGAGACGACTGCTTACCTGCTGATGCAAGGCAGCGTATTGCAACCTGCGACGCCTGTCGAACTAGCAGTCACCACGATGTTAACGAAATCGCTACGTGGTTTACTACATTGTCTGTCGGTCTGCCGGTTTGTTGTCTGCCGGTCTGTTGTCTGCCGGTTTACTACATTGTTTGTCGATCGAGCAAGCGTAGCCATAACGACGTTGACGAAATCGTTACGAGGCACCAGTTCGCGTACTGCGTTGTCCACCCGAAGCTGCACAACTTGCGGAGACAAAGCACGATGAATGGTACTTCCCGAGCGCTCAATTAAGGCGCTAGGTGGTGGTGGTTCGATTTAGGAAGAAACGCCTCCTAATTTCTGCAGCCCTTGAGAGTGAGAATCAGCCAGTGATGAGGACTCACCAGGTTCCACAGAACACCTACCACTACCACTTGCCGGGTTCTCTGAACCGGCGTTCCAAATATCTCCGGTGCAACGTCACGGTGCCACCATCGAAAATCCCTAGATCGAAAAATTGCCCGCAGCTTCCCTCGGGGGAACACTGAGGAGGATGCGGACCATATAATTGGTTAACGGGGTGTTAAAGTGCGACTTACTTGGGTCGATGGCTAAATTGGTTAACGTGGTTGTGAAATGGGTTGTTAAATTGCGACTTACTTGGGTCGATGGCTAAATTGGTTAACGTGGTTGTAGAAGGGGGTGTTAAATGAGTGAACACGTACACACGTATGCGAAAGGGCGGCGCTGGTCGAAGGGACGTCGATCATTGTGTTTGTGGATTCGTTGGAATTCATTTCACCGCGACCTTGGACGTCGACGCGCCGTGCAAACCAACCGACGAGCGGCAACTGAGCGAGCGAGCGCCGACCTTGAGTATATATACAGCACGACGGCGCATGCACTGTCAGCTGTTGAATGTTCTCGAAGCGCGACGCCACATGCGCGTCCACTGGAGAATCAGGAGAATTGTAGATGTCGAACGCGGTGTGTAGAGGAGGAAGGGTGCACAGATGGTGGAGGAGTGAAGCGCGCGCGGTGTGTAGAGGAGGAAGGGATGCACAGATGGTGGAAGAGTGGGCGACGGCGCGACGGCGCATGCGCGCGCGTCAGCTGTCGAATGTTCGAGAAGCGGTGCGGACGGCGCGGACGGCGCACTACAAGGCGCGAGTATAAGATGCTCCGCATCTAAAAATCCCCAGAAAATCCTCTTCTTAGGCAAGATTCTGTACGACAAATAGACGCTCCGCGCCAGCCCATGCTACGGCAGCACCGCCTTGAGAACCGGTTTTTTTTTGTCTGCGTGCGCCGCTTCACGCGATGCATGGTGAGAGAGGGTGCCTGAAAGCACGACCCCATATTCTTGTGCACTGTAATAGAGCCAATAGGGATAGCAATTCGGAAGCGACGGTAGCGCTTTCCGGGTTTTGTAGGAAATCGTAAATAGATTGCAAAATGACTATTTCACTAATAAGTGAAAAAGGTTTTGTTACCTTCTGCACATAAATGTATTTTAGAATCAAATATAACTAAAAATATTGTTTGTATAATTTAAAATTGCGTATAAAATGAAATAAGTTTCAAAAGCACCAGGGTGTTTTCATATGGCGGGTGGCCTTCCTCATAGCAGACGACATCGTCGTCATCTGCTTCTGCGTCATGGCTGACCCCCGCTCAATGTAGCAGCCCCCTGTCTCAATTTCTATCGTTTCCACATAGTACAATGCAGTAAACTGCGCAATATAAGCTCATAAGTATCTTGCGTACTTACTTTAGTAAGTTGTGATGCCGCATACAGGCCGAGCGAAATGACAACGCTGGTCACACAAGCTTGCAACAATAAATCGTTTTATTGTAAGTCAATCGATTGATGTTTACACAAAACAAAGGCCACATAAGTAAAATTTTAGCACGTACAACAGTGAACAATATGCATGCATCAGCGTTCATGTTCAAAGAAGATATACGTACTACACATAGCCTCAACGCAGTTGCCCGGAGCACAGAAGCTGTCCAGCGCTGGCTGTTATATCCATCACTATGCACGAAACCTTTGGTGCAGTAAGTAAAGGCATACCGCTTAGGTCCCTGCACTTGTGTAGCTCAAGATTTCGCAACAACTTTTTGACAGTATTCGGTAAACTTCCTGTAATTGATATCAACATAGTTGCGTGCCTTTCACGAGCAGTGCGGTGAGGCTGTTTGTTTCCTGGTCCGCACTACTACCTAAAGTGACGCACGTTCCAATTTTCTACGCATTCGCACTTTGCATGCTTCTGAATGCCTGAAATTAAATGAGGAACGGTTTTTATGCTTACTATTCCGAAGTCTTACAAATAAAATCGTCGGAAAAAGGGCTTCGTTCGGTTTCGTTTACCCTATGCGTTTACCTACGCAGCCTAGTGCGCTGTCGTGGTTTCGATGGTGGCGACTCCTCACGCTGTGGCCGCGAAGCTCGCAACATGCCACGGGCCTGGCGGCACCGCGCAACATCTCTCAGTTTTGCAGCTTACCTAGTTCTGGAAATGTTGATACACGGAGGAAGGAAAAAGGTACCTTTTCCTTCCTCCGTGTGTTGATATGTATCTGCAAGGCTTGTGTTGGCTGGTGTTGAGCGAGGCTTCGTCTCAAAAGCGAATACGACTGCATAAATGAGGCTTTTCCAAAACAAAACGTTTACAAGCGGATCTGATTCACGCGTATTACATTCTAAAATAAACGTCCACTCACCTTGACGGCACAACCAAACGGTGAAGGAACAGACGACATAAACGTGGCGGAAAGAGCGCTCGCTTTGTCGTATGCCTGACAAGTTTAGCAGCCGTTGGTTACTTCTCACGGGTCGTGACATTGTACATCAACGTAGAAGCACAAAACATCTATAGACTACCAGTTAGAGAAGGGAAACTGTACCTTTGATAGTGCAACAAAAATAAGGGTAGCGGTGGCGTTGTGAACTAACTTACCCGACCTAGAGACGGCGGTAGCAGGCCTATCATCATCATTGCACTAGGGTATGATGGCTAGAAGGAGAGGTGTTAGCATCGGCACGCCGGAGAGTGAGCGAGAATTCATCCGGATGCGGCAGCGCTGCGGTCGCTTTCGAGATGCCCCTCCTCGCGCCCGCGCATCTGTCGTTTTTCGTTGCAAATATTTCGCGCTACCCTGCGGATTATAACAAAGTCTACCTGTCAGAATTCTGGCGGCGCGTTGCAAAGAGTGTATTTGCACTGAAAAATAGTGTTTTCAATTCACTTCGTAGTCTATAGCTACGAAGCTTAGTGGACAGAGAATCAAGTGACTTGCCGTGAGCTTGACAGCAAAAGAAAAACCATGCAGTTTTTACTTTGATGCCGTAGTGTTCTCAGTGACGTCCCAATGCAGGTAAAGGTATCGATAACTGTTATTTTTATGACTTCCACAATGAAGGTCTACTTATACAAACAATTAAGGCATTTATTTTCACGAAAGCGAAAAAGAACTTGAAAATAAACACAGCATGTGCATTAAGGTTGGAGAGAACTGCATGTGATACGAAACTCAGCTATAAAGCAAGTAAATAAGGCTACTTAAAAGAACAGTATATATACGATGGTACAATGGGCATACATGGACACATTACATTGAGATTTGATTGGTAAACATAGATACAGCCACAAACACAGCCAGACAATGACATCCCAATTGTTAATGGGAAATGCGTAACAATGTGAACAATACAATAGTAAAGTCACAAGAAACAACACAATGTGAGGAATGCACAATAACATAGAACAAAACCTTGTTCGCTGTGTTAACATTATGGCAGTCAAGTCATACGTCTCAACTTCAAGAACATCATTTTTCTTTTTTTTTGATTGGACGCATTTTCTCCAGCAACGAGAGAATGCATTCTGGTCAGTGTAAAGAATGTAGATATCTGAATTGTCGCTTCCACTTTCTGTTGTTCGATGTTCACAGCCGACCATATTTAGCCTCTACAGACAGCATGCGAGGCAAGAGGTAACATGTTATGCTGTCACTTTACAACATGTTGAAGCTAAAGCAATAGGTGAATGCATCTTGCATAGCTTTGACCAGGTCTGTTAAGGACTCGGACGAGCACAGAAGGCATGATTTTGCCGGAAGCAAGCTGGAATTCTATGCGTGAAACAACAACTTGATACATTCGTTGCGCTTCGTCTTTTTGACAATCTTCCGGGCCACACAGCCACTGACATAATCGGCGATCTGGGAGTCACTTTTGCGTCCAATGAGGTTAGTGTGGTCAGGGAGGGCTTCAAAAGCATCAATAATTTCATGAACCTCATTGAGGCACCCCACATATTGCAGCTCATCCAGCTTATTCTGCAATTTTATTGAATTATTGTGGATGCTCGGACATAGAAGGCTGCTCAGAACTCCAGAAGGTATGTTTCCACTGGAGGGTGATTGTGCCAAACTGTAGAACTGAGGCAATGCACAGAGATCAAAAATTGTGTCGGTGAAGGGTGTTCATTCGATCCAGACATTTGCTTCAGAATTCCAAAAAAAAGATTTTAAGCGCGTCTTGGCAGAGGCGAGACGTCATCAAGTATTTATAGTCCAAGGTGTTCGTGACATAGTGCCGGATGGAAAGGGTGCTGGTTAGAGTGACGCGGAGTCCTTCGGCAGTTGATTCACTCAGGAACCCACCCTCCTACAGCTCTTTCCCAAGTTGCTAAGAACCCGTTGATAACATGCTTGTAGCTACGGACGATTAATCTTTCGCCAAAATGAGCTTCTCACGCAACGTAGTTCTTTTCCTGTGGTTTGTCAGCGTGATGGATTGTACGCTCTCAGCCTTGCGCCGTTTATCGTCGGTGGGAGCAGAGAAGAGAGACGCTTTCTTCCCTTGTTGGCAGGCCGAAACATATCATGCATTGCATCCAGGTGCCAAGCAGTCTGTTTGCTGTTTACCCATCGCTGTGGTATGGTCACATTGGCACGCATTGATCCAGAAGAAGTCCGAATAGGCAAAGCGCCGACGTTGCGACTTGCGAGCACACGAGCAAGCGACTGAAAGTGCCACGCTAGCGGTTAGCGAGCGCTCTCGACCGATCCCGGTGGCGACTTGCGCGCTACTCGGCGGCAAAATGAAATACAAGCACGCCTCCTTTCAAGGCACGGCTATGCGCGGCCGAATGATTCTAGGGTATGGTGGCTAGAGGTGTGCGCCGACTGGTCGGCGCGCCGCCGCCGACGCGAACTGATCGGCGCGCCGCCGCCGCCGTCGATGATTTTTATCGGCGCAATCGGCGCGCCATTTATGCGCCAATACTGACTTTTCAGAGATTTGTCTTTTTTCATCCTAATTTATAGCTTCGTTTCACATTTTATGTAGCCAGTAAAAACCAGGCTTCTTACTTATCTTCATCCAGCTTCAGAGACCGAGAGTACCACTATGAACAGCGGCACAAGTTCTGCGGCCGCTGCATGTAATGATATATCGAACAAATTGACAAAAATGAATGTAACAGTTACGGTAAAGCATAGACACTGCCATCTTAGGCTTAAAAGCAATTTTTGCTGGTTTTCTGTGTCGTAATTAGCAATGATTATGGTCATACGTCGTTGAATGTACTGGCCCAGCGTGTTGATGCATGTGAGTTCACCGTAGCACTATTCCAATATTCATATGAATGCAAAACGGCGTCATTATCAGTCCAAGATGGCAGCCTATGATCGTGCCCGAAACAGGGCGTATATACAGAAGAAATGAAGTAATAGCAGTGCTGCACGAATGCAGTGCGTTGGGTGAAGAACTACACAAAGCCCCGAAGGATGAAATCGAAACGGAGAAGTTTAATGGAGATTAAAAACGCCGAGGCATAATACATGCTCGAACCTACCCAGGGTATATCATCACCTGTCCGTGGTGTTAAAGTTGATGATTTTCGAGGATGACCACTCATATGCAGCGTCTCAACATGCTGCAGAAAATATTCACCACCAGTTTTATTCTTCAACCTCCGTTGGTACCGGCCTTTTCAGGCATCAGATATCCGGGATGAAGATGCCAAGGCAGTAAGATGGCAAGAGAGAGAAAGGAAGGCTGGGGGATCAACCAGATCTTGGCATCCGGTTTGCTGCCCAGCACGGGGGGTGGAGAAATAGGGGCAAGAAAGGGGGTGTAGAGAGACAGAAAAGAAAACGCATGTGCACTTAGGAGTAGGATGGCAAACTTAACAGAGGATTTATTACATTCTGTACAGACAGGGTGAGAGATCTCTTGCGAATGAGCTAGGTGGCTCATTATAAAGTGTGCGTTTTGACTAAATCAGGTAATGGGTCCAGAATGCGCGGTTGAATCACAGGACACACACACCATTTCTGACGGTGCCGCTCACACTCGAACAAATCAACGTCTGCGATTGGGGTGTGGTCACCACACTGCACCTGTAACACCAAGAAACCATTGTGGTCATCTCGTCGGACGTCTTATAGTGTCGGAATGCCACCTCACTTCCCAACTAAGATGGACAAAACACGGCGGACAGCAGGCTGGCAGCCCTTTGGTGACTTGTTTGATGAACAAAGAACGCCTCTCTCGCCCGTCGGCCCAGGCGCCACGCGTAACAACGCTATCCAGTGGTGAGCAGAGGCGTATTAAGCTTGTCTGAGGCCACCAGTTTTAAAAAGAACACAATAAAATTGTAAAAACTTGCCAGCAGAAAGTTTACATGAGACAGATGAATTCGTCAATAATGCGGAGACAGACACTTAAGCGGAATGTCTTATATAACATAGTCCAGCAAACATATTTTCATCACGTAACTTGAACGGACCTACTGGCACTTGGAAAGATGACTAATAATTGCTGCGGGCAGTGGTGATGTACTTCTGTTGCGAAGGTAATGCTCAGAATCAACCAAATAAATCTCAAAATTATATTCAGGTCTTGATAAACAGTAAGTAAAGTTAGAAAGCTCCTCAGGTGGCAAGTAATAAATTACTTTACCATTTTTATGGTGAAGTAATTTGCGAATAAATAATGCAACCACTGTTTAATTGATATTCAATGACATGACCGCAATCAACGGTGTGTCGTCGCAATAAAAACTGGAGCGTTATTGGTGGACACGAGCGGGCGAATGCAGGGAAAACGAATTTGTCACGTAATAAAAGCGATGTGATGTTGCACATTTTCACCTGTACAACTCCGTGCCCTTTTGCTTGCTCGTGATGTATTCGAAGGAGCTAGCCAATTCTCGGGTAGAAGTTGAGCTGAGTAACCGGGGCTGATAAGAGGAACGTCTATATACATTATTTACACACTATAGGTAGCGTAATACTATATGTTGATAGTGGCATCATGGAAGCTTGATGGGAGCTTCTGAGAGCTATATCAGAGCGTCTCTGTGCTCGCGTTTTAAGCCCTGGTCTTCCTAAATTTCTCTGCAGGAGAGAACAATGAACAGTTTGCAATAATCTGCAAGACAGCTTTTCTGTAACGTTAGTTTTTCAAAACTCTCGTTCGCAGACTGCTTTTCTCGCTCATTTCATTTATGCCATTCCCCTTTTTGAGATCTTTTTGTACTCGCGCGCCTTCGCTGGAATTCGAAGAGGTGACATTTTGTTGTACTCGCGGGCTCAAAATGAGAAAGAAAAGCAGTCTGTGAACGAGAGTTTTTGGTTGGAAAACAAACCTTACAGGAAAGCCACCGTGCAGATCACTGTAAACTGACAGACTGCATGTCCATTCAAATGTTCAGGGCAGTCCAAAGGAATAGACCTCTTCCTCTTTGTAAACAGTGTGAGGTCACTGTGGGCACCCCGCCCCCTACACCCTCTCTCGAAACAGGTGCTTGTTAGCAAGAAAGTTCCTCCGGCGGCATCTTTATGCATTTTTAGCTTTTGAAAGAAGGGGGTCGCTGAAGGGTTACTGCCCATAGTGTGGAAACTCGCTCATCACAGTTGGATGGACGGAGAAACTGTTTAGAGTACTGAGAGACGCGACTAACATGCAGTGGGTTTCACCCACGTAGATGATAGCCTTAAAAAAATCTGATCTTTTTGAAAGCGAACCTTTTGAATGTACACGATTACTGGCACTTTGAGAAACATTTGCATGGTATGGCTGTAAACTTACTCAATTTCCATCGTGGCATGTGTAATACGAGGTACAGCATTGGCGGCAGCATGGTTTTGAGCTGCTGTGCGCAAAGTCACGGATAAGGTTCTCACTCATTGCCCAAAAGTCTCATCGGAGATGAATGAAAAAAAAACACCACTTTTTTCCTTTGGGTAGGCTGAGGTTAACATACCGAAACGCGCATGCGAAGATTCGACGAAGAGGAGAAAGAGACTCGACTGGCTCGCGAGCGACGCTGTGGATCCTTCGCTGAGCTACACCTCTTCATTACTCATCTTGTGAATAAACGCGTTCCATCGTCACAATTGTGGTGGAAGGTGCTGGGTAAGCTAGCTACTACCAATGATACCGGAGAGGCACCGTCCCCTAACGACGGAACCGCTACACGAGCTTCGCCGCAGCCGTTGACTAGCTGGCTTGGCACCATTACCTCAAGAAATGAGCTCGGACGGAGACAACCAGCAACCAGCCGCAAGGACGTCACCCTACCACTACAGGGAGCCGCGAACCTTCACAGGGAAACCCGGCGATGACGTGGACGAATGGCTGAGCCACTACCAGCGGGTGAGCCGTTCAAACGGTTGGAATGCGGCTAGCCAGCTGTCTCACATGGGGCTCTTCCTCGATTTCATGGCGCTTGTATTGTTTGAAAACCATGAAGACACATTGACAACCTGGGACCAGTTTGTGGAGGAAATTAAGAAATGCTTTGGAGACCCAGCAACGAAGAAGAAACGTGCCGAGCAGACGTTGTCGCAGAGGGCTCAAGTCACCGGTGAGACATGCAGAACCTACATTGAAGAGATTTTGAAGTTGTGCAAGTCGGTGGATGCCCGCATGACGGAAGAAGATAAAGTGGACCATATACTCAAGGGCATCGCCGATGACGTCTACCACTTCCTCATTGGCAAGGAGAGCCTGCAATGCGTGGCCGACGTGATTAACCACTGCCGAACCTTCGAGGCTCTTAAAACTCGTCGCATCACATCGAAGTTCGGACGTCTGGCCAACGTCACGACTGTTGCCACCGTTGATGTCTGCCAGAATTCTCTACCTGCCGACCTTTCCTCCACCATTCGTCAGATTGTACGGGAAGAACTGCGTCGCCATGTCTCTGTTCCCATGCAAGCTGGAGACCCGCAGTGTGATACACTATCGCCAAGCATCAATGCTGTGAGTTTCGACGAGCGCAGTTACTCCACCCGCAGTCCACGCCTGAGGGCTCCGCCACCACAGGCTACTTACGTCGAGTCGTCTTATGCGCCCCGCAGCAGTTATAGCTACGACAGCCAACCACCTCCGTTTGTGTCCGAGTGGAAACAGTTCCCTGAGCATCCTCTCCACACCGCAGCATTCAATGTGCATCGGGAACGCCCCGTGTGCTACCAGTGCGGTGTTCGCGGACATATCGCCCGGTTTTGCCCATCGCGACGTCACCCACGCACGACGTTTTCTGACCGACCAGCGATGTTTGCACGGCAAAGCCAACAGCCCGATTACGCCTACTGGCCTTCGGATTCAACTGCCCAGAAGCACGGGCACCGTCCAAACATCCGCAGTGACTCGCCTGCCTCTGTGAGGAGCTTGACGCCACCTACTACGCGCCAGCGACGGTCCCCATCTCCCCGTCCCCGGCCGCGGCTTTCCTCTCCGCCACCGGGAAAATAGTCGGCGCGGCCGATGGAGGCGAGGTCACTGGACGTACCGCTTTGCACACAAGTATGCCTCCATTAGTTCACATGCTTCACAACAAGGTTCATGTTTTCATTGACGATGTTCCCACGATGGCTCTGGTAGACACCGGTGCAACAGTTTCTGTAATGAGTTTAGTTTTCAAGGAGAGACTTGGCCGCAAGGTTATGTTTTATTGGGATCAATCTTCTACTTTTCGAGCAGTCAGCGGCACGGCTTTGTGTCCAGTAGGTGTGTGCACTGTGTCTGTTCGTGTTGCTGGTAAAGCGTTCAAGGCAGAATTCGCAGTGCTCGCTCATTCCACGCATGACGTTATCCTTGGAATTGACTTCTTGCAAGAGTGCCGTGCGACTGTCGACTGCGGGGCAGGCGAGGTTCTGTTGTCCGCCCTCGCCCAGCAGCCTCAGCGTAGCGGAGACGACAACCTCGTTGTAGTTAAAGACACTATTCTACCGGCATGGTCTACTGCCAGCGTACCCGTTGCTGCTTCGAATGCCGACTCGAGTTTCAGTTCTCCTGATATTGTGATTGAGCCGTTGCCTTTGCCTTGCATGAAGAAAAACATCTTTCTGCCGCGCTGCGTTGTGTCTCTCACCGAGGGAAAAACTAAATTATGGGTAGTTAACTGCTCATCCGAGTCTGTTGTACTACCAGAGGGAATGTGCCTTGCCATGTTTGAAGGGCAGTGCAGTATCTGCGTAAAAGCTCTCAGCAATGCGGCAAATTCGGACTATGCTGATGTATCCGGCACGGAATACGAATTTTATAAGATGGTTAGCAAGTCTATTCCCTCGCATAAGCGCAAAGTGTTGGTTACACTGCTGGCCAGGCACGCTAAAGTATTTGATTTTGCACGGAAGTCGCATAGACCTCAGACGCCCAGCACACGCACTCGTCACAAGATCGACACCGGAT
The DNA here is from genome assembly GCF_043290135.1 of Rhipicephalus microplus. Lineage (NCBI taxonomy): Eukaryota > Metazoa > Arthropoda > Arachnida > Ixodida > Ixodidae > Rhipicephalus > Rhipicephalus microplus. Next base: position 7,930,283 of record NC_134705.1, on the reverse strand, counting down.
CTGCGCACCCCCTCAGACAGAAACCTTATCGAGTTTCCGCGTCAGAGCGCAAGGTAATTTCAGAGCAAGTCAGCGAGATGCTAACCTCTGGCGTAATTCAAGAATCGTCAAGTCCCTGGGCCGCACCTGTTATCTTGGTCAAGAAAAAAAATGGGTCCTGGAGGTTCTGCGTTGACTACCGACGTCTCAACTCTATAACTAAGAAGGACGTGTACCCGCTTCCTCGCATCGATGATGTCATCGACTGCCTGTATTCAGCGTCCTATTTTTCATCGGTGGACTTGCGATCCGGGTAGTGGCAGATCCCCATGGATCCGGCTGACAAAGAAAAGACGGCCTTTGTTACACCCGACGGTCTGTTTGAGTTTAATGTTATGCCATTCGGCTTGGGCAACATTTGAAAGATATATAGACACCGTTTTACAGGGCCTCAAATGGGAAATTTGCCTGTGTTACCTGGACGATGTGGTGATTTTTGGCCGAACATTTGAAGAACATAATCATCGCCTTGACCTCGTTCTAACCTGTCTCGAGGAAGTTGCGCTTACACTGAACTCAAAAAAATGTCGCTTTGGAGAACGTGAAACCTTAGTTCTGGGACGCCTGATGGATAAAAATGGCGTGAGACCGGACCCGCAGAAAGTCGCCGCTGTCAGCAACTTCAAGCAGCCGCAGTCCCCCAGGGAGTTGCGTAGCTTCCTGGTCCTGTGTTCTTACTTTCGTCGATTTGTTCCGAATTTCGCTGTTAAAGCACAACCACTGACTGACTTGCTGCAAAAGAATGTCCCTTTCCAATGGACACCGGATTGCGAAGCAGCCTTTAAGCAGCTTCGGTTCATACTGCCTTCAGGACCGGTACTTCACCATTTCGATCCTTCTGCTGAAACGGAAATTCACACAGATGCCAGTGGAATCGGCCTTGGTGCAGTGCTCTTTCAGCGCCATGACAATGCTGAACACGTGGTCGCTTACGCGAGTCGTTCGTTGAGCAAGGCAGAACAAAATTACACAGTCACAGAGCAGGAGTGCCTCGCAGTCATTTTCGCCGTGCACAAGTTTCGCCCATACATCTACGGCCGTCGCTTCTCGGTAATCACCGACCATCATTCTCTATGCTGGTGGGTAGGCTTCCGAGACCCATCTGGACGACTGGCGCGATGGGCTTTGCGCTTACAGGAGTTCGACTTCACAGTACGCTACAAGAGCGGTAAGCGGCACGCAGACGCCGACTGCCTATCGCGCCTTCCTCTACCGACGACGGAGTGCGACGCTGACAACTTCGACCAGTATATCGGCGCTATTGCCTCTGAGTTCCCTGATCTCGTGACTTTCCGGACAGCCCAACAAGAGGACCGCTCCTTAGATTCTCTGTTCGCCTCCGCAAATGAACACGCAAACCCAAGCTCTTTTGTGGTTCATGACGGCGTCCTTTACAAGAAGAATTATTCCGGACAAGGCGCCCGTCTGCTTCTAGTTGTTCCACGCACTTTGCGGGCTCACGTCTTTCGGTCCTTACACGACGACGCAACCTGTGGCCACATGGGCTTCGCCTGAACGCTTCAACGAATCCAGCAAAGGTTCTATTGGCCCAAGATGCGACACGACACGGAAAAATACGTGTCTGGATGCGAACAATGCCAACGACACAAACGTCCCACGGCTACGTCGCCAGGACTTCTCCATCCTGTTCCACCTCCTAACTCTCCCTTCGAGACTGTAGGTGTCGATCTGCTCGGTCCATTTCCACGATCGAGCAGTAACAATCGATGGGTCGTCGTCTGTGTTGACCACCTAACGCGCTACGCAGAAACTGCTGCAATACCTGCTGCAACGGCCATGCACGTGTCGCAGTTTATGCTTCGCTGTATAATTCTCGGCCATGGTCCTCCACGAGTTGTCATTACCGACCACGGACGTCAGTTCATTGCCGACGTCGTTGAAGAGATCCTGCCTCTGTCTGCCTGCCATTTCCGCCATGCCACACCATATCACCCGCAGACCAATGGTCTCGTAGAGCGCACGAACCGGACTCTTACGAACATGCTGTCTATTTATGTCGATTCTAAGCACAAAAACTGGGACGAAGTGCTACCTTACATCACGTACGCGTACAATACCGCGAAGTATGAGACTACAGGTTACTCTCCATTTTACCTGCTGTACGCTCGCTCCCCACGATTTTGTCTCGACACTATACTACCTTTTACACTAGACGTGGAAACCTCGATAGCCGAGACGCTCTGCCGCGCAGAAGAAGCCCGTCGCATCGCACGCCTCCGAACCTTGGCATCCCAGCAGCGTTCTAAGAAACGTTACGACGCCTGCCATCGCTTCTTATCTTATAGTAAGGGCGATCTTGTGTGGCTATGGACACCAGTCCGCAAACGTGGTTTGTGCCAGAAGTTCTTGGCTCACTATTCCGGTCCATTCGTCATTCTTGACCGCCTCAGCGACGTCACGTACGTAATCTCGAGCGTCACAAGCAATGGTCGCCGCTCTAGCAAAACACAACTGACACACGTTGCGCGCCTTAAACCATGCCACCATCAACCATCTGAGTGACTCGCCCAGAGGGCATCGTCTGCGAACCGGGAAGTGAAACGCGCTAGCGAAGATTCGACGAAGAGGAGGAAGAGACTCGACTGGCTCGTGAGCGACGCTGTGGATCCTTCACTGAGCTACACCTCTGCATTACCCATCTTGTGAATAAACGCGTTCTATTGTCACAATATGCTCGTGAAAATCAAAGTGAAGTTCTGCCGCTGCGTATTCAATAACCTAGTAAAAATTTATGTTATGTAAAACCCGACATCTTGATACTATATATAATATTATCTGGCACAGTTATCTTGCTTCATTTGACACCTATAACGTGTTTTCGTACCTATCGCTCTTTTAGGCCTGATACACAAACTTCTAACGCGCATTTTCACTTCATAAGGATCGAGTAGTAAAAGTACAAAGTAGATGAAAAACCAAAATATCCGCTGTTTCCATTAACACGTATCAGGTATCCGATATTACGAGTTATAGCCGTGGTGAAGCATATATGCAGCTTCGACAACGCTACAACATGCTTATAGCTCATGCGTAGTCGTATATATCACCAGGAGATCATGCACTTTTATTTTTCTGCAAGCCGCACATACGTTGAAATGTACCCACTCACAGATAATCGCGTCAAATGCATTTTTACCTTGAGTAAAATGTCAGATCGTAAAGTTATATCAACAATCTGATACCGAAACCGGCCCACAATGAATACCAGTGTTTTCGCAAACAGGACGCATTGCATTATTCACACTGCACACACTATGCACAATATTTCCAATTTTACCGTCTGTAAAGATGAACCAATATTGTCGATGCCTTTTAACGCACACTACGCCACCGTCAACACTGCACATTTTCAAAGAAGATGCCGCTGTTCCTCGCACAGACCGCCACGTGTGTTCACTTCTCGTAGATAAACAGCCAGCCGGCCAGCGTGGCGAACATTTCATCACGCACTTTATCTCACACCTAGATGTTCTCTGACACATGCCACAGCTAATGTTGCCACTGTGAGATGAAGATTACGCTTTCAAAAAGAAGAAAAAATTGCCCCAAGCACCGAGCGACTAAAGTGATTCTTAAAAAGAGAAAAGAAGAGAAAAGTGAGCCCGTTATTGTCTGCTTCAGTGAGCGACACCGCCACAGTAGCTCACGAGGGATGGGGGTGAGGAGGGATAAAAAGGATAGGAGTAAAGATGTAGGAAAGCCGAAGAAGGAGAAGAGAGGAAGAGACGTGAGGTGGTGAGCCAGAGCGAGCGACGACAAAATGAGGGGATAGAAGAGATAGGAAATATGGGAGCACGGTCACTGGAGTCCGAGGACGGGGCGCACCTGCGAGAGCTTCTTTCGGCGTCGGTGGATGGCGTAGAGCAAGTCCAGTAATGTTGAATTCCAATGGCGGAGTCGGAGCAAGTTTTTCTGCTCCTTTCAGAACAAGTGTGTTCCAATGACAGAGTGAGAGCGAGAGTCAAAAGTTCCAATGAGAGAGCCGGAGGGGATTCAGAGCGGGAGTCCCTACGTGGAGCAGGAAAAACTGCTCCGCCGAAATCGGTGGAGTGGACCGGAACTCGGCGTGACGCATTTCCTTTAACACGTTTGCCTGCTTGGGGGCGCGGCTGGCGCGGCGCGAGTTGTGTTGATAATGGCGGATGGCATGGACGGCTCGGCTACCTCGGCAAAGCGTGCGGCAATGCTTCTGCTGCTCGATAGCGACAGCAGACATCGTGGACAATAACTGTTGCATGCTTGGCGTGATAGAGGGCACGGCACCCGGCCTGCGGACAGCATGGCTAAACCGCTGCTGCTGCTTTTGCAGGTTGGTTACCGCAATGAAATAGCTTCTTGTCGTAGTGATGATTTATGCTTGTTGATCCTGCCGTGCCCTCGAAGATGTTACTGTATTATAGTTGACTGTTGGTCTGCTGTGAGGATGCTTGTTATGTCGGGAGATGTCGAGGAAAACCCCGGGCCTGCTACGACGCAAGAGCTCTTGCAAACAATCTTGGAAAACCAGGCCAAGTCTGAACGTGATTTGAATGCTATTAGAGACAAAATATCTGAAGTAAACGTTAAAACAGATAAGCTAACCAGTTCGCTTGCTTTAATCCATGAAATGAACCTGAGAATTGATATTTTGGAAGCTACTGTCCGGCAGCAGGCGGAAAGGCTGGTAGAATACGAAAACAGAAGCCGGAGAAACAATCTTTTGGTATTTGGTCTCACTGAAAAAAGTATAGAATCAGAATCTGATTTAATGGTTTCGGTCGTGGACAAGATATTTAAGGAAAAACTTGATGTAGAAGTTAAGACGATCGAGAGAATACATCGCATGGGAAAGGTACAGCCCGGGAAGGTTAGGCCAGTTATTATGAGATTCTATGACTACCGGGAAAAGGAGCGTGTGATGAAAAATTGTCCGAAGCTGAAGGGAAGTCCCATAAGTATTAGTAATGACTATGCGAGTGAAACAGTGGAAGTGCGGAGGAAGTTATGGCAAAGTGCGGCTGCTGAGCGTGATAGCGGTATGAAGGTTTCCCTGAATCACGATAAGCTCAAAATAAACGATAAGCTCTACACTTGGGATCAGAACAAGAATGAGCGTTGTGCGATTTCGAACAGCAAAGGCAAGAGGGATGGCAGAGCTGTCCCTGCTACCCGCTCGAATGCCGCATCTACGTCAAACACTTCCCCTTCCACTTCTGCGCCACAAAATCGTAGCTACGCCTGCTTGTACTAAATGCTCGTAGCATTGTAAATAAGGTCACGAAACTCGAACTCTTGTTGCTGTCACATAGCCCACAAATTGCTGTCATTACCGAAACATGGTTCAGTCCTTTAATTCCCGACGATTGTATTATTCCCCCCGGATATCTTGCACACAGGTGGGATAGGGATTCACGGGGTGGTGGAGTGGCCATTCTTGTGAAGTCGCCTATTACGACAGAAAGAATTGATTGCTCCCTCTCCGAAACGGTTTGGTGCAAAATATTCGTTGAAAAAGTGGTTTTTATTGTCGGAGCAATTTACAGGCCTCCTGGTACCACGCCTGATTTCCTAGACCAACTGAACAGTTTCTTGTGCAAATTTCAGAATGGCAACACGAGGTTGATACTGACTGGCGATTTTATTTACCGCATATAAATTGGGAAAGTGTCACACCTGGACATATAGATACTCTGAGCGGTGATAAAATGTTGGAAATAATGTTCTCTCATAACTTAACACAGATTGTAAAAGAGAATGCGCGAGTAACTGCTAATTCAGAAACATTGCTTGATTTAGTCTTTCTATCACGCAGAGTGACACATAGCACTTTATCGGTTTATCGGTCGAAGAGGGAATATCGGACCACAAGCTGATAACTATTAATATCCAACTAGACGCAAAGCCGCAGAAGCAGCCATTTATCCCGGTTCAGATTAAAAACTTTGCACGGGCCGATGACACATCTATACTTGACTATCTAGAATTGTCCCTTCATGAGTTTGAACTTGCTTCTGTCTCAGAATCTGTAGAAGAGTAATGGCAACGTTTCAAAATCATTGTAAAGCAGTGTACGGATGAATTTGTTCCAACTCGTAAAAAGAAAACGAAACGGCGCAGTCCGTGGATAACCCGGGAAATCGTCCATATCAAACGAAAAATAAAACGCATGCGGAAAAACAAAACGAACTTGGTAGCAATCGTACAATTGCGTGGACAGTTAAGGACAGCATTAAAAGAATCCAAACGAAAGTTTTATACCGAAACCCTTGCTGACTTCATTAAGTTTTCCCCTCAAAAATTTTGGCTTCACTTGAAGAATAAAAAAGAAGAAATTGAACAGATAAAAAATTGGACCCGAGACAGTGAGGCAAAAACCGCAGATAGCAAATTCTTTCAACCAGTTCTTTCAGTCGGTCTTCACTAGAAATGAAACAAATCAGGTGGATGCTGACCAGGCCTGCCCGCGCGCCTGCGCAATGGAGCCCTTAGCTATCATGCAGGAAGGGGTGTTCAGTCACTTGCTAGGGCTTGACACTAAAAAGGCAACTGGACCAGACGAAATTCCCAGTGAATTCTTACGACGGTATGCCGAATGGTCGTCCTTTTATTTAACAATCATTTTCAGAAAATCTCTTGAAACATCCTCATTTTACCGCAAGACTGGCGCACTGCAATTCTAAAGCCTATATACAAAGCTGGCAATCGACTTCATGTGAACAATTATCGCCCCGTTTCACTGACCTCTGTGTGTTGCAAAATCATAGAACACTTCATAGCAGTGCCATTTTTTGGGCGTGTTGGTTAATAAGACAGTTAGCGCATTGTGGTGTCCACTCTCTCCTGTCCCTGTCTCTTAGCGCTCAATATGTCGTCAAGCTTCATAGCAAGGCACATTATTATTTTTCTTGAGTCAAAAGAGTCTTTTTATCCCCTTCAACACGGATTCAGGAAGGCGTTGTCAACTGTTACTCAACTGGTAGAAACAGTTCATGATTTTTATTTATCTCTCCAAGGTCGACAACAAATATGCGTCATTTGTGTGATTTCGCCAAAGCATTTGATAAAGTTCTTCAATGCAAATTAAATTTTAAGCTTCAGCAACTAGGACTTAGCTCAGATATACTAAATTGGATAGCCGCGTATTTGGAGAACCGTCAACAAAAAGTACGTGTAGATGATTGCACATCTAGTTCATTGAAAGTACTGTCTGGTGTCCCACAGGGGTCTGTGCTGGGTCCTTTGTTGTTTCTAATTTTTATAAATGATATTTCCGTAGTTGTCGAAAGCCCGGTTAAAATCAAACTTTTTGCAGACGATTGTTTAATTTACGCCCCTGTAACTAACGCAAACGACCAAATCAAAATTAATCGCCATCTGCAAGCCTTGCATAATTGGTGCACCCAGTGGAGGATGGAAATTAACTTTTCAAAGACTACGTTCACCCATATAACCAAGAAAAAATCCGTACTCGCATATGATTATAAAATCGGAAATAGCCTTCTGACCAGAACACACAGCTTTAAATACCTGGGGGTGACTATTACCAGCGATTTGGGGTGGCACACTCATGTTGAGGAGGTGTGTTCAAAGGCCTACAGGAAGTTGTTTTACTCGAGGAAAAAACTCGAAGATGCCCCTAGAGATGTCAAATTACTTTCATATAAGACATTTGTTCGCCCTATTTTGGAGTATGCATCTTCTGTATGGAGTCCTCATCAGCAGTCACTGAGAGATAAAATAGAAAAAATTCAAAGGCTAGCAGTGCGCTTCATTTGCTCGCGGTACCGGAGGACAGAATCCGTCACAAATTTGTTAAAATCATGTGCGCTAGAACCCCTGCAAGTGCGCCGTGAAAAGCAAAGGTTAAAGCTCCTGTTTCAAATTATAAGAGGCGAAATCAAAATAAATAAAGACACATACATACAACCTGCACCCAAACGAGGAGCTTGGTTGAACCATAGTCACCCGATAAGGCCTTTTTGGGCGCTTCTGGATGGCTTTCAAAATTCTTTTTTTCCGTATAGTATAGAAGTGTGGAACAGACTTCCAGAGTACGCTGTTACTAGCGCAAATGTCAAAGAGTTTGAGCGTTCGCTAGAATTGTACTACCGGCAACATGAAACGTAATGTCTGTTTTGTCATTGTGTATTGTTTTTGTTTTGTGTTTATATTCCTCCCTGTAATGACCCTCAAGTGAGGGTCATTACAGGGAGGAATATAAACACAAGCCCACCGCGAAGCCCACCGCGAAGCCCACCGACCCTCAAGTGAGGGTCGGTGGGCTTCGCGGCTGTGCCACCACACAGGCCGCTAACCCGTTCCTCCTGATCATGCAGGTTTTCGCCCGCATTATCGCCGACCTGCTACTGCCTGCCTTGCTGGCTGTATCGTCTGCCACCCCGGGAAGCCGCCTACCTGCTACCAACGAAGGCGAACATTTTGTTTGCCCTCTCCCTGGCACCCATGCTTCCGGATCTTCGGCAGCGCCACCCCTCCTTCCGTGGATCGTCGAGATAAATCCAGCCACCCTATCGCCGTCGACAACATCCCCTGCGCAGCCTATAAAGCAGCAGCCACCATCCAGCGCGCACTGTGGGCTTCGCGGCTGTGCCACCACACAGGCCGCTAACCCGTTCCTCCTGATCATGCAGGTTGGTAGTTCGTATCCTACGTCTACTAAAAAATCTAGTAACTACCGTTTGGTGCAGCTGCCGAGCCCACAGTGCTGCTGCTTGCTTGCTACCGAGTGTGTGAATGTCGTACGTGCCTTGCTCTTGCTATCGGGAGATGTAGAGACGAACCCCGGGCAGATATACTTGCTGAGCTGAAAAATTTGTCGCAGGGCCAGTCGGCAATATTATCTGAGATGCAGGGTCTTAAATCCCAGATAGCCACCACAAACCAGACTATCACCGATCTTGGAAATCGTATTGCTGACTTGGAAAATCACTGCCAAAATCTTCTAACCCTTCGAGCGGAAGTAGATGCAATAAATACTAATACCACTGAGCTAACGCACCGTGTGTACGACATAGACGGGCATCTTGATGTCATCGAGAACCGTTCCCGGAGTGACAATCTAATATTCTACAATCTCCCTGACACTAATCCTAAGGAAACATACACTCAGTCAGAAGAAATAATAATCCAGCACTGCCTTGAACGACTTCAACTCACAATCGAACTGAAAGACATAGAGCATGCACACCGCCTAGGGCGGCACACCAATAACAACAAACGGCCTATAATAGTGGAACTTTCGTCTTTCAAAACTAAAGAATCTATCCTTTCAAACGGCCCAAAACTAAAAGGTACTAACTTTAGCATTGGCGAAGATTTCACACACCATGTTAGAATAGCCCGAAAAGAGCTCATTGCTTTCGCTAGGAGCAAATCTGTGCTATTTTCACTGCGCTTCCAAACTTTGCACATCGGCTCTAAGCGATACATTTACGACCACAAAGCAGGAATTGCCAAAGAAAAAACATAGGGATCAGTGCGCCGACGGCAAGCGCGCCAACAGCCACGTACAAGCACTAAAGCTAAGCTTTCGTTTTCGGTAATTTATACTAACATCCGCAGTTTTCTTCCTAAGCGCATGCCCCTGTCTAATCTATTAAAATCATCTGGCAGTAGTATACTTTTATTGACCGAAACGTGGCTTACTGACGACATTTCGGATACAGAGGCTCTGGCTGACTTGCCGCACTTTAATCTTTTTCGTCATGACCGTAAGAACGCACGTGGTGGGGGAGTACTAATCGCCACTAGCAAAGAGCTATCTTGCTCCCTTATCAACATTCCTTCACAACTTGAAATATTATGGGTATTGTGCCGTGCCCCACCCGAAACAGTATTACTTGGCGTATGCTACAGGCCCCCTCGCTCTGATCCAAATTTCGCCCGCGAACTGAATGAAGTGCTGTCTACGCTTACTAATAAACACCCATCCGCACATATCCTCCTCTATGGCGACTTTAATTTCCCGAATATTGACTGGATAAACGAAACACAACTAATTACAGGAAATGCCGAAGCAAGAGAATTTGTCGATGTTTGTCTGAACTTTAACCTTACGCAACTGGTGTCGGAACCAACTCGTGTAACTAGTGAATCTTCGAACATTTTAGATCTTATACTAACAAACAGCCCCGAAAGCTTAGAATCTATCTCCTACTTACGTGAAATCAGTGATCATAAAGTCATTCATACTACATTAAACTTCATCCCTAAAACATGCCACATTTCCAGCAAAACAATTCATATGTACAACAAAGGTGATTATGAAGCAATCAATAATGAACTGCGAGATTTCCTGCCTGAGTTTGAATCCAGTTTCGATTCCAGATCTCTTAACAGCAACTGGTTAGTCTTTAGGGACAAAATATTCGAGTTAACTAATACATATATCCCAAAGATGAACTTACCTGCTAATCAAAATAAACCATGGTTTTCGAAACTTTTAATAAGGCAGGAAAATAAAAAGAAACGTCTCTTTCGTACTGCGAAACGTAATGGTACTGCGTGCGCATGGGAGAAGTACTATGCTGCAGAAGACGCATATTATGCTGCAATTCGAAGTGCAAAACAGACGTTTTATCGCATTGACTTACCTAAAATTCTAACAAATAACCCTAGAAAGTTCTGGGAAGTTATAAACCCGCAACCGCCGCGTGAAATAACGCTTACTGACCAATATGGTGAGGAAGTTAGCGACGGTGATTGTGCCGACGTTTTTAACATCGCGTTCTGCTCTGTGTTCACAAAAGAAGCCGATTCGCCACTTCCCTCGCCACCTACTACGACGTTACCGATAATGACTCCAGTGGAATTTTCTGTTGCTGGAATTTCATCCCTTATCGACAGACTTAAACTTTCATCATCGGCTGGCGTTGACAACATTAACTCTAAACTGTTAAAAAACACTAAACAAATTATTGCAGTGTATTTGTCGATGCTGTTTTCATTGTCGCCTAAAACAGGAATGCTGCCAGAAGACTGGAAAGTGGAAAGGTCATTCCGGTCCACAAATCAGGTAACAAACAGTCACCCCTAAATTACCGCCCCATTTCACTAACCAGCGTCTCATGCAAAATCATAGAACACGTCTTATACACTCACATAATAAACTTTCTGGATGCTAACAATTTCTTTCATTCTTCCCAGCATGGATTTCGTAAATCTTTATCTTGTGAAACACAACTAGCTATATTTACTCATGATTTGCACGCTAATCTTGACCGTAACTTCCAGACTGATGCAATCTTTCTAGACTTCGCTAAAGCTTTCGATAAGGTACCACACAAACGCCTGTTACTAAAACTTGCCCAGTTGAATCTGCACCCCAAAATTCTTGCATGGATTTCAGAATTTCTTGCTAACCGTTCCCAGTTTGTTGATATTAGAAATAAACATTCCAGCTCCCTCTCGGTAACATCGGGAGTCCCCCAAGGTTCCGTCCTCGGACCCCTTCTGTTTCTAATATATATTAACGATTTACCCATGCACGTAAGAAGAATGGCGATTTGGGCTAGTTGGTTTGAATTCATAGTAATAAGGGCTGCAGCGCGAGCACGAATGTGCTAGAAGAAACAGACAAAGTCGAGGTACGAAGGCAAAAGAGGACAACACGAGCGTGTTGTCCTCTTTTGCCTTCGTACCTCGACTTTGTCTGTTTCTTCTAGCACATTCGTGCTCGCGCTGCAGCGTGTTGTCCTCTTTTGCCTTCGTACCTCGACTTTGTCTCTTTCTTCTAGCACATTCGTGCTCGCGCTGCAGCCCTTATTACTATGAACCCATGCATGTATCTTCTCATATCCGCATGTTTGCCGACGATTGTGTTCTATACCGCAAAATTACTAACCCCTCTGATCAAACTGCACTTCAAAATGACCTTCATCGTGTACAGCAATGGTGCGACCTGTGGTTGATGGAGCTTAACCCCTTTAAATGCAAACTCGTTTCTTTTCAACGCCAGCATAATCCCTTGCATTTTTCTTACGTAATAGCTAACTCTACTCTTGAACAAATTAAATCCTATAAATACCTAGGCGTCACCTTATCCAGTGATCTTTCATGGCACACGCATATCACGAACGTCATATCATCAGCGAACCGAACTCTGGGTTTTTTGAAGCGTCATTTGCGTCATGCCCCACCTGACATCAAACTTCTCGCCTATAAATCTTTAATCCGAACTAAACTAGAATATGCAGCTCCCATATGGAGCCCGCACCAGGTATACTTGATAAATGAATTGTCTGTGCAAAACCGCGCCACTAGGTTCATACATTCTTCATATTCATATAACATAAGCATATCATCCCTTAAACGAGAAACTGGTCTTTCGAATCTTTCAGTGCGCCGCCGCATTACCAGTCTTTGTTTGCTACACAAGTTCTTTCACAGCCCTCTTAATCAAGCACCCTACATCGTCCCACCGACGCGCATATCTCGCCGCACTGCCCACGCGTTTCAAATTGCCCGTCCACATGCTCGCACTACTACTTTTTCTGCCTCATTTTTCCCCCGTGTAGCAGTGGACTGGAATGGCCTTCCCTGTGACGTTCCAGCCATCACGTGTCCATCAACATTTAAAGAGAAGGTCACCACGCACATTTCCATTTGAAAACCTGTGTGCATTTACCTGTAACCCACCCCTTATGTAATACCCCCTACTTGGGGGTCTTTAAGGTATTAAAGTGATGTGAAGTGATGTGACAGTATTAATAAATAAATAAATAAATAAATAAATAAATAAATAAATAAATATCCATTCCACACAGGTGAATAGCGCTGAACAAGCAAACGAACGATGCGGCGATGCTGGTAAACCACGTGAGAAACAGACAGCGGAAAAGACCACGCGCAAGGTATCCTGGGTAACGCGGCAGCTTCCGCCTTGCTCCAGCAGGGCGGGTTGTGTTCCGATGGCGGATTTGGAGGATTTGCTCTACGCCAGAGTCGAGCGCTCGCTCGCGAAGTCGGTCGGCTGCACCGACTCCGCCATTGGAATTCAACATAAGTCAGAGCTGCACTGTCGTCGGAGGTGCAAGGTCGTCGGCGGCAGGAGGTGACGTAGGGCGAGCCCAGTCGGCCAGAGCCACGCTGACGCCGGAGATCACAAGCGCGCGGAGCGTGCGAGCGCCCGACCGGTCGGCCCGAAATCCAGCAAACACCGAGTGACTGCACCCACACAGGCACGGGCGGGAGTGTTTTGCCAACCACCGCCTTGCACGTGCACCGGTGACGTCACGCGGTGACGTACCCCGGTAGAGGTCTATTGTCATCTTCATCTTCGTCCGCCGAACTGGGAGCGGGGGGGGGGGGGTAGTGGTTAGAAGAAGGCGCCTAATTTCTGCAGCCCAGCAGGGAGCGCAGGGCGCAGCGAATAAGGATAAAAGAACGAGAGAGGGAGCAAGCGAGAAAAAGTCAAATACTGTCTTCTTTTCACCCCAGGAAAGAGAGAGAATGCACGTTCAGTTCGCCACACGGCGAGAGAGAAACACAACGTAGGTCACAATGAAATAATACGCACAACACAGCACAGTGCAATAACATTGCATCGCACGTGCAGAATAGGGACTGCAGTGCTAGGCAGGCTAGGGCTTGTGGGAATGGAAGACTTGCAAGCACCACAGAGTGTGGGAAACATAACTGACGACGGATCCCAAGCGCGTCTCGTGGCACGTCGAACAAATCAAGCAGCCTCGATTTCAAACAGCGCTTCTTAGGCCGTCGTGAGGCAGGCGTGTCCCAAGAGTTTTTGACGAGGGGAGCCAACAGCCCTAAAGAATTCGAAGGCCCGTATTCACAAACGCTCCTTCACTCAAGGGCTCCCCTCGACTTGACGAAGTCAAGGTGGAGCGTGCTCCTCCACTCAAGGGGTCGCTGCGTTTTATGAACGCTCCTCCACACTTCCTTCGTCAAGGGAGGCCTTGGAAATGCTCCCTTCACTTGAGTGAACTGCATGCGCCGAGAAAAGCGCCTGATAACGAGAGTATTCGCAATTGTGGTTAAGAATTGCCTATCTATGCACATTAGGAGAACGCCTTTTCTAGTTATTCTTTTTTCTAAATTGACATTACAGCGAGATACGTGCATTTAGAGTGGTAGTGTTGTTTCCCTAAGCCTTGTGCTGATAGAGTTAGCGAGGACCTCCTTCAAGTCTGGCAACAGTCAAACCCAGGCAGCTGAACGAACAGCTGGTGGCATTTCGTCTGCTGCTGAACGTGTCTACCTGCTTAGTTTATTTTGTGTTGTATGCGTCTATTAATTGCAGTTTATATTTACGGTAGTGTTTGCGTGTGTGTCGTTTGAGAGCCTACTTTCGCCGGGGTGACTAACGAACTACGTGAGTGATGACAGGAAGCGCAATAGATGGTTTGTTGCTTTGTTTACTTTCGCTTTACTGAGAGCCTTCTGATCACTAATGTAGCCATCGAATGTATAACGCGGTTGAATGAGTATTTTTTACTATATATCACAGTATGTTGGCGTGCTTTTAGCATTCACCACCGCATTATGTATAAGGATTACTCGTACGTAAATTCGTTCTCGCTACGGGAGTACGTGCACAGTTCCTAATTTCAGGGGCCTGTGCAATGTTTATTTTTCTCATTTACTAGGAATTTCACCGTGGCGCTTTCGTATTTGTCCCTCTGCGTATAATAGGAAATTTGAAAGACATTGCTCGCAACTGATATTCAAGGTTATACCAGGATAGCGTTAAAAACTAGGAATGTTATACTGGTGGCTGAGCGTTCGAATTAGACTGCTACGCAAGTTAAGAAAATCGATCGTGTGCCTTTCTTTCACAATTGGCAAAAAATACGTTTTAAAGTTGTTATCTTCATTTAGTAACATATATAATCGGTTAACAGGGACTGGTGTGTGTGTGTGTGTGTGTGTGTCAACTTTAACATTTTAAACTTCCAAGGAATAAGTTATTGTTTTTGCATTGTTTTTCTATTTGCCCTGCACTTGTGAATGCGTCTAATTTGACAGATTCGCATAAAAGTAACCTTTAAATTTGTGTAGCTTCCGTCTTCAAGTTCACACAGCGGCAACGTACTAAATTTTTTTCCCGTCTGCTTCATCTGCATGCTCAGAAGCACAATCGTTAGTGCATGAATGACCTTCGCACTAATGTTTTGGATTTTATTTGCAATATAACTACTGGAAATACCTGTTGAAAAAGATCGTGGTGTCTGTGCTGCATTCCAAAGCCCCGGCAACACAAAAATTATAGGGGATGTTTTATTTTTTTGGAAATCATAAAATTGAAGCCACGTCTGACTTTTGGCACTGCTCTGTTTTAAAAACTATCCTGTGGGTTCTCTCAACCTTCGAGAAATTGTCGTCAAGAGCAGCGTATATTATTCTGCTGATTTATTGAAGACCAGTGCAACAAAGCGGTGAAAAATCCTCAAGAGTATTGCAGTCATCGCGGATACATCTGGTCAGAGCCCTGTAAATAAAATATGCGCTATTGCTGCATCATTAGCAAGTCTACCAGTTAGAACCACGCCATCTCAGTTCCGTGGAAGAAAAGTGGTGCTGCTTTATATAAAACAAGTTTAATTTTTCTTGAACTGCTTTCCTGTAGAATCGGAGAAGTGGTTTTTGCAGTCCTGTCTCATCATGAAAAGACAAACACGACGATAATTATGTGTTAATAAATGAACAAAACAGAAGTTGTGAATGGCAAATGGACATTTATTACATGTGGCTGATGAGGAGCAACGTGGCAAACATAAGAATGCAAATGAAAAGTGTTCATCAATCAAACATATGCAACCTCCACACTGTAAAGATAAAGTACGAGCTCAGAGGACATCATAAATAAGATTAAGGAAGTAGACACTATAGCACGCCTAATGCAGTGTAGCTGCACGCATTCACTGCTGTTTTTGTGCTTTTGTATATAGTCGTGCAAACTCTGCAATGCATTGATAATACGGCAGATTCTAGGAGGCCTTTTCTCTGTGTTCTTCTGTTGGCAGCTAGTCCCCTGCACAAAAGAGGCAAGAAATAATATTAGAAAAACGTAATAGCTTGGATACAAAAGCCGCATTTTTCTTTAATTCTAGCTGTGCACACATTCATTAGTATGTCTCGCGTTCAAGAACAGACATGGTTGAAGTATTGAGCTTTGACTATTTTGACACATGTTTGGCTCAGGCACTTGAGCAGCTGACCAGGCATATGGGTATATAATTTCATTATCTAATTGCACGAATCAGTGCCATAGCCAGCAATTCTTCTTCGGGGGGTAGGAATGGGGTTAAATTAAAAAAAACAATCTCATTGTGTATCTGCTGTATTTATATTTCATATGTTTGCGTTGCTATGTTTCACGCGTAGTAACTACAGCAGCACACTCATTGCGCCCAATGTATTGTGTTGTGCTTTTCTTAAACTGTCTTTAATAGTAATTTGACCGAAGCAGGAAAAAAATTAAAAAAAAACACAGGAGAACTTACCTTCTCATTGGTACAGATGGTCGTCTAACGGAGGTGTGCTTCGTCGTGAATTTCGGCTAGGGCAGCAAAGGTTCACCGGAGAGGAAGCCACTCTAAGTACGGTGAACCCAGCACATCAAAAGTTTGCTATATGCCGCTTGCTTGTCAAGCTTGCGCACCACGCTTGAACTGATGCTGTGTGCGAGCTTGATCAAAACACTTCAAAGCACTGGAATCCGCAGTAACTCATGGAGCACTCACACGAAGAGTATACACACACTTGAAGGCAGGTAATCCACTGGCTCATGCACGGAACGCAACACATCACGGCACTGGCGAGTGCTCCTTTTGACACCACGCCCGTTTGTCCCGGCGCCACAGTAGCCGTTGCTGAACCGCTCGAAGACAACTCCGTAGTAAACGCGCACCGTCATTGTCGAAAGAACGCGGCGGTGGCAGCTTACTTGATCGAAAAACGCCGTCAAAGTGAGACGGGCTCCGCCATAGACGCGATGCTGGCGCAAATATTTCACTCGAGGAACGATTCAAGGTAGCTCGATCGCTTCTTTGACAATCTCGAGGAAACGCTCAAGATTTTTTCAAGTGAAGGAAGCGTTTCAAGTGAAGGGCGGTTTGTGAATGGGAAAACGCCACTTAAGGAGCATTTCGAGTGAAGGGTCGAGTGGAGGAGCGTTTGTGAATACGGGCCTTCGTAAGGCCCGTATTCACAAACGTTCCTTCACTCAAGGGCTCCCCTCGACTTGACGAAGTCAAGGTGGAGCGTGCTTCTCCACTCAAGGGGCCGCTGCGTTTCATGAACGCTCCTTCACACTTCCTTCGCCAAGGGAGGCCTTGGAAATGCTCCCTTCACTTGAGTGAACTGCATGCGCCGAGAAAAGCGCCTGATGACGAAAGTATTCGCAATTGTGGTATAGAATCGCCTATCTATGTACACTAAGAGAACACCTTTTCTAGTTATTCTTTTTTCTAAATTGACATTACAGCAAAATACGTGCATTTAGAGTGGTAGTGTTGTTTCCCTAAGCCTTGGGCTGATAGAGTTAGCGAAACCCTCCTTCAAGTCTGGCAACAGTAGAACCCAGGCAGCTGAACGAACAGCTGATGGCATTTCGCCTGCTGCTGAACGTGTCTACCTGCTTAGTTTATTTTGTCCTGTATGCGTCTAATAATTGCAGTTTATATTTTCGGTAGTGTTTGCGTGTGTGTCGTTTGAGAGCCTACTTTCGCCGGGGTGACTAACGAACTTCGTGAGTGATGACAGGAAGCGCAATAGATGGTTTGTTGCTTTGTTTACTTTCTTTTTACTGAGAGCCTTCTGATCACTAATGTAGCCACCGAATGTATACCGCGGTGGAATGAGTATTTTTACTATATATCACAGTATGTTGGCGTGCTTTTAGCATTCACCACCGCATTATGTATAAGGATTACTGGTACGTAAGTTCGTTCTCGCTACGGGAGTAAGTGCACAGTTGCTAATTTCAGGGGCCTGTGCAATGTTAATTTTTCTCATTTACTGCCAATTTCACCGTGGCGCTTTTGTAGTTGTTCCTCTGCGTATAATAGGAAACTTGAAAGACATCACTCGCAACTGATATTCAAGGTTATACCAGGGTAGCGTTAAAAACTAGGCATGTTATACTCGTGGCTGAGCGTTCGAATTAGACTGCTACACAAGTAAAGAAAAGCGATCGTGTGCCTTTCTTTCACTATTGGTGAAAAATACATTTTAAAGTTGTTTTCTTCATTTATTAACATATATAGTCAGTTAACAGGGACTGGTGTGTGTGTGTGTCAACTTTAACATTTTAAACTTCCAAGGAATAAGTTGTTGTTTTTGCATTGTTTTTCTATTTGCCCTGCATTTGTGGATGTGTCTAATTTGACAGAATTGCATAGAAGTAACCATTAAATTTGTGTAGCTTCCGTCTCCAAGTTCACACAGCGGCAACGTCTTAAATTTTTTTCCCGTCTCCTTCATTTGCATGCTCAGAAGCACAATCATTAGTGCATGAATGACCTTCACACTAATGTTTTGTATTTTATTTGCAAAATAACTACTGGAAATACCTGTTGAAAAAAATCGTGGTGTCTGTGCTGCATTCCAAAGCCCCGGCACAACATAAATTATAGGGGTTGATTTTTTTTTTGGAAATCCTAAAATTGAAGTCGCGTCTGACTTTTGGTGCTGTTCTGTTTTAAAAACTATCCTGTGGGTTCTCTCAACCTTCGAGAAAGTGACGTCAAGAGCAGCGTATATTATTCTGCTGATTTATTGAAGACCAGTGCAACAAAGCGGTGAAAAAGTCTCAAGAGTATTGCAGTCATCGCGGATACACCTGGTCAGAACCCTGTAAATAAAATATCCGCTATTGCTGCATCATTAGCAAGTCTACCAGTAAGAACCACGCCATCTCAGTTCCGTGGAAGAAAAGTGGTGCTGCTTTATATAAAACAAGTTTAATTTTCCTAGAACTGCTTTCCTGTAGAATCGGAGAAGTGGTTTTTGCAGTCCTGTCTCATCATGAAAAGACAAACACGACGATAATTATGTGTTAATAAATGAACAAAACAGAAGTTGTGAATGGCAAATGGACATTTATTACATGTGGCTGATGAGGAGCAACGTGGCAAACATAAGAATGCAAATGAAAAGTGTTCATCAATCAAACATATGCAACCTCCACACTGTAAAGATAAAGTACGAGCTCAGAGGACATCATAAATAAGATTAAGGAAGTAGACACTATAGCACGCCTAATGCAGTGTAGCTGCACGCATTCACTGCTGTTTTTGTGCTTTTGTATATAGTCGTGCAAACTCTGCAATGCATTGATAATACGGCAGATTCTAGGAGGCCTTTTCTCTGTGTTCTTCTGTCGGCAACTGGTTCCCTGCACAAAAGAGGCAAGAAATAATATTAGGAAAACGTAATGGCTTGCATACAAAAGCCGCATTTTTCTTTAATTCTAGCTGTGCCCACATTCATTAGTATATCTCGCGTTCAAGAACAGACATGGTTGAAGTATTGAGCTTTGACTATTTTGACACATGTTTGGCTCAGGCACATGGGCAGCTGACCAGGCATATGGGTATATCATTTCATTATCTAATTGCACAAATCAGTGCCATAGCCAGCAATTCTTCTTCGGGGGGTAGGAATGGGGTTAAATAAAAAAAAAGAATCTCATTATGTATCTGCTGTATTTATATTTCATATGTTTGCGTTTTCATACGACACTCGACGCACTTTTGCGTACATGCAGGTTTCACAGAGTATGATCATCTGCTTGATCCCCTAAATGTGTACTTGGTTGTTCATTGGTATTGTGAGCTGCATAGACACTGTAAAAAGAAGCTACGTTTCACGCGTAGTAGCTACAGCAGCACACTCATGGCGCCCAATGTATTGTGTTGTGCTTTTCTTAAACTGTCTTTAATATAATATGACCGAAGCAGGAAAAAAAATTAAAAAAAAAACCAGGAGAACTTACCTTCTCATTGGTACAGATGGTCGTCTAACGGAGGTGTGCTTGAACTGATGCGGTGTTCGAGATTATCAAAACACTTCAAAGCACTGTAATCCGCAGTAAGTCATGGAGCACTCGCACGAAGAGTATACGCACACCCGAAGGCAGCTAATCCACTGGCTCATGCACGGAACGCAACACATCACGGCACTGGCGAGTGCTCCTTTTGACACCACGCCCGTTTGTCCCGGCGCCACAGTAGCCGTTGCTGAACCGCTCGAAGACAACTCCGTAGTAAACGCGCACCGTCATTGTCGAAAGAACGCGGCGGTGGCAGCTTACTTGATCGAAAAACGCCGTCAAAGTGAGACGGGCTCCGCCATGGACGCGATGCTGGCGCAAATATTTCACTCGAGGAACGATTCAAGGTAGCTCGATCGCTTCTTTGACAATCTCGAGGAAACGCTCAAGATTTTTTCAAGTGAAGGAAGCATTTCAAGTGAAGGGCGGTTTGTGAATGCGAAAACGCCACTTAAGGAGCGTTTCGAGTGAAGGGTCGAGTGGAGGAGCGTTTGTGAATACGAGCCTAAGTGATCATTCCATGTTACACTTTAATCTAAAGGCACGTGTTTCTTCTAACAAAAGTGTTAAAACCATCCGGGATTACTCTAGAGCAGACATCAGGTCGATAACAGAAGAAATGGAGCGATTTGTCGATGAATTCATGGCGAACTTTGAAGAACGATAAATAGAAGAAACCTGGTCTATTTTTAGAAATAAACTTGTATATTTAGCTGACCGTTACGTTCCACAAAGAAATGTCCGCACTAATCCCCGTTCGCCATGGTTCAATGCTACACTTCGACGCTTGCGCAACAAAAAGAAGCGATTGTTTCGCTCTGCCAAGAGAGTAGATAGACCCAGCCGTTGGTCCGAGTACCAAAACGCTAACGCCGAATTCTTCCATGAAGTTGCTAATGCAAAAAATGCTTACTTCAACGTTACTCTTTCCTCTTATCTACAAAACAATCTACGAAAATTTTGGTCCCTTGTGAACGGTAACAAAAACAAGATAGTGCAATTAACACACTGTGGCGAACCTGTTCCAAATAATGAATGTTGCAAGCTTTTAAACGATGCATTTTGTTCAGTTTTTCTGCGAAGTTCTTCGTCTTCTGTTCCAACAGCCCCCAGCCATAATTTTTTTCCTATGGACTATATTGTAATAGATTGGGTAGGAGTTAGAAAACTGATCAACAACTTGAATATGTCTTCTTCTGCGGGTCCTGGTGCCATAAATTCCAAAATATTGAAATGTACAGAGTTGTACTCATCACTAATTCTTTCGAAGATTTTTCATCAGTCTTTGCAGTGTTCATCCCTACCTGGCGACTGGAAAAAGGGCAAGGTGGTTCCGGTTCACAAATCAGGTAACACTAATTCACCGGAGAACTACCGTCCCATTTCATTGACAAGCATTCCATGTAAATGTTAGAGCACATAATATATTCACATTTAGTTAGTTTTCTCGAAGAAAATTCCTTTTTCAACAACTGTCAACACGGCTTCAGGAAGATGGTGTCATGCGACACCCAGCTTTTGTCCTTTACTAACGACCTGTTTGTTAACGCTGATCAAGGTTTCGATACTGACTGCATTTTTCTTGATTTTGCGAAAGCTTTTGACACTGTATCTCACGACTTACTAATTCTGAAGCTTACCAAACTCAACATTGACCCTAATGTTCTCTCTTGGATTAAAGACTTTCTTTCTAACCGAACCCAGTACGTAACCGCTAATGACTGTTTATTCCCCTCTTGTGCTGTAACGTCTGGCGTACCTCAAGGGTCAGTACTGGGGCCGTTGCTCTTTCTTATTTACATTAACGATCTTCCCGCCTGCATCACTTTTTCAACCATTAAACTCTTTGCTGATGATTGCGTATTGTATCTGAAAATTTCTACCCCAGCTGACACCTTGAAACTTCAAACCGATCTTAACAACCTATCCGAGTGGTGCAATAAATGGCTTATGCGTCTTAACGTATCCAAATGCAAATACATGCGAATTTTGCGTCGTGATAATACTGCTAACACGTGCACGTATAGTCTTCATGCCGCTTCTTTATCACACGTCGATTCATATAAATACGTCGGTCTTCATATCACAAATAATCTGTCTTGGCAGATGCATGTTGACTATGTAACTAACAACTCTAACCGCATGCTCGGATATTTACGTCGCAATTTTTCATCTGCACCTTCATCACTGAAACTAACTATTTACAAAACGCTAGTACGTCCGAAATTAGAATACGCATGCGCCATCTGGGATCCTTCCACACATACTCTAATCCTCGCCCTCGAATCGATTCAAAACCGCGCAGCTCGTCTTGTATTTTCTAAGTACTCCCGCCATTCTAGCGTAACTGCAATGAAGATGTCGCTAAACTTGCCTGATCTGTCGTTGCGTCGCAAATGTTCTCGGCTTTCACTTTTTCACAAAATATTTCATCACAACCCCATTTTAAAAGAACAGCTTTTCACAAACCCGTCCTACATTTCATCCCGCTTGGATCATGGTTTAAAAGTTGGTGTGCCACCTAGTCGAACTAATCTTTATTATGACTCTTTCATTCCACGAACAAGCAGGGACTGGAACCACCTTCCCGCCGCCATCGCCTCCATCACAGATGTAAATAACTTCAAGGTCATCACCCACCAAGAAGTGCTTTGAATGTATTGTTGCGCGTTTTAGTTATGAAACCCCACTCCTTTCTGTAATGCCCTCGGACCCTGAAAGTAAATAAATGAAATGAAATGAATTGGTCATAAAATTAGAACTGAAACTTTAATGCAAGACTTCTGGACGTTGCCTTCAGTCAAAGTATTCTCTAAAACGACAGACGACACCCAACTGTTCATGACGTCACAGATATCGGTCATAATATTAGAACTTAAACCTTAATGAAAGACTTCTGGATGTTGTCTTCAGTCAAAGTATTCTCTAAAACGACAAGTGACACCCAACTGTTTATGAAGTCACAGATATCGGTCATAATATTAGAACTTAAACCTAAATGAAAGACTTCTGGACGTTGTCTTCAGTCAAAGTATTCTCTAAAACGACAAGTGACACCCAACTGTTTATGAAGTCACAGATATCGGTAATAATATTGGAACTGAACCCTTTGTGGAAGACTTCTGGACGTTTTCTTTAGTCAAAGTAGTCCCTAAAACGACGAATGACGCCCAACTCTTCATGAAGTCACAGATATCGGTCATAATACTGGAACTGCACCTTTCATGGAAGGCAGCCAAAATGTTCTCCAATGCAATAAAACACACCCGACACATCATGATGCAACAGATATTAGCGAACAGATTGGAACCGAGCACAGCGTTGAACACTTTCGGATGGTATATTTATTTATTTTCAAATACAGCTGCTCACTGTGAGGCTACTGCAAAAGTGGCGTACATATATACAAAATGAAAGGATTTAAACAGTAATATGACATTAAGTGTGCAAAGGTAAACAAATATCACTACCCTTGAGTGAACCCCTGTAATAAATGAGAGAAATAGGACATTATTATAATACAAGTGCCTCAAAAAAGTCAGACACACTGGTATTAGGAATCAAACCAAGTAGATCAATCCAGTGTTTGATAACTTTATTTGAACGTGTTAGAGATCTCTACAGATGACTTCTAAGCTGGGTGGTAATTGCGGATCAGTGCTGTGTTGAAGACTTCGGCGCTTTGCTGGTAGTTTAAATATCCTTTAACATCTACAAAATGCACCTGACACTTCTTGATGAGACAGACATTGTTTTTGAGATTACAGCCAAGCACAGTGGCTTTCACATGTCATCAATTGTCAAAATACCCTATAATGCAATGAAGCATGCCAAAAATTTTTGATGGGGCAGATACCGATCAAAGGATTGCACCAGAGCACCGTACAGAAGTTTTGGCGAGTTTTCCAACAGAACGAAACTTAATATGCTTAAGTGCATGCATATATATAATCCAAGTTAATGCATATACTAAAAAACTGAACAGAAATGAAGGACTCCTTGCAAACACATACAAATATTCAATGTTCGGAACCATCGAATATCTTCAGCTGATTACAGTCTGGAGGAACAAATAAATACATGCACAGCTCTGTAAGGTCTCATAAGTCACATGAGGTACTTTTTGCGTTTCTTCTATACAAAGTGCAGTACCAAACTAGTGCACCTTCATTCATTCTGCGCATACATGTGATGATCTTCTCTTCCAACAATCGTGTCATCGTGCAGCTGATTTCAAATCAGGTGCTTCTCACAAGGTTTTCAGTTATCTGTCCAGCTGTAAACAGAACGCCCGTTATGTTATAGTAAACTGTAAAACGACGGAGAAGCGCCATTGTATGCCTATAGCTATGAGTATCAGAATGAACTATAAATTAAGAATGTGTATGTTAGAATGCCTCCAAACAACGTATGTGCAACTGAGCGTGGCAGAGAAGCAGAAGAAGCGAGAAGTGAAATAGCAGGCAATACAGCAGCACTTAATCATGCAACTTTCTTTTTCGATCAGCGCAGCAACGCACGCTCGAGTTTCTGTCTTGTACGTGAATGGAAATGAGACCGCTGACAGCTCAATGTGTCAGCGTCGCTGGTACCCGACACGAAGTCACATCTCACTGCTACCAACCAGTGCACGCTTGTTATTAGCTTGGCAACACACGAAAACGATTAACACCGAAGCCAAGGAATGTTTCCGCATCATACAATTCGCGAATACACTTATATAAGTACGTACGTTTTCACATCACCGAAATGTGTTGCCTAGTGCGAGGTTCGCTTTCAGCGATGATGAATACCGATGTTGAAAACAAACACAGTGCAGATAAAAACTCCTCCGTATGAACTACGCGATATTTCTGGCGTCGTATATGGTGTCTATGTAGCGGCGGAAACTACTGTAGAGTTTTTTCAGCCGATGTGCCTCGCATGCGCTGGTTCATACGAACTAGATTGTAGAGGCCTGCGCTGGATGCAGATGACACCGATCTGAATTGCCTCCGCGATAGGCGAGGGCTCACGCTAAAACCTTCCGGCCTCCGAAGTCTGTTTACACTCATTTTTAGCACAGAAAGTCACAGATCAAAGCACAAGAACACCGACATGCTCCTTTCGCTCGGCCGACGATCAAATACGGGACCGGCGCTAGCACAGCCGGCCGGCATTCGCTGGATCTGTCGGCGTCGCTCGAACTCGGCACGAAACCGCGTCACGCTGGTAGCTCTCGCAGTCGTTCGTCGTTCTAGATTACGAAGCGGTCATTCAGGAACGTTTGGAGTAGTTTTCATGCTTGCTTTCAGCACTCGGCTGTGCCTTCGAAGCAGCGGCCATTACACAGCATTCGGAGTCATCGCGGCCTCTGGTTGGTTGGCGCCGCTGTACGCGTGGTGACGGAGCGTACGCGAGGCGAAATATCAAGTCCGGCTTGATCCTTCGCGCCTGCTTACGTATGCCCCTCCGAAGCCAACGCCGAGAGGCGCATTTGACGCTTTTGACGCGTAGACGCGAGCATACGCGTGCCAGTGGTTGGCACTTTACGATCGCTAGTCGAGAGTTTGCGGCGTTGCTGGATAGCGGGGCTTCTATCTATCTCGCTGTTCGTCGAAGAGGTTAGGGCTCATTTGCGCGACCGCTCTGTCCGCATTCGAGCTTGCGACACTACCTTCCACCTCGCCAGCGGTACCGCCACCTCGTGGGGCGCTGTGCGGTTGGTTGTGCGTTGGGAGAATCGCGCGCGCCGACAGCGCTTTGTGCATCTCCCTGGTCTTTCTGTGCCTGTGATTCTCGGTCGCAACTTTCTCGCGCGCACAGGTATCGTGATTGACGTCGCAAGCGGAGGCTACAGGGACGGCCCTTCCGGCGCCCTACGGCCTTTCGCTGCACCTCCCGTGGTCTCGGCTGCCAGTAAGTCGCCAGACGCCACGAGGAGGAAGGAGGAAAGGAGACCAAGCGTTGCCCCCGCAGCCCGCGTCTCCCCCTCCGATGCCAAGACTGGTCCTTTGGCCGGCGCGGCAGAAAATGGTCCGTGCGTACAGCTTTCGCTCGAGCATAACACTGCCGCAATGAACGAGGTCTCGGCTATGCCGGTGACCCCCCGCTAAGCAGCAGCTCGGATGGCTCGCTGCCACCTTTGCCAGACAGCTTGTCGAAACGCGAGAAAGCACGCCTGTTGTCACTGTTGACACGTTTCAGCGATACGTTCACGGAACGCCCAGGTTGCACCTCTCTAGTGACGCACCGGATTGACACAGGTGACGCACTACCGTGGAAATGCAATCCTCGCCCCGTTAGTGTGGCAAAGAGGAAAGCAATTGCCCAGGCATTGGATGAGTTGATTGAGACCGGAGTTGATCAACGCTCAAGCAGTCCTTGGGGTTCACCGGTGGTAATGGTCCTCAAAAGAGATGGCTCTCACCGGCTCTGTGTGGACTACCGCTGGCTGAACGAGGTCACGAGGAAGGATGCTTATCCTATGCCTAACGTTGACTCGATCGTGGCTGCTCTAAGCGGTGCTTGCTACTTCAGCACCATGGATGCTAGCCGCGGTTACCTACAGGTTTAGATGGAGCAGGCTGACGCGGAGAAAACTGTGTTCACCTCTCACAAAGGTTTGTACGAGTTTACCCGCAGGCCGTTTGGCTGTTCTGGAGCTGCACCTACGTTCCAGAAATTGATAGACCGCGTTCTAAGGCACGCTAAATGGCAACACGCCATGGCGTACCTCGATGACATCGTAATCTTCTCTCGAACGTTCGAGGAACACCTTCACCACTTGGACGATGTTCTTGGGAGGTTGCGTGCTGCCAGGTTGACTTTGAACCCAAAGAAAGCTCAAATAGCTGAGACTCGCATCTCACTATTAGGCTTTACCATTCAGAGCGGTCGTGTTCTGCCGTGCGAGGACAAGGTACGTGCCATTGTGGAGTACCCGACGCCGGCAAACATTTAGGGCCTGGGGCGCTTTTTAGGCTTGGTGAATTACTATCAACAGTTCATCCCAAACTGTGCGGCCCTCCAAGCGCCCTTGACTGCACTCTTGAAAAAGTCGGCATGATGGAGCTGGGGGCCAGAACAAGAGCGAGCCTTCAAGGCGCTTTCCGAAGCTCGAGTCGCCACAGCCGAGTTAAAGCTGCCCGACTTGAACAGAGAGTTCGTTGTCCAATCGGACGCGAGTGACCTGGGTCTCGGTGCGGTACTGCTTCAGGAGCACGCCGGCGTCCTCCGGCCAGTCGCCTTTGCGAGCCGGTCACTTAACGCCACTGAGTGTAACTATAGCGTCACAAAAAGGGAATGTCTCGCTATAGTTTTTGCTCTCCGGAAGTTCGACTGCTATGTCGACGGCGTGCCATTCGTGGTGGAAACGGACCACATGGCGCTCACCTGGCTTAAGCGCTTGCGCGAGCCCTCGGGCCGCCTCGCGCGCTGGGCGTTGACCTTGCAGCCGTACAACTTTGTTGTGCGCTACCGAAAAGGGAGTTCGAACGTCGTGGCTGACGCTTTATCACATTCCCCCATTTTGGCGACCGGCACTTGTGTCCGCCACTCCCGAGAGAAGTCACATCAAGTAGACCCCGGGCCCTCTAGCTCCGAAAGGTTGAAATGTGCGAACCCCGATGGCGATGTCACTTGCGAGTCAACAGCCTCGGGTGAGGACGCATACCTAGTAGACCCTGTCACGTCCACCGGTATCGTCTTTAGCAGAGAGGAACTGCTCAAGGCACAGCAGGACGATCCGTTTTGTCAACACATCGTTGACAAGCTCAAAGAGCTGAGCTCCCGAGTGGAGCGGGGTGGTCAAGCCGCCGGGCGCCAACAGACAGCTGGTATTGCTGTCGGCGCCGAGTGCCGTACGCAGGCTGGTATTGCTGCGGGCACGTTGGACTCCTACCTGCTTGATGCCGACGGCGTTTTCCTGTGCTACGTTCCATCTGAAGAAGCTCCCCATGAGTATTTGAAGGTGGTGATACCCCGCAGTTTAAGGAAAGCCACCCTAGGTTATTTCCACGACTCCCGGGACATGCGAGTGACCTTAACCCTTTGTAGGGCAGGATATGTTTTTTTTAAAAAAACCAGAAAGAGGTTGTCTTATTTTACTAACCAAGCCAACAGAAGTAGTTTGAAAGAAATTTCAAGGATGTACAACGAGTACTTTATTAAAAAAAACTGGGACACATTTGTCCCACTGGCGCTAAATTAAAATTCAAAAAATGGGACGCATTTGTCCCAATGCTTTTTGAGGGCTCCGGGGTTACATTCGGGCGGCGTGAAAAAGTCCAAAACACGTTGAACCAATGCTCCTTGAGGGCTCCTTGGTTACATTCGGCCGGCATAAAAAGGTCCAAAACACGTTGAACAAAGGGGCACATTGCACACAGAACACAGAAGGTTGGTGCGCGCTTCTTTCTTGGCAGTCGAGCACCAACGACACCGCCTCCTTTTTGCAATCTTCTGAGGGTGATGTCCAGCTCCCAGAAATCGGACTTCATCAGCAACGCCTACCATTTTCTGGCCATGTTTGGCACCTTTTTTGTTGACTCGATACGGGCGATTGCTGGACCCTTTGAATGTTTGCCCGTTTATCAGCTGGCGACCAAGGACGAGCCGGAACCAAAGGTAGCTCATTTCACTGACTGCTTTCATTTGAAGAAAAGCATTTACTATTGCTGCGTCCAGCAGAAAGTAAAAAATTCGGTACTACGACTTCTTCGATCGTCGATCCACCGGGTATGCGTTCCTTCTTTGGTCAAACTTGTCGACTCCGCCCATCCAGGTATTGTAGTCGGAGACTGCTTTTGGGCACTGGACGGATATAGATGAGCCATTAGAAAGCTTTCGAACAACGTCCTCAGTGTCGCTGGGGTGATGAAAGTTGGACAGCACGTGTACGTTTTTCGTGTCCCGCCACTGATAAGCTGTGATGCTCCCTTTCGCACGTCAGATATACTGTCCCTTCTGTAGCTTGTTATCCCGTTTGATTTCGTCAGGTAAGTCCTTGCGGTTTGGGCAAACCGTTCCTGCGGTCAAAATGTTTTTTTTTCTTTCAAGGCCTCCATTAGGCGTGTGGACGTGAAAAAGTTATCGAAATATAGCTGCGTGCCAGCCTCTACTCGGTCAATGAGGGAGAGCACAACATGCTCACCGAGACCTACGTTCGCAGGTCGGTCTGCACCTTTACCTTCGTAGACCTGAAATTCAATCAGGTTACCTGTCTGAGAGTCGGCTCTGCACCACACCTTGTATCCCCGCTTGATAGGTTTCATTGGAAGGAACTGCTTCAGTGAGGACCGGCCTTTGAATCGTATCATACTCTCATCAATGGCTTGGTGCGCTGATGGAGTGTATTGTCTCTTGAAACTTTCATTCAGGGCAAGAACGAGAGGACGCACTCTTGCCAATCTGTCGTACCCTTCTTCACCTTTCTTTTTTTCCTTGGTTAGGTCGGTGAGGTGCAAACAGTTCATAATGGCTTGAAAACGACGGAACGACATAACCTTTGATATTTCAGGAGAATTGAATAAACTGTACAGGTACATTTGATGTCTGGGGTTTGTGCTCATCAGCAGAAGTATGCCAAAGTATGCACAGAGTTCATAAATTGTAAGCTCTTTCCAAAGCTGTCGGCCTTTCTGTTTGGCAAAGCGGTTTGTCTCAGTCACCAGTGTGTTCTTGATACCTTCGTCAAAATAAAGAGCAAAAGCTTCACAAGGTGTCGTCGGGAGATTTGCACTGTATTGTGGGTCCCAAATTTTTTGAACACGAATGACGGCATCCGGTTCGCTGCTATTCCATGCCCAAACCTCCTCCTCTTCGACTTCTGCTTCGTCGCAAATTTTAGGCACTTCCTTCTGCCTCCTTTTCTTTCTTGAATAGGTAACCTTTCGCTTTTGTGGTTTCCTTGTTGATTCCGCCGCTTCGGCTTCACTGCTTTGCTCATCTGAACGGGCGGAGCGAGCTCGGGTGCGAAGTCTTCATCTGTATCTCTGTCGGAATCACTCGACGTAGGGTCGTCAGGAAGGCTAAAATATAATTCCAGCGCTTCCTCTCGCGTCAGCAATCGTTTACCTGCGTTTTTACAAGCAAACAGAAAACAAAAGAATTGGTGAAATGTTTCACTACACATCGAATGCAGGCAGCGGTGGCAGTAGGCTTATCCCATCGTCATGCAGTTTTTGCCCTGACACCATTCGAAAAAGCTTTTAGGAGTAAGTATTGCTTCTATTGTTGAAAACAACCGATTAATACATGCTGGAACTATTTCTTTCGAAGTACAGAAAAAGGTACACTCACTTGTCATCTTGAATTATTCTTTTCCGGAGACTCACAATGCGGAAATTTGTACCGCCGATGAAACAAAAAAACACAATTTTGAAAATAATGTACATCTAGCGCTACCTACTGTATAGCTTCCAAACGAGATTCAACAGAAGTGTAAAAATTTCAATGTAGATGGCAGCACAAAAAATTAAGCTTGATGCGTCCCATTGTTTTTCACGAGCAATTCTGTGGGGAACAAAAAATGGGACATATATTTCCCGTTGCCCTACAAGGGGTTAAGACTTTTCAAAAGCTGTGCCGCTCCGCTACCTGGCATGGCATGAAGCCTGACGCCCTTCACTACGCCCGCTCATGCCGCGTGTGCCAATGCGTGAAGCCTCGCGGGGGCAAGCCTCCCGGGCTCATGCAGCCGATCGACAGCCAACAACCTTTGCAGGTCGCGGCCTGTGACATTATGGGACCTTCCCCAAGAAGCCGGAGAGGCCATGTTTTTCTTCTGGCTGTCCCAGATCACTTCACGAAGTGGGTCAACCTATTTCCTCTTCGGAAATTAACGGCACGCACAATCTGGGACAAGATGACGGAGATCTTTGCCCGCTTTGGCTTCCCGGTGGAGTTGATCATGGACAATGCGTCTGTAGCGAGAGAGGAAGATGGGACGGTGGCCAACGTGGTGGTGTCGTTCTCTCGCCACTTTATTATCCAGGGCGATTACCGAAGCGAAGCGACGGCGTTATCCAGGGCGATTTGCTGAAGCGGAGCGGCGGCGGCTGTCACGTCCGAACCGCCAGGCCAGAAGCTCGTTCTTCACAGCACGCGCCTCGAGCTGTCGCATGAGCTGCGAGAGAGGCGCAGCGCGGTGGCTGGAAAAATGACGATGATGATGAATGGCGATGATGATGACGCTACAGACTACCCCCCCCCCCCGCAGAAATGAAGCCGGAATGAAAATAATGAGATCGTATATACAAGCGAGTTAGGTTCGCAAAACGAAACGCTGTCCGTGAGCAGTCCAGGTCGTCAACTGGAAGGGACAATCGGCAACCAGTGGGTCTCTGGCGGGCGACACTGGGAATAGCGCAGTGGACGAGGGTGGCTACGCAGGCACGCTGTTGGAAGGAGCGGGCGAGGGTCGTGAGGAAGGGACACTTTTGTCGATAGCGAGTACCAAGGACAAGGTGAAAAATGGTCAAGGGCCGAGAACACACACGGGCCGTTTCGGTGCGGTCGATTGTCGCGCGCACTCGGGCACTGATGCTTAAAAGATGGACTGTAGCATGAGCATAGCACGACCAGTTCAGAGGGTCTAGTGTTACTTCCTTGTTGGAGCTGGTGGGAACGTCGACAGGGAGTGCGGTCAACCCTGGTAGTGTGTTTACCGTGCTGGTACCGTCGCTTGCGGTGGCACATTACCGGCTGCGGCGGCCGCCTGGTCGGCCGAGTAGGGTGCAGATAAGTTGGAAACGGTGCGCTTTGGACCGATGAAGTGCGACATGGTTTACAGTGATAACGAGCCGGCTCAGAGGGCACTGCTAGATTGCTTTTTCCGACCTTTGACGACGTGTAACGCGTAGGCGTACGCCGATGAGTCGTCGCGTTGTTCGAGCTAGAACCGGCGTTTGGTGATGCGAGATCGAGCGGCGGGTATGTGGCGTCCCAGTTGTCATGGGCCGTCGACGGCGTTGAAATGCTCAAGCACGGGTACGTAGTGGTAGGCGGATGGTTTAACTGCGCATCTGTTGGGGCATGCACGGTGTGCTCCACCTGTGGTGAGCCAGGCGTGCGGCCCTCGGGATTTCCTGACATCGTCACAGCATCATGCACGTTCAGCCGTGCCTGCTCAGGGGCTTGAACTTCTGTAGGATACATCGAGGATGATGTTAGTAGGTGCTGGCAGTCCACGAGGTTTTGAGCAGCAGGAACCGGTGTGCAGGGGAAACTGATGGCGTGCAGTGTCACAGCGGGCTCTGGGTCCATAGTGTGAGTGGTGTCGAAACTATGTGGCCAGTTGCCGGCAGGGGAATGGTCTGGACTGGCTGTGGGGCGAGAGGTGTCCTGGAAGGTGATGAGCCAGGTGCAGTTGTGTCATTTTTGGGAGGAGGAGTATGTTTAAGGCCGTAAAACTTGAGCACGACATCTCGCAAGTGATCGTACGGGCGAGGGCTCCAGGAGAAGTATGTGAGGTGGTGTTTGAGGTCATGTGGAAGATGGTATTCGAATACCTCGTACATGAGCTCTTGGATCCAGATGCCGTTGTGATACAAGGCCGCCGCAAACTCCTCGAACCACGACTCTAGGTGAGAGGTCCAGAACGGGGGCAGTGGCGGGTCGAATTGAGGCTGCCAGGCTTGTGCTGACTGGAGCATGGCCGCGTAGCTCGGCGGCCAACGTGGTCGTGTCGTTCTCTCGCCACTTTATTATCCAGGGCGATTACCGAAGCGAAGCGGCGGCGTTATCCAGAGCGATTTGCTGAAGCAGAGTGGTGGCGGCTGCCACGTCTGAACCGCCAGGCCAGAAGCTCCTTCTTCACAGCACGTGCCTCGAGCTGTCGCATGAGCTGCACGAGAGGCGCAGCGTGGTGGCTAGAAAAATGACGATGATGATGAATGGCGATGATTATGACACTATACGTCCTATTTTACGGCCAAGGTGTTTGTGGATGCATGTGCTGCCTTTGGCATTACGCACCATGAAACACCCACGATTCACCCACAGGCCAACCGGACCGAGCGGATCAACCGGAACCTCAAGCCCTTGCTGACAGCCTTTGCGCAGCAACACAGGGATTGAGATGCTTGTCTTAACGAGATCGGCTTCTCCTTGCGGTCTACGGTCAATCGCTCGACAGGGTACACGCCCGCTTTCCTAATTTAGGGAAAGAGCTGTCTAACCGCATGGACCGCATCCTACGGGGTGGAGGCGGGAAAGCGCCGCGAAGGTCAGCCCGTCTGGCTACGCGGCGGAACTGCGCTCACGGATGGACGCCGCCCTCGACCGGGCGCGTTCCAACCTGGCAAAAGCGCGAGCTGGTCAGAAGGCTCAATACGACCGGTCGCAATGAGGTGTCCGTTACGATTTCGGTGATCTCGTCCTCAGGAACAATCACGTCTTGAGTGACGCCGCCAAAGGCATCTCGGCCTCCCTTTCGGCCAAGTGGTTGGGCCCATACCGAGTGCACACCAAAGTGTTGCCCCTGGTGTACAAGCTGGCTGACTTCCAAGGGAGACCAGTCGGTGGTCCAGTTAACGTCTCTGACCTCAAACCTTTTGATGCCCGCTGAAACAACTTCGGGGAGGGGAAGGCGGTCAGCGAACCGCAGGGAAACCGGGATAAGGCTGGTACCAAATGACGCCACCGGTACAACCAGCGAAAACGCACCTAGGCTGATTTTCGCCCCCGGCATGTAGCGGGACATCATCCCCTCAATGTAAGGGAGTGGAGATTATAGCTGCTATGCGATTGCCCATCCAGCAGCAACAGTAACGGCTGCCTGGCGAGCTTTCTCCCTGGTAGCACCATTACACGCGCTGCGCACGGAATATCCACCCGGTTCCCAGCGCTCCCGGCTGCTCGAGAGAGAAAAGCCCTTTCCCCGGTGGCTCGCTCTTTCACTGGGTATCTTCCGCTTAGTCGGCGGGAGAAGGGAAGCGTGCGCCCAATTGGCTCACGCAACCTTCAATCCGACGGAGTAGGCTCTCTTTATTGGTTCAGCCTGTTGCGCTTCCGAGGCCGCACTTCAAAGCCTTTCTGCTTTTCACCAACACCCCAGCATTCGTGATGTCCTCCTTGATGGCCCGTTCCTCCAAGAAAAAAACCCGGGAGACCAGCCGCGTGCTCGGTCGTTCCTCAGGCACCGGCCGCGTCCATGCCGCCTCCGTCGAATGCTCCCCTGGCCCCGGCTAACAAGACACCACCTCGTCATGAAGTCGCTACGTGGACGTTCCAACAAGGCACTGAGGCCACAGTCGCCTTCGTGTCGACTCGTCGCTGGTCCAAGCAACGCAAAGTCTGGGTGTGGGTAGACCTCGAGAGCGTACCACGTCCTTTCTGCGGACGCACCCTTTCGGACCCTCTCGACGCTTCCGGAGGTGCCTCGATGCCACCTGTTCCTGAGGCCTCCTACTGCGATGCTTGTAGTGTCCTGCTCGTGCACGAGGCTATCCACCTCCGTTCATGGGTTCACCGAGCGAAATCTGGCGGTGCCCCCTGCGGTCCTGTCCGCTCCGGAGGTGCCGCCTGGCCCGGGCCTTCAACCCGCCCTGTCGACCGACTCCGTTCAGGCGGTCGTGGTGGTGCTCGTCACGGACTCTTCATTCAAGTCGGCCATCCCTTCCGCGGCCCCGGGTTCCTGCTGAGACGCCGCCGAACGGAGACACCGGGGCCCCCGCCGATCTCGTGGACGGCACGGAGCTGGACCTCAATTTTTTCGGGGTCGGTGGATCCTGTTATTACGGCGTCTTTAGGGCGGCCTCGGTCTTAGGAGGGGGGATGTGGGAATCGAGAGCACTCTACTTCCTGGTGCCTCGTTCCCCAGCTGTCACGCCCGCGCCGACAGCGTAGCCCGGGCGCGCATAATCACCGGCATCCGCCAAGATGGCTGCCAGGGCACCTCTTGGTCTGGGCCAGTCAACCGTCGGCTCCTTCCCGCGCTAGCATGTCCGGGCACACTACGCTGGCGCGCTGCGCGGGCCTACGTCACAACGCCGCGCCATTTTCCTTTGGGCCGCACGTGACATCCTCCTCTCCTACGAGCTGTGCTGCGCCCGAAGATTAGCTCGTCGCGGCAGATGCTCTAAGCCTCCACGAGAGGTTGAGCACTGCTTAGCAGGCGGCTTTTCGTTCATGCATTCGACTTCGGCCCTTGTGCGGGAGTCGTCGCGCCCTAGGCAAGCGTACTTTCTCGGTCTTGTGGAGTACCCTATACGGCCTGCAAGCCCGTGAGTGTATCATTATGCTGCATCTTGGGTTAATAAAGCCATTGTTGTTGTTATCCTGCCTTTTGCGTGGTTTCTGCGCCATGCCGGAGAAATCGACGAACCCGGCCGCAGCGTCTTCGCACGCAGTGGCAGTGGAGGACGTCGCATCCCTACACGGTTGCGCTTAGTAGGTAAGCCCAGTGCAAACCTATCTCTACAATCTCCACACTGTTTTATTATCCTCAGCTATTACTTTCTCAATTTGTTTAGAGGCTGTTTCAATTTGCCTTTCTGAAAAAAAATTTTCCTGTATTTGCTCATCTTGTCTCCTTCCCACTTTCACTGCTCTTCCAAAACTTAGCTTGATACGTTTGTGATCACTACGCACACTTCTGGAGCCACCTTCATCTATGTGCATTCCCCTGAGCATATCATACATCCTCTGTGACATCAGTGCGTAATCTATTGTCGACTGCAGCATTCCTACCTCCCATGTTATTTGCCCTGCACACTTCTCGGTACTGTTGCAAATGATCAAATCAAGCCTTTCACACACATCCATGATCATTTTGCCTGTCGGGTCAGTATACCAATCTATATTTTTTATGTGCGTATTCGTATCTCCTAGTAAAATTATCTCGCACTCTCCTCCTAACTTCTGAATCTCCTTTGATATACACTCTACCATTGCCTGGCTTTCCTCTCTGGCCTTTGCTCACGTCTACAAGTACACTAAACCAAGGAGTGTCTTTTGCCCTGCCACTTTGCCTTTTAGCCATAAATGTTTCTTGCACTCCTGCTTGACCCTTTGCCAGTCTGTACTTTTATGAATGAATGCCCCAACACCACCTCCCTTTCTGCTGCCTTCTCTTACATTACAATATTCCCACGCGTAGTCTGCATTGTTAGGAGGTTGTTCCATGTCTTGAGATGTGTTTCTACAAAACCGTATTTATTTATTTATTTATTTATTTAAATACTCTCAATGCCATTTGCGGCGTTACAGAGAGGAGTGGTTACAAGTTAGAGATGGCAGTCTTGAATGATGCATGATCAGGGTTGCTGGCGATGGAGGCAGGAAGGTGGTTCCATTCGGATGAAGTCTTCGGCACGTAGGAGTGGAAGTATATGTTGGTATGGCAGAGTGGCACATGGACTTTGAAGTTATGGTCGATGCGAGATGAAACGTAAGAAGGTGACGAGAACAATGTGCCCTTTATTTCAGGATTCATAAAAAAAATTTTGTGAAAGAGACAGAGTCGGGCCTGTTTCCTCCTGTTAGAAAGGGTAGGAAGGTCTAGGGAATTTTTAATTGATGAGATGCTAGCGGTACGGGAGTAATTAGCGACAATGAAGCGAGCTGAGCGATTTTGGATGGCTTCCAGTGCATTAACAAGTGAACAAGAATGAGGATCCCAGATTGATGAGGCGTATTCGAGTTTAGATCTGACTAGTGTTTTATAAAGAAGAAGTTTTAATGAAACAGGTGCTAATGAAAAGTTACGGCGCAAGAAGCCGAGAGTGCGGTTAGCATTGTTAATCACATAACTGACATGATTATTCCATGTTAAATTGTTATCTATGTGAACACCAAGATATTTGTAAGTATTGACAGACGACAACAGAAAATTAGAAATTGAATAAACAGGGCTAGTGCAGTCAGTACTTCCTCGAGAGATCCTCATTATTTTGCACTTGCCAATATTTAGTTTCATTGACCAGAGTGAGCACCAAGATGTAATGTTGTCAAGATCAGATTGAAGTAGTGATGAATCATGAGAGTTAGTTATTATGCGGTAGATGACACAATCGTCGGCAAATAGCCTGATTGTTGATGTAATGCTGGATGGAAGGTCATTAATATAAATTAGAAAGAGTAAGGGTCCAAGGACAGAACCTTGCGGCACACCAGAGATTACTGAACAATTGCGTGAGTCATGATCGTTAGCTGTTACATGTTGGGTTCTGTTAGATAAGAAGCATTCGATCCATCGTAATGTGTTTGAGTCAATATTTAGCATGCTTAGTTTTAGTAGGAGTAAACGGTGAGAAACGGTGTCAAAAGCTTTTTGAAAATCAAGGAAAATGCAATCGATAATGGAGCCAGTGTCAGAAGCTGAAAATAAGTCGTTGGTGAAGAGAAGTAGTTGGGTTTCACATGAGTAGTGTTTCCTAAAACCATGCTGACTGTTGTGAAAGAAGTTATTTTCTTCGAGAAATATAATTAAGTTAGAATAGATTATGTGTTCGAGAAGCTTACATGGAATACTAGTCAAAGTGATGGGCCTGTAGTTAGAAGGATTAGATGAGTCACCTGGTTTAGGCACAGGAACCACCTTCCCCGCCTTCCAGTCACTGGGCAATGAGGCATTTTGTAATGACTGTGAAAAGAGCTGTGAAAAAATGACTGAACAATAAGTGGCAGTTTGTTTGAGAAATTGGGGAGCGATTCCATCTATGCCAGGTGCCGAGGCTTTCATTTTTAATATGAGGTGAAATAGCCCCAATTGATCAATGATGATTGGTTCCATTCGGGGATATCCAGGATCGGCTTGAATTGGTAAATGATTGGAGTTGTCAACGGAAAATGATTTTTTAAATACGTCTTGCAAAGCCTCGCAGCACCTGTCACCTGCAATCGCCAAACCAAGTTCGTCACAAAGATCAATGTTCTTATTTTTTGGACCATTTACTAGACACCAAAACTTACGAGGGTTAGACTGTAGAAGAGAGGGAAGGGTATCGCTGAAGAAACTATGTTTAGCAACTGCATAAGCTTTTTTGTATTCTAATGTTGCGTTGTGATAAGCCGCCCATCTCTCCGTGGTGTCAGATGATGAAGCGCTGCGGTAAAGTCGTTTTTTTTTATTACGTAAGCGAAGAAGTGCTGATGTGAACCACGGAGAGCGGAACGCCGTTCGAACAGTTCGTAAAGGAACATAACAATCTATAAGTGAATTAAACTTATTTTTGAACGATACCCAGTTCTCCTCTACAGTGTTATCAGCGGCACATGCAATGTATTTTTCAGTGAAAACTTCCAACTCAGTGAAACTTCCAACTCTGGGCTACGAAGGGTTCACTGGCGCTGAAAGAGCAGACCCTCCAGGCTGCTGCGACAGCTGTGGCAGAGTTCGCAAGAAATAGTGGGCTGAGCTGTGCGCCTGAAAAATCTGAACTCATAAGAATACACAGTAAGTATTACAAAAGTAACGGTGCCATAAACTTACAGGTAGACGGCCATGCCATAGCCGAGGTTACTCAGGCCCGTATACTTGGCTTCTGGGTCCAAAGCAATGGCAAAGCCAGTCACACGATAACCACCTTAAAGACTACGGTTAAACAGATAGCTAGAATGATCCGTCGCATCACTTATCATAAAAAAGGCATGAAAGAAAAGGATACTCTCCGGCTTGTCCAGGCCTTAGTTTTGAGCAGAGTGACGTATGGCCTACCGTACCACTCACTCGACAGAAGTGAGGAGAGCCAGGTGGATGTGCTCATTAGAAGCGCTTTTAAGGCAGCACTTGGTCTACCCACCAGCACACCGACCGAGAGGCTCCTAGCTCTCGGTATACATAACACTTATGCTGAGCTCAGTGCCGCAGTCCTCATGTCTCAGAGGAATCGTCTAAGTGAAACTTCAGCAGGCAGGGCGATACTCACTAGAATAGGAATTTCGCCCCACCCACAGCACATTGATGAGGAGCTGGTCGACGTAGCCCAAGAGGTCCGCAGGCGAATCTCAATCGCACCGGTGCCCAAAAATATGCATCACGACTTTCACGCTGAGCGACGTACTGCGAGGGTAAACTGGCTTCGAAAGCAATTCGGCTCAGCTTCAAATGTCGCGTACGTCGATGCGGCCAGTTTCGATTGGCAGAGACACATAATTACTGTTGTCGACAACAACATGACGCTGCTAACGAGTGCCTCCGTACGCACGACCTCGGCTACAAAGGCGGAGACGATGGCCATAGCCTTAGCCTTAAGGTTTCAGGAGCGTAGAGGGGAGCCATCAGTTATTTTATCCGACTCCCAGGAAGCCTGCCGGCTCTTTTTAAGGGGCCGCCTTCCAGCAATGGGGCTGAGGTTGCTAGGATCCAAACTCACTCACCACCATCGCTTGATCTGGTGCCCGGGACACGCAGGTCTCGAAGGCAATGAAAGGGCGGACGCTCTAGCTCGTGCGTTTTGTAACCGAGCGGAGAATCCATCTCTTTCATTGACCATGCCAATTTTACCTAGGGAGATTCTAGCTCACCAGCGCTTCACGCGTCAAAAATGTGGAACACCTCACAGATCCCTTAATGGGGAAGAGGCCACTGACCTTAGAAAAATTCAAACGGATGTATTTCCGCACCTACTGAAGTTACACGCGATACATCCAACTCTTTACCCGGCTGTATGTCCGTGGTGCGGCGGAAGACCGACTCTCTACCACATATCGTGGGGGTGCGATCGTAAACCAAGTGACATAACCAATTTTCTCGGCGAACCTTTAACACCTAGTATGGAGCAGTGGGAGGCACACCTCGCTAGCTCGGACCCAGGAGTGCAGCTCGCACTACTGGATCAAGTCCGGCGGGCGGCTAAGGCCAGTGGAGCCCTGGACGTAGGGCCCCAACCATAAAGGCTCTAAAACGCCCCTCTCCCTTTCCCCTTCAATAAAGTTTTTTCCAACTCAGTACATATAGATGCATAATCAGCTTTCGCATAATCTTTTATAACTTTAGTTGCGTGCATAGGACGCTGTGGTTGCATTGCGCAGGTGAAGTGTACAATGCGATGATCACTAAGCCCGGGTAGGTAGTGAATCGATGAAATGACCGAAGGATTAGTTGTGAAAACCAAATCAAGTATATTTGAAGAAAATGCTGTGATGCGCGTGGGTTCATGGATTACTTGGGTTAAATTAAAATCATTGCATATGTTTAAAAAGCAATTACCTTCCGCTGAAAGACAGCTAGCCGTTCCATCCCCACTGCCCCAAGTAACTTCTGGGAAATTAAAATCGCCCATGACAAATATATGAGAATTTGGGTACCTGACAGAAACTGCGTGCAAACAGTCATGGAAGTTTTCGCAAAAGTCTGAGGGGCAGCGAGGCGGTCGGTAGCAAACGCACAAAATCACGTCCTGATACGCAAATCGAACGCACGCGCATACAATTTCTAGTGGCGAACTTATGGGAACAATATGAGAGGAAAATCTATCTGATATCGCGATAAGAACACCGCCCCCTGTTCTTGTTATACGATCTGATCTGTAAAAATTGTAGGTGTTTTTGCAGTGTAAAACCTCAGTGTTGCGAATTTTACTTGACAACCAAGTTTCTGTTAACACTACTATGTCCGCAGAACAGTCATCAATTATAGAAGATAACTCGTCACGTTTACTTAGCACACTTCTAATATTTGTAAACAAGACTGAAACTGGTTCAAGTGTTGCGGCACGTTTAGTAGGTTGGGATTGCTAGGAAGAGGGAAGAACACTGCTAGGAATATTGGTACTTGAAGGGGAAAGTGAAGAAGTAAATTCACGGGTAAGTTCACAAACGCTGTCGGTTTGACTGCAGTAAACGAAGCATTTTTTGTTAATGAATAACTTGTTGTAACGCACTGCAAACTGTTGACCAGTCGACTTTCCGTACTCGTACAATTTTTTACGCGTGTTCCTAGTTTCTTTGCAAAAATCTTCACTTAAGCTGACACCGATACCTTTTAATTTGGCCTTATTTGCCATAATGCTTTCCTTAACCTTAAAATTAGAAAGCTTTACAATTACAGGACGGCACTTCTTATTTGCGTATGAACCAAGCCTATGCGCACGTGAAATGGCATCGGTCGGCAGTTGGAGACCTAGAGTGGACATAATCTCGCGAACCTTATCTTCGGACTGCGACCATGTTTCGGCTGCAGCATCAGGTATTCCGAAGAATAGAAGGTTTTCTCGCCGTGACCTATCCTCGAAATCATCTAGGCGTGAACGTAATTCAGCGTTCGCCCCACGAACAGTATCACTTATAGTTTGCTGCAGGTTACTTGGAGGCATTTTGTCGAAGGAATTTACACGAGCTTCTACAGCAACCAATCTTGAGTTAATATCTGACACAGTTTGCTCCAAAATCGCCTGACTGGACTTCAATTCATCAAGAACTGTTTTTAATTCTTTATGGCGTGCGTCAACGTGCGCATTAATTGCCTTCACGACTTCAGCCAGCTCATCAGGAAGACTAGAAGAATTATTGGGACCTGGATTGGATTCGACGTCACCACTCAAAAGCAATAGTTTCACAACATGAACACATTCGCAAATACATAAAAAAAGTACACTTGGGCATGGTACAAGCAGCAGACACAGGTTGTTTGACTTTTTAGAGTGGCATGAGTGAAATTTACCAACCTGGAGTAGAAGAAAAAACGGGTTCTTAGTCGACTGCATAGCTGCTGCTCGACCATGCCCACTGAAGTCGCGCGGGGGATGACGGCTGCTTATAAACTTGTGGCTGGGTGATGACGATGCTGATGAGCATTCGGAGATTATCGGAGTGACAACAGGCAGGCTTGTTGTGCTATCAAACACGGGGCACTGCCAAGCATGATTCCAAGCCGAAGAAGAAGACTGCAGAAGCGTTGGCGGTCCGCCCTGAACAACATGCACCCGTGACGCAAGGCACCACGAAGAGAACCACGCCGTGTCGCTCCAGTTGGAAGCGCCCTTCGAAGGTAGGTGAAAGCCGTCCGTTAGAGCTTCTTTGCAGGGGGCGGAAGCCAGCATCGTCAGCAACTGGAGTAGAAGAAAAAACGGGTTCTTAGTCGACTGCATAGCTGCTGCTCGACCATGCCCACTGAAGTCGCGCGGGGGATGACGGCTGCTTATAAACTTGTGGCTGGGTGATGACGATGCTGATGAGCATTCGGAGATTATCGGAGTGACAACAGGCAGGCTTGTTGTGCTATCAAACACGGGGCACTGCCAAGCATGATTCCAAGCCGAAGAAGAAGACTGCAGAAGCGTTGGCGGTCCGCCCTGAACAACATGCACCCGTGACGCAAGGCACCACGAAGAGAACCACGCCGTGTCGCTCCAGTTGGAAGCGCCCTTCGAAGGTAGGTGAAAGCCGTCCGTTAGAGCTTCTTTGCAGGGGGCGGAAGCCAGCATCGTCAGCAACTGGAGTAGAAGAAAAAACGGGTTCTTAGTCGACTGCATAGCTGCTGCTCGACCATGCTCGACTATCGGCCTCTCCTCCCTTAGCTGTTCTTCTATCTCTTCCCACTTCAGCCTGTTCCTACCACCCTGCATGGTAATATACCCTATGTCTGAATTGCCTCGGCGTTCGTGGCTACGTCTGTTTCTGCCCTGGACTCTAGGTTGCTATCACGCACTGGTACCTCCGGTATTGTGCATATCACTACCTGCACCTGAGGAGAAGTGGCGCGCATGTCATCGACGCCTTTCGCCTTTCGCCACCCTCTCAACATGCAGCGCCGCTTGTGGCATCTGAGTGCAGTCAATACATGCGCGGCCACCCACTCTCGTACGGAATGCGCGCGCTCAGCACACTATATAGGCAGTATATTTCTAGACACTGTGCCGGTACCCTATAATAATAAAAATATAAATAAATAAAATAATAAGGGATAGTGTGTTCAGGCATCCTTTTTCACCATGCATCGCGTGAAGCGGCGCACGTGGCCAAAAAACCGGTTCTCAAGGTGGCGCTGCCATATCATGGCCTGGCAGGATTGTCAGCTCTGTGTCGCTCTGCCTTCTCGAGTGCTGTTCAGTGACCTGTTGATTGTGTTCGTGTCCGCTTAACGAAAGTTTTTCAGGCAATGTTTTTGCAGGCCACGTGACAGTGAAGCGATGCAGAATCATCGGCGGCAACGACAATGCTTTGCACCAAGGTGCGAAACAGGGTATACGTTTGGAAAAAAGGTGAGCAGCCATCGCTTTTCGCATCACTCAAAGACTAAGCACGGAGGAAGGTTTGGGAACAGAATTTACATCGAAAGAATGGGACCTTGAACGAAAGGTGCTCGGTATATGTGAGCGACACTTCGAGTCCTCACGTGTTCTCGGAGACTACGTGCACGTTATAAACCGCAAAGAAGTTCGCGTCACACGTGGGAGACCAGAGTTAACGCCGGACGCCTTGCTTATGTTATTGTCTAACGCTCCAAGCTACTTATCGATGAAAGCGCCGCATCCAAGACCTCCGAGAAAGCGGAAGAACTTGGCGGTCGAATCTGCCATCTCCAAGAAAACTGCAGCACCCTGTGTTGACGGTGTGGCCACTGATTCGGGTTCATCGATGGACCTTACTGCTGACTACGAACCCAAGGTGGCGGACAGTACAGGGACTGCAGCTTCGCTAGAACGCTTACTCAAGCTTTGTTTATCTTGAATTTATATGAGCTCGACCGCACCACATCTCGTGTCGAAGAGAGTGATAATTCACGTGTTGTCCCGACTTCATTTTTTCGCGAAGGGTG
Organism: Rhipicephalus microplus; assembly: GCF_043290135.1. NCBI lineage: Eukaryota > Metazoa > Arthropoda > Arachnida > Ixodida > Ixodidae > Rhipicephalus > Rhipicephalus microplus. Next base: position 7,886,526 of record NC_134705.1, on the reverse strand, counting down.
TCAACCGTCTCGAGAAGCAAAACATAAAAAAACGCTGCACGCGAAAATCTGTTGGTGTTCATAAAGGTGCCACCGTGATGAAGTGATCGTGAACTGATAATTCCACGGAATGGCGAGGAATTTATTGCACGTTGTTACTGCTCACTGCAGTAAGCACGCTAGTAAATAAAGGGTTTCTTCTTACAGCCTGACAGTGGTGCCAAGTAATGTTTCCTTTGAACTGTACAGTGCAATATCCCGGCGACAGCAGCAGTATTTTGGCGGGCGCGTAATCGTTTAGACCCAAGAGTGTCAAAATTATTCCCAAGTCTTCAGCTACGGCGGGCCTCTCAATCACGTGGCAGTTTTGCCACCTTAGCAACATAATTAAAGTTGCATGATGTAACTATCAACAAGAACGGTGCCGCGCGCGTAACGAAGGAAGTCGTAGCTGTCGCAGTATGCAGACTACAACTCGATATGTCAGTAATATAACAAGAAACTCTCGGTTTTATAGATGCTCCTTCGATACCTCATTCATGCCAATTCTCCACATGTCAGTCTCCGTTTCCTTCACTTTCTTCTTAACCCTTTTGGCACATACGGTGTTCATTTAGACTACCACACAATTTTCCCCCTAGCATTTCGAAACGTAACTAACACTGCGAATTCTTGGGGGCATGGTTCTTCAATTATCCCCACTGCAATTGACATCAATATTACGGCACGTTTGTGGTGATAGCAGCAACAAAGAAGAAGAAGCGCGACCGAAATCTTTAGTGAAGCCGAGGCGCGTAGGGTGAAGCGGGAAATCGTCATTTTCGGGATGTCATACCGGAACTGTTTCAATGAGTAATAGGCTGACAAGTCAGATGTTGGATCCCATTTTGTGTACACTAATAACAGGAATCAAGAAACCATTGTTCTCATTTCCTTATCACTGAGCCCTAATAACCTCATTTATTGCCACGCTATTTAATCAAAAACGCTTGCACCACTGGCTCAATATTTCTTTTGTGGTCTCCTGAGGCCCAAACTAAGACAAAAACACGCACAAAAATGTATCCGACTAAAATGAAAAAATCCAGGGCTGAAATGGTTAACCGATAGTTCTTTTTGGTTTGGCCACCTGCTATTTTTCTAAGTGTTTGCAAGTCAATTTACTGGCTCGCTTCCTCCATTTTGTATCGACATTCTCTAGGTACAAGCAGCTGAAAATCTTCCTAGCCCAATGCTTCTCCCCCATTTCTCTCAACCGCTTCTCAAATTTTATCTTGCTGCTAGCTTCCCTGTCCTAAAATAATGTCCATGCCATTTCACCTTGTACTCCCTGATTTGAAGTATTCCCGTGAGCTCCTAAGGCAAGCCTACCTATTCCACAATGCTTAATTGCATATCTTGCTTGAACTTCTGATATCATGCACAAGACCGCACTGCCGAACGTCACTCCAGGAACAATGACCCGTTTCTATATTCCTCTCAACACATCATACCTATTGTAATTTCACAGTGCCCTGTTTTTCATTACCGCTGCATTTTGTTACCTTTATTCGTCACGTATATTTTGTGTCCCCTTAGGTACTCGGCCACAATGCTTCTCCATGCGCCCAAATATTTGTATATATCTGTTATCTCTGGTGTGACCTCCTGTATTCTAAGCTCACTACCTTCATTGTCATTAAAAATCACGACTGCTGATTTTTCTTTACTGAATCTGAAATCTAACCAATGTCCCCCAATACCGCAGATGTCAATCTCTGCATATCTCCCTTGTTGTCGGCCATTAGCACTATAGCATCTGCGTACATTAATGCTGGTAGTGCCTGATCAATGCGTTTTCCTTGTTTTACAAAAGAGGTTAAAGTCAAGTCCACTTCCCTCTAATTTGGCCTCTTATCCTTGTAGGTACGTCATCAATAACAAGGGTGACAGAGGACACCCCTGTCTAAGCCCCCGTTTCACCTCCGTGGCCTTAGATACGTGTTTTTCCTACTTTATAACTACCTTGTTACCTTTATCGATATCGTTTAAAAGATTATTGACTACATCTTCCACGCCTAGCATGTCCAGTATTCCGCACAATTCCTCTTGAACCACGCTATCGTACACTCCCTTGATACCCAAAAATGCTAGAGCCACAGGGGTCTGTGTTCCTTTTTTGCTATTTCGATGCACTGCGTCAGTGAGAAAAGATTGTCTTCCAACCTCCTGTGTTTCCGAAACCCATTCTGCAATTCCCCTAGCACCCCCTCATCCTCTATCCATGCCTGCAGTTTTTCCTTTATAATCTTCATCACCAGCTTGTAGATCACTGATGTCACTGTTATAGGACGGCGGTTGTTTATGTCAGCTTTGTCCCCCTTTCCTTTATAGATCATGCTCATCCTGCTAAGTTTCTATCCATTAAGGACTTCACCATCGACTATTGTTCTGCTCACTGCCTCTCTCAAAGCTGTTTAGACTTCGGACTCAATGTCTTTATCAGCAAAATTGGAATGTCATCTGGGCCTGTTGATGTACTTATTGGAACCCTCTTCTCAGCCCTTTACCACTCTCGTTGTCAGAGTGGAGCCATTGTGCCACTTGATCCATCTTTGTCTATTTTCGTGCATAAGGCACTTCTTTGTTGAAATTTTTCTGTCACCATGGCGCTTATATATTCAATAGCTCCGTCCCCTTCTAGCTTATTACCTTGAGCTGTTGTTATAAACCTCTGCTCTAGGCTTGTTTTATTTTTAAGAAGTGTAGGTGGTTCAAAAATTTCGCAGCTGCCTTTCTGTCCTTTTTATGTACTTCTGCCAACCACTGAGCACCTTTTCTTCGAATCTTCTTATTGATCAGAAAGGATGCATCCCTTCTACAGCTTAGAAATATTTCCCATTTTCTTTCAACATCATCTGTCGGTTCACCCCGCTGCTTAGCATGTCTGTGTTCCCTAGACGCTTCCTGACGTTTTGTTATGTCTCTCTTAACTTTCTCATTCCACCAACTCTTGGGCTTGTGTCTTCTTTTCCGGGGTGACATGTCACGTGCCTTATCAAGCTCTCACCCAAACAGTTTAATTACATTTGTGTATGTCCCCACTGTTTGATTATCCTCAGTTATTACTTTCTCAATGTGTTTAGTAGCAATTTCAATTTGCCTTTCTGGATGAATATTTTCCTGTAATTGCTCATCTTGTTTCCTTCCCGCTTTTTCTGCTCTTCGAAAACTTAGCTTGATACGCTTGTGATCACTATCCAGACTTCTGGAGCCACCTTCATCTATGTGCATTCCCCTGAGCTTATCATACTTCTCATGTGGCATCAATGCGTAATCTATTGTTGACTGCAGCCTTCCTACCTCGCATGTTATTTGCCCTTCACACTTCTCAATACTGTTGCAAAAGATCAAATCATGCCTTTCACACATATCCATCATCATTTTGCCTGTTGAGTCAGTATACCCATCTATATTTTCTATGTGCATATTCATATCTTCTAGTATATTATCTCACACTCTCCTCCTAATTCCTCAATGTCCTTTGATATACACTTCCCCACTGTCTGGTTTTCCTCTCTGGCCTTTGCTCATGTACACAAGTACACCAAACCAAAGAGTGTCATCTGCCCAGCTACTTTCCCTCTTAACCATAAATATCCCGTGCATCCCTGCTTGACTCTTTGCCAACCCATGCTCTTATGTATAAATGCGCCAATTCCACCCCCGTTTTTGTTGCCTTCTGTTTTATTGCAATGTTACCATACGTAGTCCGGATTGCAGGATGGTTGCTCCATGTCCCGAAGATGTGTCTCCACAACCCCATATACCATCAGCTCCTACTGCCTCAACTGCTCTTCTATCTCTTCCCACTTTGACCTATTCCTGCCACCCTGCATGTTAGTATAGCTTATGTCTGAGTTAGCTTGGCCCTTGTGCTTACGTCGATTTCTTCTCCCACAGACTTCGTGTGGCTTGAATATTTGTCCCCTCTAGGTTCGTCTTTGGCGACACTGTTGGCCTCAGGGCTCTTGGTCTCCCTGAAAAGGCAGTGGCTTGACGACCCATTCTATTACCGACCCTCCTGACCGTCGCACAACTGTAGTGAATGTCATTCTGTGCACAGGGGCGAGCGCCGGGCTCGAACAAGTCTTGGATAACTTTCATTACGCTGTATGCGAGTTGCCGGCTCAAACCCTTGATCACACAACTGGCCTCCACTACCCTCCTTTCAATCCCACGAGGCTGCCCCCAGACCTCTGGGGGCAGTGATGGATGGATGGATGGATGGATGGATGGATGGATGGATGGATGGATGGATGGATGGATGGATGGATGGATGGATGGATGGATGAATGGATGGATGGATGGATGGATGGATGGATGGATGGATGAATGGATGGATGGATGGATGGATGGAAGGATGGATGGATGGATGGATGGATGTGGCTGTACCGTTTAAGTTCGTACTTTGCAGTGAAAGGTTTATTTTCACTCGTGTCTTGACTATAGCCACCAATCAGATAACCTCTTTGTAGTTAATTCTACCCGCTTAAAGTCTATTTGGCCCTCCCTGTTCCTAAACCCCCATGCTTTGAAAAACTCTGCGCCGTCATCCTGAACTATAGGGTGAAGCCCTTCACAGAACATTATCAAGTGTTCGGCAGTTTCTTCTTCCTCTCAACACGCACTCCATACTGTCTCTACCCCTTCGTATTTGGCCCGATATGTCTTGCTTCGCAGTACGGGGCTCCCGTCCTGGCCTCAAACAGTAGAGAACTACCCCGAGTATTATCATAGGTCCTTTCCTTGGCAATTTCTTGTTTAAAAATTTGATGGATCTCTATTGCGGACTTCTCATGCCAATTTTCCACATGCCAGTCTCCGTTTCCTTCACTTTCTTAACCAAAAGTTCTTTTCGGTTTGGCCGCCTGCTGTTTTCTAAGTATTTACCAGTCAATTTCCTGGTTCGCTTCCTCCAACCTGTATCGACATTCTTCATGTACAAGTAGCTGAAAACCTTCTTAGCCCAAGGCTCCTCGCCCATTTTCTCAATCGCTTCTCAAATTTTATCTAGCTGCTAGCTTCCCTGCCCTCAAACGATGTCCATCCCATATCAACTTGTACTCCCTGATTTGGTGTATTCCCTTGAGCTCCTAAAGCAAGCCTACCTATTTCACGTTGCTTAATTTCTAATCTTACTTTTACTTCTGATCTCATGCACAATAACGCGTTGCTGGACGTCAGCCCAGAAACCATGACACCTTTCCATATTTTTCTCACAACATCATACCTATTGTTATATCGCAGTGCCCTAATTTTCATCGCTGCTGCATTCCTGTTAACTTCATTCGTCACGTATATTTTGTGTTCCCTTGGGTACTCGGTTCCATTGCTTATCTATACGCCCAGATATTTGTATTTATCTGTTATCTCTAGCGTGACCTCCTGTATTCTAAGCTCACTACCTTCATTATTATCAAAAATCATGACTGATGATTTTTCCTTACTGAATCTAAAATCTAAGCTATCTCCCTCATTACCGCAGATGTCCATCAATCTCTGCAAATCTTCCTTGTTGTCGGTCATTAGCACTATATCATCTGCGTACATTAATGCAGGTAGTGGCTCATCAATGAGTTGTCCTTGTTTGACTAAATAATGGTTGAAGCCAAGTTCACTTCCCTCTAATTTGGCCTTTGATCCTTGTAGGTACATCATCAATAACTAGGGTGACAGAGGACACCCCTGCCCAAGTCCCCGTTTCACCTCTGTGGGCTTGTATACCTGTTTTTTGCCCTTTATAACTACCTTGTTACTTTTATAGATTTCCTTCACAGGATTAGTGACTTCATCTTCCACACCTAGTGTGTCCACTATTCCCCACAACTCCTCTTGAACCCCGCTTTCGTACGCTCCCTTGATATCCAAAAATGCTAGCCAATGGGGCCTGAGTTTCTTTACTGCTATATCGATGCACTGCGTCAGTGAGAACAAATTGTTTTCCAACCTCCTGTATTTCCGAAACCCATTCTGCAGTTCCCCAGCACCTTCTCATCCTTTATCTATGCCTGCACACTTTCCTTTATAATCTGCATCACCAGCCTGTAGACCACTGATGTCACTGTTATAGGATGGTAGTTGCTTATGTCAGCTTTGTCCCCCTTTCCTTTAGAGGTCATGCTCATCCTGCTAAGTTTCCATCTGTCGGGGACTTCATCATCGATTATTGTTCTGCTCACTGCCTCTCTCAGAGTATGTTTCGACTTCAGACTCAATGTCCTCATCAGAGTAATTGGAATGCCATCTGGACCTGTTGGTGTACTACTTAGAATCTTCTTTTCAACCCTTTCCCGCTCTCGTTGTGAAGTAGGAGCCAATGCACCACTTGATTCATCCTTGTCTATTGTGGTGGATAAGGCAGTTCTTTGTTGAAGTTTTTCTGTCACCCTTGTTTTTTATATTCAATAGCTTTGTCACCTTCTAGCCTGGCATCTCGAGCTGTATCTATAAACGTCTGCTCTAGGCTTGTTTCATTTCTTAGGGAGTTTAGATGGTTCCAAAATTTTGCAGCTGCCTTTCTGTCTTTTTTATATACTTCAGCCAGCCACTGAGCACCCTTTCTTCTGATCTTTTCATCGATCAGGAAGGATGCTTCCCTTCTAGAGCTTAGAAAGATGTCCCATTTTCTTTCAAAATCGTCTGTCGGTTCACCCCGCTGCTTAGCATGTCTGTGTTCCCTAGAAGCTTCCTGACGTTTTGCTATTGCTCTCTTAACTTCCTCATCCCACCAACTCTTGGACCTGTGTCTTCTTTTCCGGGGTGACTTGCCACGTGCCCTAGCAAGCTCTAGCCTGAACAGTCTGATTAGATTTGTGTATGTCCACACTGTTTGATTATCCTCAGTTATTACGTTCTCAATTTGTTTAGTAGCAATTTCTTTTTGCCTTTCTGAATAAAAATTTTCCTGTAGTTGCTCATCTTGTCTCCTTCTCACTTTCGCTCTTCCAAAACTTATCTTGATACGTTTGTGATCACTAACCAGACTTCTGGAGCCACCTTCATCTATGTGCATTCCCCTGAGCTTATCATACTTCTCATGTGACATCAGTGCGGGATCTATTGTTGATTGCAGCCTTCCTACCTCCCATGGTATTTGCCTTTCACACTTCTCAGTACTGTTGCAAATGATCACATCAAGCCTTTCACACATATCCATGATCATTTTGCCTGTCGGGTCGGTATACTCATCGATATTTTCTATGTGTGCAGTCATATCTCTTAGTATACTACCTCGCACTCTCCTCGTAATTCCTCAATGTTCTTTGATATACACCCCACCATTGCCTGGTTTTCCTCTCTGGCCTCGGCTCCCTTCTACAAGTACACCAAAGCAAGGAGTGTCATCTGCCCAGCTACTTTCCATCCTAACCATAAATTTTCCATGCATCCTTGCTTGACTTTTTGCCAACACATGCTCTTATGTATGAATGCACCAATTCCTTCCCTCTTTTTGATGCCTTCTTTTCTATAGCAATATTCCCATACGTAGTCCAGATTGCAAGGTGGTTGCTCCATTTCTCAAAGATGTTTCTCCACAACCCCATATACCATCATCTCCTACTGTCTCAACTGGTCATCTATCTTTTTCCACTTTAACCTATTCCTGCCACCCTGCATGTCAATATAGCCTACGTCTGACTTAGCTAGGCCCTTGTGCTTACGTCGATTTCTTCTCCCGCGGACTTTGTGTGGCTTGAATATTTGTCCCCTTTAGGTCCGTATTTGGCTACACTTTTGTCTCAGGGCTCTTGGTCCCCCTAAAAAAGCTATTGTTTGGCTACCCATTCTGTTACCGACCCTCCTGCCCGTCGCACCACTGTAGTGTATGCCATCCTGTGCAAAGGGGCGAGCGCCGGGCTCGTACACGTCTTGGTTAACATCCATTACGCTGTATCCGAGTAGCCGGCTCAAACCCTTGATCACACAATTGGCCTCCACAATTTCCCTTTCAATCCCACGAGACGGCCCATAGACCTCTGGGACTGTGCATATGGTCACATGAATACTTCCAGAGGCTTCTCGGAGCTTACGCATCCCATCCTCTAACTTTCTCTGAAGGTTCTTATTTTTGCCCATCAACACATCATTGAGCCCAGCATGAATAATGAGTAGATTAGATTGGCGATAGTGTTGGTCGCGAGCGCCACCGCACGGCGCTTGCTCAAAACTGAAGGCAGGTCAACTCCGCTGGGAGGGCGAGCCATTCCTCAGGCATCTTTTTAGAGGCGGCGTTGGCACGGAGGAAGGAAGCCTTTCGTTCCTTCGTGTTTGAAGGTTTCGTATCATTCCCATTGTCGCTGAACGATTGCAGCGTCAGAGTCACCTCTAGCTAACTTTAGGAAACTCTATGCGACAAATAGGCGCTTGCGTATCCTACGTGACGACAGTTATAGCGCGAGAACAAAACGACGACACAGAGACAAGAAGGACACGAAGAACACTAGCGCTCTGTGTCGTCGTTTTGTTCTCGCGCTATAACTATCGTCATGCCATAGCAACTACACCCAAGCTCCCACACTCCTACTCGACATTATTGCGCAATCTGCATGCCTTCCCACCTCCCATGTCATCAGCTCTTCGCATCTTTTGGTGCTGTAACAAATGAATAAATCATGCCCTTCACACATGTCCATTACCATTCCGCCTCTTGGGTCAGTATATATATCCATATCATCTATGTGCGCATTCATATCTTCAAATATATTTACCTCGCATTCTTCTCCTAGTTCGTCATTTTCTATGCACTCGGTGACGACTTTTCTTGCTGGCGACATGCGCGCCGCCCCACCAGGAAATGAAATACCAGCACGCCTTCTTTCAAGGCGTGGCCGGGATGATCATAACCACGCCAACCATCAGAAGAAAACTAACTGCGCATATGGGCGTCGGTTGCCCTCTCCATGGAGGAAGGAAAGATAGGCGAGAACATGCCCAGCCCAGCCGGCGCGCGGCGTGAAAAGTGTGGAGGAAAAGACATCATGGCGGTCATATTTACTGGGCACAATGGCAGCGTTGCTATGATTACGTGTTGCGCGTTGGAGCTGGTCATGCAGTGAGCGGCTGGCGGTGGCATATGTGCTTCCGGAGGTCTCGTGCTTAGCCGTGGCAAACAATATCCGTGTTCTGCACCACGTTATTGTTTACGCAGTGTTCTCCTGTGAGTTACTGTACTCTTAGCAACGTTTAAAAATCCTTTTCTCCATCACAGGGTTTCAACAGCGCGTAGAACGAGTGCATATCACTATGTCGTTCCGCGGATGAAGCAACTAGTGTTCAGCGAAATTGCGTTAGGCACCATGACAAAGCGGAACGACGACGAACGCCTTGCAGGTCAGTGACGGTTGGGCAGTGCTCTTGCTTGTGACAACAGACGACGCTGTTGAGCACATCTAGCGAAAATTCTGATAGAAAAACTGATAGGCTATCAAGTTATTGACAGTTGTATCAGTCTATGAGTGTATCAGTCTATAGGTGTATAAGTCTATGAGTGTATCAGTCTTTTAGTGTATGAGTCTATCAGTGTACCAGTCTATCAGTGTACCAGTCTATCAGTGTACCAGTCTATCAGTGTACCAGTACTCGTGTGCCAGCTTATAAGTGTAGCATTCTACTCTGATAGGCCCACAAGCGAATCGGTGCTTAGCCAACTGCCAGGTGCACCGCTACATCAGAGCAAGCAGGACACAAATATGAACAGAGAAATAAAACAAAATATTTTATTTGATGTGCCATTCCTTGGTTAATCTTTTGATTTCATAAATTCATTAATTTTGTTTGCCAAAGCTTTATTGAGGAGCTTCTTCATTTGCTCAACCTCTCTAATCAGAACGGTGTGCTTCAAAAAAATGGTTGAAGAAATCTGCATGATAAAAAACAAAGCAACTTGTTGAGCGACAATTATGTGCGCTCTAAATAGAGGAGTCAATATGACAAGAAAATAAGTAGGAGTGCTACCAGTCTGCGTCTCTAATATTGTTTAAAATTAGTTTGTGGATTCTTGCATAAAAGTACCCAGCTCCAGTAGGCAAAAGCTACACTTGAAGCTTTAGTAAGTAAATATAACACAAGTTGCCAGTGAAACCTCGGCTGATTACGTGCAAAAATGGAGCCACCAACTTCCATGAATTTTGGTCAGTTTGCAAAATTTAACCTACCTGAAAACACAGCATATGTTTTTTTCTCCTAGGGAGATTTCGCCTCCTCTTTAGACCGATTGGAGGCTGCGCCAGTAACACTCCTACCGACTTGGCCTGCTGTATAAAAAATGGCAACGGCTGCCTCCCTAACAAAACGGGTCTGTCTTTTCAAGCCCACGGGGTGATTGTACAACCTCTTGGGAACGGCAATTCCTTTTCTCCGATGCACCTATAAAACAAGTCAAAGATGTTGTGCACACATTAGTTTGTCAATGCACATTTTCTCATTAAAGCAAAGCAATATATCTTCAAGACAAAGCATACTAGAGTTTTATGATACCTCTCTGTCAGTGGGCACATAATTGATAAGCGGTGCAGCCTCCCTCACACTTGAATGGGCTACTTCAGGGCTGTCCGTGGTCGCTGTGGTGGTTCCAGCGTGTCAGCACATGGTGGTGGCAAAGGTGCAAGTCGTTTCTGTTTTTGAGGCTTGTGGCTGCAACACCCGCAAAGGACAAGGTTCTTTGCTGCAATGAAAAAGTAGAGTGTGCAGAAATAAAGTATATTGCACCCTTAATTGTCACGGTAGCATCCAAGGTGTGCATGGTCAAATAATATATATGATAAACATAGCATGCAGTTAAGGTATGCTACTAAAGTGTAATGATACGTTCCATGTCATATCTCAAAACCATGGTGTGATTATAGGGGATGCCGTAGTGGAGGGCTCAAGAAATTTTGACCAAGTGGTATTCTTTTTAATATCCACCACACTGTGAAAGTTGTAAAAGCACAATTTCAAGTGATTAGAAAAACATGCATGCATCCATGCCACCCATGAGCTTACATATGATTCTGCTTTTCAGCAAAATTGCACGCTATAAGAATAGGGCAACTTGCTGCTACATACAACCCTAGCAGCAGTGCGTTAAAACAGCTTATGAAGAAATGATAATTCTGTTTGGAAATTTTTGCTGCGAAGGGCATTTTCCAGTAGGCTTATTCTTTCTAATGCTTTTGTATTTTGAGCCCTGAGCATGTATATTCACTTCTTTCAGAAACTATTTCTCTGTTCCTTTTTTCAGCATTAGCAAACAGCAGGCCTCCCTGCTGCTTCTTACCATGATTGCTGACGCGCTTTGTCTTCTGCTTAACAGCAGCTTGACGTCATGTTTCTTACAACTGCAGACAACCCAACACACAAGTTTTACTGCTAGTTCGCAAGCACAAACAGGGCGTATATCCGCACAAGCAAAAATAATTTTAAACCAGTCAATTGTACAAAAAATGTGACTAATCTCTGCTGATACCACGATAGAATAAAATAAAATAGCTCTTCAGCTTACTGCAGCTTTACTACCACCTTTATTACGACGTTCTGGCGCCCGCGCAGTAGTGGAGCAGCGATGCTCTGATATATTTGCTAAGGGGGCGGGGAGTATATCAGAGCATTGGTGCTTCATGTGTGACACAGCACCACGTGCAGAGCAAAATTGGCTGTCGATTGTAATTGCGTCGCAGTAGCACATCAGCCGCAATGTCAACGATAGCCAAACTTGGCTGTCGGTAATCATTACGCTGCAAGTAGCATATATCAGCTGCAGTGTGACCAATTGCAACTTACTTTTTGAAACGACTCATTGTCCACATCATTTGAACTGCAGCTATCGGAGGAGTCGCAATCGGGTCTGCGGAATGGATGGTCGTTTTTCTGTTGCATTCCTTGCATCATTCTCGGTGCCTAAGAAAATATGACCAGTAAATAACTTCAGAACGACTGCTTCTTCCTCTTTGTTTTCGTATTGGGAATACAAGAGGCGCGGACCTACCGTAAAGCTTAATCACTTGAGCGTGATAGTGGCCGCAGTGTGTGTTATCCTTCCAGAACACCCGGTACCACATGTGATGATCGAAATTGCCCGTATCCTTCGGATTGATGTACTTACATGCTCTTACTGGGACCATTAATTTTTATTTATCATCGCGAAACCAAACATCTTTTATTTATTTATTAGAATACCCTCAGGGCCCGTAGGGCATTACAGAGGGGGTGGGTACAACATATATAACACACAAGAAAAAAGACAAAATAAAGAAACAAGTGTCAGATGCGCAAATCAGGAAGGCAACATAAGTCAACTAAAAATGTATAAGAATTCAAGCACATACAAGACAAAGATAGATAATGAAAACTGCGTATAGTTACAAGCATTGCTGAGAAATTGCAGTCTTGAATAACAAAGGGTCTGTTATTGATACAACGGAAGAGGGAAGGTGGTTCCAATCGGCGGCTGTTTTCGGTAAGAAGGCTGCTGAAAAGAATTTGGTGCGGCAAAACGGAATGGCAACCTTATGCTGATGATCAATGCGCGATGAGTGGTATGACGGTTGTGAAATGAGGTCTCGTTTCATTGATGGATTGTGAAAAAATATCTTATGAAAAAAATGCAGTCGCGCCAGTTTCCTCCGGACAGTTAAATTGGGTAGGTCAAGGTTAGATTTCATTTCTGATATGCTAGCAGTACGGGAATAATTAGAACAAATGAACCGAACTGAGCGTTTCTGAACAGATTCTAACGCGTTAATTACATTTTGCTGATCTTGGAGAATTACGAGTGTACAGGCGCGATACTGAGAAATTAGGAGACGCAACAATGTTCACATGCGCTACACATGCGCCAAGGCTGCCACGAACTTGCTATATATGACGATGGCAGTGACATTTGTGGATCTCCAAACTGGTAGGTGTTTTGTGGATCTCCCGAGTAGTTTATGCAACCACGAGTCCACGACTTCTTTCTCAACACAACGCAATTTAGTTTTTGAAAACAAAAGTACTTATTTGCAAAACATTTACTTCATGTTTTTACAACATTATAGGGTAGTTTTTTTAGAGCTCACAGCAAATAATATATAAACAATAAACGTAGTTACTGTAAAATGGTGTCGTTGTGCAAAGCCTCCGAGATGGCAAACGCGCAATGACGGACGCGCAGCAGCAATTTCAGAGGTCATGCGCTGTGTCGCCATATTTGCGTTGGTTAGGCTAGGTGGCGTTAGCCGCCACCCAATTTAAAGGGTACAACACGGTACAGCCATATCAATCTATTCATCCATTCATCTATCACATCATTATGGCTACAATCATCTAGCCATAATAACAGTCAGCAACCACCATGGCGACGACCACCTTTTTCCGGGGTGATGACAGTACAATACACCTTAAGCATGCAAGGTTTTCTGTAAGGTCATTACCTCGGACCGTGATCTCGCGGCACATGTTATAGTTTACGGCAAAATCCGCGCCGCGTGCTTAACATTCAAGGCACAGCAAGCAGGTCGTGAATATGAAGCCTTGGTCGTTGTTCTCGATCTTTACCCGTTCACTTATTATCAGTCCCGCAGCCTCACTTTGCGTGGACACCATCAAGCGCGCTACTTGAAGTTTGTGTCAAGTTCGACGAGAGATGGATTCAACTCAACCCCAGCCTCGATCAACAAAAAAAAAAACGCTATTTGGAGCCTGGATCGCAATATGTAGTACCTCGGACAAGGAGCCGGCCAACCAGCTACACTCAGCAAGAGCATTCCTCAGTCTTTAGCTGGTAATTGATGTTCTGGAGTAGCGGCCTTCGACACGCGAAGTCTGAGTGATGCGCATGGTGACAGCAATGAAAATACTGATCCCGACGACACTTACGGCTTCGAGAAAAACTCGCTCAGCGATTCCGACCGGACTGCAGATGCGGCTGGCGACAACGTTGGCATGAGCGACCCTTTTTAAACGACCCAATGACATGTATTTTACACTGGTGCATGTCATCAAACTGCCAGGCTCTGTGTGTGTGCTCATGTGTGTGAGGCTTACATCAAAACTATTCAAGAACTCATCTCACATTGGTATTTGCTCCGAAACAGAGAAAAAAAGTTATGCTTGAAGGATGTGGCCAGTGTGTTTGCACATGAAAGTTGGATGTGTGTGCTATGTTGCTGATGTACCAAACTTGTTTAAAACTTGTGACATATATAGCCAGTCTAATATGAGTTTAGCAAGGTAGGACGGCTAAATGTTGGCTCGATCCTTTCTATTGTTGTTCTCTTCACAACTTAACTTTTCTCCTGGTAGGCAGTTTCTTGTGTGCGTGTGTGTGTGCGTGCGTGCGTGTGCGTGTTTTGCAGTCAAATGCTTTAGCCTTAATTAGTACATGGTTTTCAATTGATAAATCTTGTGAGGATTACAGGCAAGTAATATAGCAGGTCTGTGCCACCGCTTGGGCTTTGTGAGAAGACACACCTGTGAATACTATATGCTGCTATCAACATATCAGCCAAATCTTGCAGCTGCAAGTGACTTTTTTCATTTAGATGACTGTGCCCACTTCGAATTTTCGGATGCCTGAATGTGGTGTAAAACAACTGAAAGCATGCTATTGGTTTATAGCCAAAATAAATCAAGAGCAGCGTTTTAATCGAATGTGCTTCTTGCCACAGTGTGCTGCCACATGCTGGCACTGCTGTCCAAAATCTTCTAACATTGCGTAGTCACACTCGCACATGGGAATGGCAACACGAAAAAGCTACTGTGTTTTTTCAAACATGCTCTAGCTCATATTGCGTGCATACATATCGCACTTCTTTACCGACATTCCTTCCTGTAGTTTTCGGCACAGCTTGTTGGGACTGACGAGAAAAAAAAGAAAGTGGTTGAAGTGCGCAATAAACCCATCAACTTGCTTTGAAATATTTCCGGCAGTGGATTTGCGAGGCATTAAGTTTTGATGATGAGGACAATTAATGATTACTCAAAGAAGCATTTCATTGTTTATTTAAATTATCTCATCCAGTATGAATTATGACACTAATGTAGTGGCTCGTCATTAAAGGCAAAGCACTATGTGGGAAAGACAGCTGGGGTTGGCTTGTGTTGTGAAACGGAGAAACTGCAGCACCACCCGAGGCTTTCGAATCCAGGCCGTTTGGAAAAATTATTGTATCAGCATGCTCATTTCACAGTAGTGGACTGATTACTAAGCTATCTCCCTTGGAATTTTTACTGGCCTTATAACTTAACATTTAAAAATTATGTTAATATTGCTCTGTGATGAGAAGTTTTGTTTGTATTGTTTTAAGTTATGTTTATACTGTCATCTGATCAGCTTTCGATACTAGTATCTTGAAATTTCTAGGCGTCATCTATCATTGTCAGCATTAACTGTGTTGCTATCTGGCACCTGCAATCCCATTTGTACACAGAATAAAGCGTTCATCTAGGCTGAAAGCTTCTTTGCATATTTAAAGCTCAGTTTGTCAATTATGCACCACCATGAAACATTGTACATTTTTTTTCTCCGCATCCAAAAGCTGCCAGTTGCACTGTTTGAGTCATCATAATATTTCACTCAATGGTCGTCAAGTGTTCAATAGAAAACACTGATACACTAATATACATGGTGAAATGACCAATGACATATATGTGGGCAGTGTGCTAAAAAAAGTACCATTAAAATGACAGTAATGCACCTTATGAAGATCCGATAAATGAACAAAAGACTAAAAATCTATTGACTAATATATGCCATAGAAATGACCAATTAAACTTATTCGAAAGCTGGTAGCACTAGTAAGACTGTGTATCAGTCTGATATGAGACTGGTACCACTGGTAAGAAAATTTATCAGACTGATATGAATCTCTATTAGAACTGGTAAGACTTTGTATCAGTCTGGTACAAGACTGGTACAACTTATAGAAAACTGTATCAGACTGATTCAGACCTCTATCAGAATTTTTGCTAGGGGCGCAGCAAGACGTAATGAGGACCATGTGTAAATACGTAGTTTGATGTTTTGTGTGTACAGTAACAAATTGCATGTGCATATAAAACACCTTTTCTCGTCCGCTTCGTACACTCTCCTCACCCTAGCGAAAATTCTGATAGAACAACTGATAGGCTATCAGGTTATTGACAGTTGTATCAGTCTATATGTGTATCAGTCTATAGGTGTATCAGTCTATGAGTGTATCAGTCTATGAGTGTATCAGTCTATGAATGCATCAGTCTATGAGTGTATCAGTCTATCAGTGTACCAGTACTGGTGTACCAGCCTATAAATGTAGCATTCTACTCTGATAGGCCCACAAGCGAATCGGTGCTTAGCCAACTGGCGGGTGCACCGCTATATCGGAGCAAGCAGGACACAAGTATGAACACAGAAATCAAACAAAATATTTTATTTGGTGTGCCATTCCTTGGATATTCTTTTGATTTCATAAAGTCATTATTTTGTTTGCCAAAGCTTTATTGAGGAGCTTCTTCATTTGCTCAACCTCTCTAATCAGAACGGTGTGCTTCAAAAAAATGGTTGAAGAAATCTTCATGATTAAAAACAAAGCAAGTTACGGGCACTTATTAAGCGACAATTATGTGCACTCTAAATAAAGGAGTCAATATGACAAGGAAATAAGTAGGAGTGCTACCAGTCTGCCTCTCTTATATTGTTTAAAATTAGTCTGTGGATTCTTCCATATATGTACCCAGCTCCAGTAGGCAAAAGCTACACTTGAAGCTTTAGTAAGTAATTATAACACAAGTTGGCAATGAAACTTCGGCTGATTACGTGCAAAAATGGAGCCACCAACTTCCGTGAATTTTGGTCAGGTTGCAAAATTTCACCTTCCTGAAAACACAGCATATGTTTCTTTTTCCAAGGGAGATTTCGCCTCCCCTTTAGACAGATTGTAGGCTGCGCCAGTAACATTTCTACCGACTAGGCCTTCTGTATAAAAAATGGCAACGGCTGCCTCACGAACAAAACGGGTCTGTCTTTTCAAGCCCATGAGGTGATTGTACAACCTCTTGGGAACGGCAATTCCTTTCCTCCTATGCACCTATAAAACAAGTCAAAGATGATGTGCACACATTAGTTTATCAATGCACATTTTCTCATTAAAGCAAAGCAAAATATCTTCAAGACAAAGCATACTAGAGTTTTATGATACCTCTCTGTCAGTGGGCACATAATTGATAAGCAGTGCAGCCTCCCTCACACTTGAGTGGGCTACTTCAGGGCTGTCCGTGGTCGCTGTGGTGGTTCCAGCGTGGCAGCACATAGTGGTGGCAAAGGTGCAAGTCGTTTTTGTTTTTGAGGCTTGCGGCTGCAACACCCGCAAAGGACAAGGTTCTTTGCTGCAATGAAAAGGTAAAGTGTGCAGAAATAAAGTATATTGCACCCTTAATTGTCACGGTAGCATCCTAGGTGTGCATGGTCAAATAATATATATTGCCACGAACCATGCATTGGGTTTGTTTATTTGTGTTTTGTTTTTTTCGGCCTGGCTGCGCCGGCCTGTGCTATCGCTGTTTTCACAGCGCTTCGAACAAACGCTACCACAGCGTTTCGAACAAACGCTATCGAACAACGCTTGAAGCGTTGTTCGATAGAAACAACGCTTCAAGCGTTGTTTGTTGGAAGCGCTGTTCGAACGAACAGCGTTTCTAACAAACGCTATCACGGCGTTCTCGATACAATTCGACTATTCGAGAAACCCTCGTGCCGAGGGATATAAATTTCCGCACAGCCGATGCCGCGTCATTCGATCGCCGACGCTCACTAGCGTGCCCGTCGTTTTGCTGGCCGCTGCTTCGCCGCCTGTGTATTTTTTCAGTTGTTAGGGGAGCACAGGTTCGCTCCAATAAACTTGTTTTCCTCATACACAACTGCGTCGTCCTTTGCTGCGTGACATCTGGTGGAGGTGCGGAGTACCTGAACCCTAAGCCATTGCCAAGCCGACAAGCACGCCGAACTCGTGTCAGCCGCCGACAGCAAGGCCTTCAGCCAGAGTTTGGACTGCTCCCGGATAAAAAAAAAGAAGACGTAAAACCACGATGATCAACGCAGGCACCATGACCAGCGCTACCAAACCTCCCGTCGTTCTGCAACAACCTCGTGAGCCCCCATCGTTCCGAGGATCTCCTGGTGAAGACCCGGAAGAGTGGCTGGAGAAGCTGGAGCGCATCCGCATCCTTAACAGGTGGGATGACGAAGAAACGTTTCGTCATGTTTTCTTCTATTTGGAGGATGCAGCTCGAACGTGGTTTGAGAACCATGAAGGCTCCCTAACCGACTGGACTGTCTTTAAGAGCGAATTCCTCAAAAAATTCGCTACGGTTGTGCGGAAAGAACGAGCCGCCCTTTTGTTGCAGCCGCGAATGCAACACCCTAACGAAGGTGTTGTACTGTTCGCTGAGGAGATGAAGATGCTGTTCCGGAGAGCTGACCCCGAAATGGCAGAATTGAAGAAGGTGCGCTTTCTGGTGCGGGGAGTTAAACGTTAAACAAGAGCTCTTCGCTGGACTCATCCGCAACCCCCCTAAGACCATCGCTGAGTTCGTCACCGAGGCTTCGATGATCGAGAGGACCTTGGATATGCGTTCGCGGCAATACGATAGACCACTCAGCACCCTTTCGGTGAACCCGCTAAACGCCCCTGGATTGGCGACGGAAGACTTGCGGGAGACCATCCGCGCCGTCGTTCGCGAGGAACAGAGGAAATTGTTCCCAGCAACGCCGCAGCCCCAAGTCGCCTCTCTCACTGACGTCGTCCGCGAGGAGGTTCAGCAAGCACTGGGGAATTCCACGCCGTCGGAAGCATCTTGCGAACCGCAAGCGATGACCTACTCCGCTGCTGCTCGTCGACCCCGACCCGTCCCAACCCGTTATCAAGAGGCCCCGCCGTACCGCCGCCCAATGCCGCCCGCCCGACCCCCTGTAACCCGAAACCAGGCGCCCAGGAAGACCGAGGTGTGGCGAACGCCAGATAATCGTCCACTGTGCTACCACTGCGTAGAGGCCGACCACGTCTACCGCCGCTGCCCGTACAAGAGGCTGGGTTTGCGTGGGTTCTCCGTCAACGCACCCTGCCCGCGAGCCGGCCAGCGCCCATTTGAGATCGAAAAATACCTGTCGAACACTAGCCGTGGACCATCCCGTTTCAACCGTTCGCCGTCGCCCTACCCGTACCAATCCCCCAACCGTCGCAGCCATGCTGACTTCGCCCGTGGAAGGTCCCCCAGCCCACGAGGGGGAAACTAAAAGCAGCAACGTCTGGAGGTGAAGTTGCACAACGGCGAGAAAATGAAAACCCTCCAACGACGAGACCGCCAGGGGGCTCGAGGTAGTGCAGACGCGCTCGCTTCGCGCTCTGGATTCTCATAATTTTTAGTGGTGTTTTCCGTCTGCAACCACTCGAAAACGTTATAATCAGCTTCAAGAAGTTCCGAGGAATGCCTGGGTACCACTCAAGAGGATTTCTTGCCACTTGGAGGTGCCAAAGGACTTCAGAAAGCTCGTCACCCCTAGGACGCTCACCAAACGCTGACCTGGGGAGCCGCCGGCAGCTGCACCGACGCTGGGGACGCCCGCGTCGGAGCTTCATCCAGCTATGGCTCTCAACGCGGCGACCGACCAACAATACCACCTCCTAGACCAGGATGGTACAGCAGACGACCAAATGGATCAACTCCAGGGCGACCACGATACGGTGAGCCGAGACGCTATCGGCGCTCAATCGCATGCAGAAGAGGACGCTAGCTGGGAGGCAGCAAAATCCACCAAAAAACGCAAGCAAGAGGCACTGGAGCGGAGGCGCGGCAGCGCAGGGCTCCAGGACCAAGTTAAGACAGGCACGCCAACATTCAAGAAATTGCCGAAGCTACCGCCGTTGCCGAAGGACGATTACAAGATCGTCATTCGTCCAAACCAGGGCCTCCCGCTGAGAAACATTCTGACTCCTACGCTTGCGCAAGCAATCATCGAGGCATGCCAAGTTGGCATCAGAGATGACCATTTTATCCTTAGAATCAACCCAGGGTCAAACATAGCGATTCTGTCGACCAAATATGAGGAAGTGGCGGACAAAGTGCGTCTGATACGCGCCCTTGTGCTTAACGGCAGGGCTCACGCGGTCCGTGCCTACGCCGCAAATGGAGACGATACTCTGAGAGGGGTGATTCATGGCGTACCGATGAACACCTCAACCGAAACTCTCATGGCGCACCTACGTGTCAGAACGCACGGTGTGGAGACCATCACTGCCAGAATGATAGGCACAACGAAAAGCGCAGCCATTACATTTTTCGGTCCAACGCTACCTCGTACCGTCTACTATTACGGGGGTGAACTCCGCTGCTACCCCTTCCGACCTACGATTCAAGTCTGCAAGGTCTGCCGAGAAAAAGGACACCGCGCGGACGTTTGCCCGCATCCGGGTCGCCCCATTTGCCGGCTGTGTGGACTGACTAATCCAACGGATGGACATCCGTGTTCTATTAGTTGCGCCTCGTGCGGGGAGGCTCACCCCACAGGAGATCCAACTTGCAAAAAAAAAGACTTAAGCCGCCGAAGCCTAAACAGCCGCAAGTACAAGCAGGCCACAGTGATAAGCTTCAACAGGGAACTAACAACGACCCACCGAGGACCAAGAATCTCCGCTGGTTCTCCTCCGAAGAGGAAGAAAACCCCTACAAGTCAGCCGATGACAAGCACAGTTCCCGGTCGCATTCACGGTCCCCGGGCAGAAAGCCGCACTCACCATCCAAGAAGCACGCGCCAGCACCGGCTCAGCAGAACCTCCACCGCAGTCCTCCAGGAGGGGGAGCCAAAGGCAACGGCGGGGATCAAGGATGCACCCAACAGGCATCATCACTTCCGGTAAGCTAAGCGGAAGCCGTGGCTCCCAAGTCTGCATGTACTCCCCCCATCACACAAAACGTACACTATCAAGCAGTAATCGCTGAAAACAAACAGCTTAAGCAACGCCTTGACAAATACGAGAACAAAATAATGTGGCTCGAAAAACAGCTGGCCCAATTAATGGGAGCCACCCCGAAAACTACAGTCCAGGCCTCTCAAAATCTAACTAGCCACCCAAGCGAAAAGCTACGGGACAATGGGCACATCCAACCGCAATCGACACCACCACGAGATCCTGTAGCCAATATAGGAACAAAACAAACAGCGACAAACCTCACTTTACAGCAACAACTGCAGCTAATGCAACAGCACATACTGCAGCAAACAGAAGCCCAAATGAAACAGTTCTTTGTCGAATTTCAAGACCTGAAGCGATACGTTCATGAAAGCCTCGACAAAGAAACGAAGCGTCGACGTAAGCAGAGCCAACCGCGGTCCCAGGAGTCCGACGCCAAAAGCATGCTTACCTCGGACGCTGAAAGCACACCCACCTCCTCGCATCATGGCAATTAACCGACGCATAGCAAACGAGAATCTCACTATATGGTTCTGGAACTGTCGTTCCCTGCACAACAAGCACGCTACGCTCACTCTATACATAAAGGCAGCGCTGGTTCCTCCTGACGTAATCTGCTTGCAAGAGGTGGGAGCCAGGCCTAAAACAGTTTCTGGCTACAAACTGTACATGGATCCAAATACACCTAAGATTGCGACACTCGTCCGGAAAGAATTGGCAGCTACATGCATAACGGCACCGAACGAAGAGACGCAACACCTTATCGTAACGCTCTGGCCAGCGAAGAAAGGACGCCCGAGGCAGGTTATATGTGACATATACAGTCCCCCACAAGACAGAAAAGCAGAATTCAGCAATATCTTCCACTATTTGAACAACAAGCTTCAACCACGCGACCGCTTGATCGTCACTGGGGACTTCAACGCTTGGCACACCACATGGGGTTATAGCGCAGACAGACCCAAAGGTACGCGACTTTTAGAAGAGATACAGCGCTACGACTACACACTCCTCACGACACCGGGCATACCGACTCGTATAGGAAACAGTGTCAACAGGGACACCACTCCCGACCTTACCGTAACCAACAATGCCGCGACCATGCGCTGGAGTGTGCTGGACGACAATCTGGGCAGCGATCACAATATTGTGCAAATAACATATGAAACAGCTCGACTGCGACGCCCGCTCGGAAAAGCCAGACTGACTAACTGGACTAAATATAGAGAGCAACAGGAAGTAGACGGGCCCAAGCCAACAACTATAGCCCAATGGACATCGTACATTAAGGGTCTCTATGACAAGAACACCAAGATATATCAAACAACTACCGACGCACCTGCCATTGACACCCACTTGACACATCTTTGGGAAGCTCGTCAAGGCCTCATGAAACGGTGGCCCCGACAAAAGCTAAATAAGAAACTCAGACTCCGTATAGCGAAAATCACGGAGGAAGTAAACGCATACTCAAAGGAACTTTACAACAACAACTGGCGCACCTTCTGCGATTCCTTAAAAGGCACATTAAGCACGAAAAAGACGTGGAACATCCTACGGAGTCTTTTGGATCCCTCTGCAACAAGAACCGAAACAAACGCTACCCTTCAACGGCTAGCTGGGGAATTTCAAGGTGATCCGGATCAGTTAATAGAAGAGCTGAAACAACGCTACGCAGGAGAACGCAAGCGAAACGTTAGCCCAACACCCAGTCAAGAATACAATGGAGAACCCAACACTGAGCTCGACGCCCCCATAACCTTTGCGGAGGTTTATGCAGCGGCTCAAAGCTTCAAAAGAAATACAGCGCCCGGATTGGATGGCATTACAAATGCCATGGTACGGAACCTCAGCGATGAAGCATTACAAGCCATCACAGACCACTTTAATCAGGAAGTCTGGACACCGAGTGGAAAGATACCTGCAGAATGGACACTGGCACAGGTTGTACTCATACCTAAACCAGGCAAATTTCTTTAACGTCATGCATTGGCAAGCTCTTCGAAAAAGTTATACTCACTCGCCTTGACCAATACACAGAAGAACGGGGGCTTCTATCAACATCTATGTACGGATTTAGGTGAGAAGTGTCTACCCAGGATATCTTCTTACTGCTCAAAGAGGAAGTGCTTAACCCAGCGCCAGGTAGTCTCAACAATCTACTCGTTGCACTCGACATCGAAAAAGCATTTGATAATATTGCGCACTCTACCATACTAGACGGTCTTGCAGCCATAGGATGCGGACAACGCATATTCAACTATGCCTCTGATTTTCTTGGAAATCGCAAGGCGCAGATTGGCATAGCTGGTACCAAATCATCACCATACGACCTCCCACTGAAAGGCACACCTCAGGGCTCCATCTTGTCTCCATTTTTATTCAATATCGGCCTCCGGAAACTAGTCCTCCAGCTGGAGACTGTACCAAACCTGGGCTGTGCCTTTTACGCGGACGATATTACGCTATGGGCAACAAAGGGCTCCTATGGAGAACGACAAGATGTACTGCAAACCGCTATAGACATGATTCAAGGCTACCTCACTGCTGCAGGCATGTCGTGCGCACCTAGCAAATCGGAATATTTGCAAATAAGACCCCCACGCACTCGGTCCAACCGTGCACCCGCGCTGCAGCTAGAAATTGCCGGACAGATCATCAATAGGACCCCAGTAGCTCGAATATTAGGCATGCACGTGCAAGAAAACAACAGCGTAAAGACTGCAATAGGCAAACTCATACACACCGTAAAGAGTATTGCATCCCTTATAGCTAGAATTGCGCGAAGTAATGATGGGATGACAGAGGCCGACACGGTACGCCTTGTACATGCCTTCGTTCTCAGCCGAGTCACGTTCGCTCTTCCCTTTCAATCAACACGCAAGCCCAAAATAGAGCAGATTGACAGGCTCATCAGAATTACGTACAAAGCAGCATTGCGACTTCCGAACAGCACAAGCACAGAAAAACTCATGGGACTCGGCATGCATAATACGTATGAAGAATTGGCCGCCGCCACGCTAATCGCACAGCGAGAACGACTCACCACTACGCTCCAGGGAAGAACACTGCTACAGAAGCTGGGATACCCTCTCACCCCTCAATACTGTGGCGATGAGACAGTCATTGTACCCAAGCAAATACGTGATCAAATAATCGTGGAACCAGTTCCAAAAAGCATGCACCCGCTCTACAACAAAAAGCGCCGTCAAGCGCGAGCACGAAAACTCCTGCAGAGAAGTAGCAATACAGACGCTTACTTTACCGACGTCAGTCTTTATTCCGCGCCACCACAAGGCTCCAGAAAACAAGCATATGCATTGGCAGTGACTAACCAAAGCAAAGTCGTGGCCTGCGCGTCCCTACGCACCAGATCAAGTGCCACCGCAGAGGCAGCAGACATAGCCTTGGCAATCAGAGAAGCCGAAAGAAGGGGGCGCTCAGCGTATATTTCGACAGACTCACAAGCTGCATGTCGCTTATACCTTAGAGGCACACTTCCAAGGTGCGTCACTGATATTTTGGGGTCCATGTTGATGGAGGCACATGGCGTCACTTGGTGCCCAGGGCATGACGGCCTGGGGGGGAACGAGGAGGCAAACTGCGTAGCTCGCGGACTTACTGGCCGAGACGCAGGACTCTCCTCAGGACACCTCACAGGGCATCATGAAGAGCAAAGTGTAACAAGCAGGCAGATATTGGAAAACCAACGCCTTACAAGACGCACGTACACCCCTCCACATCCGAACTTAAGCAGCCAACAAGCCCGGGATTGGCGCCGCCTCCAAACGAACACATACCCCCACATATCAAAACTACACGCAATTTTTCCACAGATATACACAACAGGGGTATGCCCATGGTGTAGTAACCACACAGCCACACTTACACACATAACCTACCAATGTACCGAACGGCCAGCCAATGCAGTATCTAGGTTGGTGCGCTCACTACAAACACTCACAACGTGGTCTTGGGAGGCACGGCTTTCCGAGCTGGCACTGGGGAGCCAACTGGTGACCCTAGACCAGGCCCGGTGAGCCGCTGTGGCCAGTGGGGCTCTACAAGAGGGCTCCACCCGGGGTTAGTCACGTAATTTTAATTCTTCAATAAAGCTTATTCTCTCTCTCTCCAACGACGCAAGACCGTGACTCACGACATGCCCTCATCCCGACGACCCGACGACACCCTGACGAGACCCCCGAAAACGACGACAGCTACACTGCGCGACGCGTACCCGAAATGACGAAGCCTGCCGCTGAGAAGATGACGATGACGACGCATAGTGCCCGACCATCAACACGTGCAAGCCGCGATACGACGCCCCGACGCACCCGAAATTCGAGGAAAGCGACATCCGACGTCCAGTTATCCATCGACGGCCTTGACGTAGTCGCCCTCATCGACACGGGAGCCGACTACTTGGTCATGAGCGGGTTACTCGCGTCCAAGCTAAAGAAAGTTACGACCAGATGGGACGGTTTGCACACACGCACAGCAGGAGGCCACCTCGTGACCCCAAGTGGAATGTGCACATCACGCGTCACCATAGAGGGCACTACGTACCCTTCGGAGTTCGTCATTTTGCCTAACCGCTCCCGCGACGTAATTCTCGGAATGGACTTTTTGACGGACAATGGCGCAATAATTGATCTGCAGACCAGATCGATAACGTTTTCTTCCGATCACTCCACGACGCCGCAGCCGAACCTCGGACACCGTGCTGCTGTAAGGATCACCGACGATCACGTCACCCTGCCACCCCACGCAAGCTTGATGATCACCGTCTATTGTGAAGGTGCTTCTCCTGACGTCGACGCTATCGTGGAGACTGACCAAAGGTTGCTTCTAGACCGCGGTGTGTCTGTCGCAAGAGGCATTGCGCGGTTTAGGCAACGCAGATCCCATGTTTTGGTCACCAATTTCACCGAGAAGTACCAGCATCTAAACAAGGGCGCTGCAATTGCGTTCCTCGAAGAAACGCAAGAAGCGAGTCAAGTGATCGCGGTCGCCACCTTTGAACGTGCACGCGCAGATGCTTCCAGGCTGCCACATCCTTTCGACGTGAACCCGGCGCTGTCGCAAGAAAATCGGGACAGATTACTGGAGTTGCTCCGTCGTTACAGCGAGCGTTTTTCCTCGAACTCGAAGTTACGTCAGGCACCTTTGGCGAAGCACCGGATAATAACCGAAGATGGAGCCCGACCTACCAGACAGTCACCGTACCACGTTTCTTCACACGAGCGCGAAGCCATCCGGACTCAAGTTGATGACATGCTCAGCGACGACATAATACAGCCATCAAAAAGTCCGTGGGCTGCGCCAGTTGTACTCGTGAAGAAAAAAGATGGCACTTTAAGATTCTGCGTTGACTACCGGAGACTAAACAAAATCACCAAAAAGGACGTGTACCCCCTGCCACGAATCGACTACGCCCTCGACCACCTCTGCCACGCCAAGTACTTCTCATTCATGGATCTGAAGACCGGCTACTGGCAAATTGAAGTGGACGAGAGAGACCGAAAGAAGACTGCATTTATAACCCCGGACGGTCTATACGAGTTCAAGGTGATGCCGTTTGGGCTGTGCACGGCGCCCACAACGTTTCAGAGAGTCATGGACACTGTGCTAGCAGGCCTGAAGTGGCACACTTGCCTCGTATACCTCACAAGGTTGGAATCTGTACTCGAGGCCATTCGTACGTCGGGGTTAACGCTGAAGCCTGAGAAGTGCCGTTTCGCGTACGAGGAACTAAAGTTTTTGGGTCACGTCGTGAACGCCACGGGAGTCCTACCTCACCCGGCAAAAACATCAGCCATTGCGAACTTCCCAAGGCCGAAAGATAAGAAGGGTTTGCGAAAATTTCTCGGACTGTGCGCATACTACCGGCGCTTCATCGCAAACTTCGCACGCATTGCAGAGCCACTCACGCGCCTGACGAAAGAAAGCACCCCTTTCAGCTGGGAAAACGACTAAGAAAAGGCATTCTGTGAGCTGCAACAACGCCTGCAAAACCGGCCCGTGCTCGCCCATTTCGACGAAAACGCCTAAACGGAAATGCACACGGACGCCAGTGATATCGGTTTGGGTGCCGTCCTCGTCCAAAAGCAAAGCGGTTACGAAAAGGTAATCGCCTATGCAAGCCGTGGTCTGTCGAAGGAGGAGAGAAACTACTCTGCCTCCGAAAAAGAGTGCCTGGCTATCATATGGGCCATTTCAAAATTTCGCCCATACGTCTATGGTAGACCGTTTAAGGTTGTGAAGACCATCATACGCTGTGTTGGCTCGCCAATTTGAAGGACCCCTCTGGCCGTCTTGGGCGGTGAAGCTTGCGCCTGCAAGAGTTTGACGTTACAATATTCTACAAATCCGGCAGGAAACACTCCGACGCCGACTGCCTGTCCCGCGCCCCCGTCGACCCACCACCACAGGACTCCGATGAAGACAGCGCGTTCTTCGGAGTCGTGACAGAGAGCGACCTAGCCGCCCAGCAGCGTGCCGACCCTGACCTCCGCGCCATGATCGACTACCTCGAAGGACGCAACGTTGCCGTGCCTATGGCGTTCAAGCGCAACTTTCCAGCATTCAGCCTCAAAAACTCCATCCTAGTGAAGAAGAATTTCAACCCCGGAATGAGAACGGATTATCTATTTGTCATCCCCGCAGACCTTCGTGACGGAATTTCAGAAGCGTGCCACGGCGCCCCGTCTTCCGGACATCTCGGAACAGCTCGCACGATTACAAAAATCAAGGCGAAATACTTCTGGCCCCGCCTTACATCCGATGTCACCCACTACGTCCGGAGCTGGCGTGACTGCCAGCGACGAAAAACACCACCGACGAGACTAGCTGGACTTCTGCAGCCGATCGCCGTCCCAACAAGGCCCTTCCAACAGATCGGAATGGACCTTCTGGGCCCGTTCCCTACATCCCGATCCGCGAACAAATGGATTGTCGTAGCGACAGACTACATGACGCGCTACGCAGAGACCACCGCTCTTCCTAGGGGAACTGCACAAGAAGTTGCAAAGTTCTTTATTAACCAAATTTTGCTGCGACATGGAGCCCCTGAGGTCCTAATCACGGACCGCGGAACGACCTTCACTGCGGAGCTCATGCAAGGAGTCTTACGCTACAGCAACACAGATCACCGAAGAATGACGGCGTGCCACCCCCAAACGAATGGACTAACGGAACGGCTCAATAAGACAATCGCGGATATGCTGTCTATGTACGTCGACGTTGAACATAAGACGTGGGACGAAGTCCTCCCGTACGTCACGTTTGCGTACAACACGGCTATTCAAGAAACCACGCAGATGACACCGTTCGAGGTCGTCTACGGAAGACGGCCGACTACGATGCTCGACGCCACGCTTCCGCACGTAGAAGACGACGACTTCAACGCCGACGTCCAAGGATACCTCCAACGTGCGGAGGAGGCCCGCCAGCTCGCTCGAGTTCGTATAACGGACCAGCAACTGGTGGATGCCGGACGCTACAATCTCAGACGCTGAGACGCCGAGTACCATCCTGGAGAACGTGTGTGGGTTTGGACTCCCATTCGACGACGTAGACTCAGTGCGAAACTTCTACGACGCTATTTCGGACCCTACCAGATTCTACGACGTGTTGGCGAACTAACGTACGAAGTGATCCCCTATGGGGACTCCCGTACATCACGACGACGCACGCGGCCCGAAGTCGTCCATGTGGTTCGCTTAAAACATTTCTACGGACGATGACGAACTTTTATTTTAATTTGTGTGGACTGTTCCTTATGTAAGCATCGGGTCGATGCACTCTTAGAGGGGGGGTAATGCCGCAGACCATGCATTGGGTTAGTTTATTTGTGTTTTGTTTTTTTCGGCCTGGCTGCGCCAGCCTGTGCTATCGCTGTTTTCACAGCGTTTCGAACAAACGCTACTACAGCGTTTCCAACAAATGCTATCGAACAATGCTTCAAGCGTTGTTTGTTGGAAGCGCTGTTCGAACGAACAGCGTTTCTAACAAACGCTATCACGGCGTTCTCGATACAATTCGACTATACGAGAAACCCTCGTGCCGAGGGATATAAATTCCCGCACAGCCGATGCCGCGTCATTCGATCGCCGACGCTCACTAGCGTGCCCGTCGTTTTGCTGGCCGCTGCTTCGCCGCCTGTGTATTTTTTCAGTTGTTAGGGGAGCACAGGTGCGCTCCAATAAACTTGTTTTCCTCATAGACAACTGCGTCGTCCTTTGCTGCGTCTGTGCTATCGCCGTTTTCACAGCGTTTCGAACAAACGCTACCACAGCGTTTCGAACAAACGCTATCGAACAACGCTTCAGGCGTTGTTCGATAGAAACAACGCTTCAAGCGTTGTTTGTTAGAAGCGCTGTTCAAACGAACAGCGTTTCTAACAAACAACGCTTGAAGCGTTGTTTCCGCTACAATTCGACTATTCGAGAAACCCTCGCGCCGAGGGATATAAATTCCCGCACAGCCGATGCCGAGTCATTCGATCGCCGACGCTCACTAGCGTGCCCGTCGTTTTGCTGGCCGCTGCTTCGCCGCCTGTGTATTTTTTCAGTTGTTAGGGGAGCACAGGTTCGCTCCAATAAACTTGTTTTCCTCATAGACAACCGCGTCATCCTTTGCTGCGTGACATCTGGTGGAGGTGCGGGATACATGAACCCTAAGCCATTGCCAAGCCGACAAGCACGCCCAACTCGTGTCAGCCGCCGACAGCAAGGCCTTCAGCCAGAGTTTGGACTGCTCCCGGATAAGAAAAGGAAAGAAGACGTAAAAACCACGATGATCAACGCAGGCACCATGACCAGCGCTACCAACCCTCCCGTCGTTCTGCAACAGCCTCGTGAGCCCCCATCATTCCGAGGATCTCCTGGTGAAGACCCGGAAGAGTGGCTGGAGAAGCTGGAGCACGTCCGCATCTTTAACAGGTGGGATGACGAAGAAACGTTTCGTCATGTCTTCTTCTATTTGGAGGATGCAGCTCGAACGTGGTTTGAGAACCATGAAGGCTCCCTAACCGACTGGACTGTCTTTAAGAGCGAATTCCGTAAAACATTCGCTACGGTTGTGCGGAAGGAACGAGCCGCCCTTTTGTTGCAGCCGCGAATGCAACACCCTAACGAAGGTGTTGTACTGTTCGCTGAGGAGATGAAGATGCTGTTCCGGAGAGCTGACCCCGAAATGGCAGTAGAGAAGAAGGTGCGCTTTCTGATGCGGGGAGTTAAACAAGAGCTCTTCGCTGGACTCATCCGCAACCTCCCCTAAGACCATCGCTGAGTTCGTCACCGAGGCTTCGATGATCGAGAGGACCTTGGATATGCGTTCGCGGCAATACGATAGACCACTCAACACCCCTTCGGTGAACCCGCTAAACGCCCCTGGATTGGCGACGGAAGACTTGCGGGAGACCATCCGCACCGTCGCTACGTAATAAACAGAGAATGCAGTTGAGATATGCAATTAAAGTGTAATGATACGTTGCATGTCACGTCTCAAAACCATGGTGTGACAATAGGGGATGCCGAAGTGGAGGGCTCGAGAAATTTTGACCAAGTGGTGTTCTTTTTAATATCCACCACATTGTGAAATTTGTAAAGCACATTTACAAGTAATTACAAAAACATGCATGCACCCTTGCCACCCATGAGCTTACATTGCATTCTGCTTTTCAGCGAAATTGCACGCTATAAGAATAGGGCAACTTGCTGCTGCATACAACCCTAGCAGCAGTGCGTTACAACAGCTTATGAAGAAATGATAAATCTGTTTGGAAATTTTTGCTGCGAAGGGCATTTTCCAGTAGGCTTAGTGTTTCTAATACTTTGTATTTTGAGCCCTCAGCATATATATTCACTTCTTTCAGAAACTATTTCTCTGTTCCTTTTTTCAGCATTAGCAAACAGCAGGCCTCCCTGCTGCTTCTTACCATGATTGCTGACGCGCTTTGTCTTCTGCTTAACAGCAGCTTGACGTCATGTTTCTTACAACTGCAGACAACCCAACACACAAGTTTTACTGCTAGTTCGCAAGCACAAACAGGGCGTATATCCGCACAAGCAAAAATAATTTTAAACCAGTCAATTGTACAAAAAATGTGACTAATCTCTGCTGATACCACGATAGAATAAAATAAAATAGCTCTTCAGCTTACTGCAACTTTACTACCACCTTTATTACGACGTTCTGGCGCCCGCGCAGTATTGGAGCAGTGATGCTCTGATATATTCGCTAAGGGGGCGGAGGGTATATCAGAGCATTGGTGCTTCATGTGTGACACGGCACCACGTGCAGAGCGAAATTGGCTGTCGATTATAATAACGCCGCAGTAGCACATCAGCCGCAATGTCAACGATAGCCAAACTTGGCTGTCGGTAATAATTACGCTGCAAGTAGCATATCAGCTGCAGTGTGACCAAATGCAACTTACCTTTTTAAAACGACTCATTGTCCACTTCATTTGAACTGCAGCTATCGGAAGGGTCGCAATCGGGTCTGCGTAATGGATAGTCATTTTTCTGTTGCATTCCTTGCATCATCCTCTGTGCCTAAGAAAATATGACCAGTAAATAACTTCAGAACGACTGCTTCTTCCTCTTTGTTTTCGTATTGGGAATACAAGAGGCGCGGACTTACCGTAAAGCTTAATTACTTGAGCGTGATAGTGGCCCCAGTGTTTGTTATCCTTCCAGAACACCCGGTACCTATTGTGAGGATCGAAATTGCCCGTATCCTTCGGATTGATGTACTTACATGCACTTACTGGGACCATTAATTTTTAATTATCATCGCGAAACCAAACATCTTGGAGAATTACGAGTGTACAGGCGCGATACTGAGAAATTAGGAGACGCAACAATGTTCACATGCGCTACACATGCGCCAAGGCTGCCACGAACTTGCTATATATGACGATGGCAGTGACATTTGTGGATCTCCAAACTGGTAGGTGTTTTGTGGATCTCCCGAGTAGTTTATGCAACCACGAGTCCACGACTTCTTTCTCAACACAACGCAATTTAGTTTTTGAAAACAAAAGTACTTATTTGCAAAACATTTACTTCATGTTTTTACAACATTATAGGGTAGTTTTTTTAGAGCTCACAGCAAATAATATATAAACAATAAACGTAGTTACTGTAAAATGGTGTCGTTGTGCAAAGCCTCCGAGATGGCAAACGCGCAATGACGGACGCGCAGCAGCAATTTCAGAGGTCATGCGCTGTGTCGCCATATTTGCGTTGGTTAGGCTAGGTGGCGTTAGCCGCCACCCAATTTAAAGGGTACAGCACGGTACAGCCATATCAATCCATTCATCCATTCATCTATCACATCATTATGGCTACAATCATCTAGCCATAATAACAGTCAGCAACCACCATGGCGACGACTACCTTCCTCCGGGGTGATGACAGTACAATACACCTTAAGCATGCAAGGTCTTCTGTAAGGTCATTACCTCGCGCCGGGATCTCGCGGCACATGTTATAGTTTACGGCAAAATCTGCGCCGCGTGCTTAACATTCAAGGCACAGCAAGCAGGTCGTGAATGTGAAGCCTTGGTCGTTGTAATCGATCTTTACCCGTTCACTTATTATCAGTCCCGCAGCCTCACTTTGCGTGGACACCATCAAGCGCGCTACTTGAAGTTTGTGTGAAGTTCGGCGAGAGATGGATTCAACTCAACCGCAGCCTCGATCAAAAAAAAAAGAAAAAAAAACGCTATTTGGAGCCTGGATCGCAATATGTAGTACCTCGGACAAGGAGCGGTGCAGGCGCAGTCGGCCAAGCAGCTACACTCAGTGAGAGCATTCCTCAGTCTTTAGCTGGTAATTGATGTTCTGGAGTAGCAGCGTTCGACACGCGAAGTCTGAAAGATGCGCGTGGTGACAGCAATGAAAATACTGATCCCGACGACACTTACGGCTTCGAGAAAAACTCGCTCAGCGATTCCGACCGGACTGCAGATGCGGCTCGCGACAATGTTGGCACGAGGGACACTTTTTAAATGCAGCAATGACATGTATTTTACACTGGTGCATATAAATAAACTGCCAGGCTCTGTGTGTGTGCTCATATGTGTGAGGCTTACACCAAACCTATTCAAGAACACATCTCACATTGGTATTTTCTCTGTTTGAAAAAAGTTGTGCTTTTTCCGAAGGATGTGGCCAGTGTGTTTGCACATGAAAGTTGGATGTGTTTGCTATGTTGCTGATGTACCAAACTCGTTTGAAGCTTGTGACATATATAGCCAGTCTAATATGAGTTTAGCACAGTAGGACAACTAAATGTTGGCTTGGTCCTTTCTATTGTTGTTCTCTTCGCAACTGAACTTTTCTCATGGTAAGCAGTTTCTTGTCCATGCGTGTGTTTGCCTGCGTGCGTGCGTGTGTGTGTGTGTGTGTGTGTGTGTGTTTCAGTCAAATGCTTTATCCTTAATGAGTACATCATTTTTGATTTATCAATCGAGGATTACAGGCAAGTTTTATAACAGGTCTGTGCCACCGCTTGGTCTTTGTGAAAAGCCACACCTGTGAATAACAGAAGCTGCTATCAACATATCAGCCAAATCTTGTTGCAGCAAGTGACTTTTTTTTTATATAGATTACCGTGCTCACTTCGAATTTTCGGATGCTTGTATGTGGTGCAAAACAACTGAAAGCATGCTATTGGCCTATAGCCAAAATAAATCAAGAGCAGCGTTTTAATCGAATGTGCTTCTTGCCACAGTGTACTGCCACATGCTGGCACTGCTGTCGAAAATCTTATAACATTGCATAGCCACACTCGCACATGGGAATGGCAACACGAAAAAGCTAGTGTGTTTCTCCAAGCATACTTTAGCTCATAATGTGTGCTTACATATCGCACTTCTTTACTGCCATTCCTCCCTGTAGTTTTCAGCGCAGCTTGTTGGGCCCGACGAGAAAAATAAAAGAAAGTGGTTGAAGTGCGCAATAAACCCCTCAACTTGCTTTGAAATATTTCTGGCAGTGGATTTGCGAGGCATTGTGCTTTGATGATGAGGACAATTATAGATTACTCAAAGAAGCATTTCATTGTTTATTTAAATTATCTTATCCAGTATGAATTATGACACTAATGTAGTGGCTCGTCATTAAAGGCAAAGCACTATGTGGGAGAGACAGCTGGGGTTGGCTTGTGTTGTGAAACGGAGAAACTGCAGCACCACCCGAGGCTTTCGAATTCACGCCGTTTGGAAAAATTATTGTATCAGCATGCTCATTTCACAGTAGTGGACTGATTACTAAGCTATCTCCCTTGGAATGGTTACTGGCCCTATAACTTAACATTTAGAAATTATGTTAATATTGCTCTGTGATGA
Organism: Rhipicephalus microplus; assembly: GCF_043290135.1. NCBI lineage: Eukaryota > Metazoa > Arthropoda > Arachnida > Ixodida > Ixodidae > Rhipicephalus > Rhipicephalus microplus. The sequence goes on along the minus strand of NC_134705.1, from coordinate 7,852,242 downwards.
GAAGTTTTGTTTGTATTGTTTCAAGTTATGTTTATACATTCATCTGATAAGCTTTCGATACTAGTATCTTGAAATTTCTAGACGTCATCTATCATTGTCAGCATTAACTGTGTTGCTATCTGGCACCTGCAATCCCATTTGTACACAGAATAAAGCGTTCATCTAGGCTGAAAGCTTCTTTGCATATTTAAAGCTCAGTTTGTCAATTATGCACCACCATGAAACATTGTACATTTTTTTCTCCGCATCCAAAAGCTGCCAGTTGCACTGTTTGAGTCATCATAATATTTCACTCAATGGTCGTCAAGTGTTCAATAGAAAACACTGATACACTAATATACATGCAGATATGACCAATGACATATATGTGGGCAGTGTGTTAAAAAAAAGAAGTGCCGTTAAAGTGACAGTAATGCATCTTATGAAGATGCGATAAATGAACAAAAGACTAAAGACGTATTGACTAATATTTGCCATATAAACGACCAATCAAACTTATTCAAAAGCTGGTAGCACTGGTAAGACTGTGTATCAGTCTGATATGAGACTGGTAGCACTGGTAAGAAAATGTATCAGACTGATATGAATATCTACAGGAACTGGTAAGACTTTGTGTCAGTCTGGCACAAGACTGGTACAATTTATAGGAAACTGTATCAGACTGATTCAGACCATTATCAAAATTTTGCTAGGGCAAGCATTGCTTGTAATCTGAACGTAACAGCAACCGCGTTCAAGTGTCACTTGCACCATGCCCAAAGTCACAATGGTCGCAGCATGCTGACGCCGATGAGTTTCACGCGGAACACTGGCTTAGTTGCCGCACGGTGCGTCGGCCATGTGGCGGAATGCAACCGTAGAAGGCACACGACCGATGTTGTCAGTACAGTTGCTGAATTACTGACGTGAAAACACTCACCGTTGTCAGTGCATCTAGCGCGCGTTCTCTTGTACTTGCTTCGTTGTTGGTGAGCTGTAACTCTCTACTAATTATGGGACAAAATGATTTCGCCGAAGGTGTCGCGCTGGTACAGAGTGTTGAGCTCCGTTCCATTAGTTTCCGATCGTCACGATACGCGCGCTGCGCAGCTCACGTGCTTTCCGAGCCGGAGAGAGAGTCATGCCTTCTGCTTTACATTCGGATGTAAACAAGAGAGGAGAATTTGCCCAATAAATATGGCCGACTTCCGGCTTCAGCAAGCCTTGACAACGAGTGACGTCAGGCCTCTCCTACCTTTCCTTTTTCCGTGCCCTCGTAGCCACCATACTCTCGTCGAACAGCGGCAGCGCATTTTTTTCGCTTTGCACCGTCACAGATAAGAGAATCCATAGTATAACAGTAGAACCCACATAGCACCGTGATTGCTAAACAAATTTAGCACTCAAAAGTACTACGGACAACGCGGAATTCAAATGTTACCTTTCATTATATGAAAAATCTTTTTTGCAAGAGTAGTGGTTTTTATTGCTTCAAATTTTAGCTCATTTTGGTGCCCCTAGCGGATTTTTAGCGTCTCCGAGCGCATAATTGAAGGGAGCAACTATGGCACATTTTTAGCTGTTAATTTTTTTACCCCTCATCGGCGATGGGTGGAACTTGAGATTTTCTGAGATTATGCAGTGAGCGGGATCTATATTGTACCAGCGACTGGGAATTTCGCGATGACATGGCGAAAAGAAGAACAGATTCCCACTGTTTTGCACCAGGATGCCGCACCGGCTATCCGGGTGCGCCGAAAGCATCGCTGTTCGCCGCACCAAGAGACGACTCGCTTCGAAGTAAATGGGAGCGAAACCTAAGAAGAGCAGACAAGAGCCTGACGGAATTATCAGCTGTGTGTGAACATCATTTCGAAGCGCATTGCATATTGCGCGATTACGTTCATGTGGTCGATGGCGTGGAAGTGCGCATTCCGAGAGGCAAGCCGTCTTTAGCTCCCGACGCCATTCCTACGCTGTTTCCTCAGTGCCCAGCCTACCTCTACGTTAAAACCTTGCAACAGAGAACGGAAAAGAAGAGACCTACACGTTCAGTTCCACTTCGAGGATAGAAGCTGCGCCAGGACGTCAGAAGCGCTGACTACACTAACAACGAACATAAGGTGCTTGAAGAACCTGAATCTGCAAAATCCTCGCCTTTCAAGTTTCGGACCCTACGTTCACTAGCACCATCGCCGAGGTGGTGCCGCATTGAAGATGATAGTGTCGGCTTGGTTTTCGCGACGTCTTCGTTGAAGAAGCAAGGAAGGTTTGTTGTTTGTCATGAGCGAGCTGTCATTTTCAAGAAGTCCTCAGGAGACGAAGTTTGTGCTGCCATTTATTGTCAAGGCGCTTTGTGCTCAGAAAAAACAATCGCCTCCATTGGCGACGCTGCAGCTGTACTAGATGATGTCATGGCAATGTGTGTTTGCAAAGGAGCAATGTCGGACAACGAATTCAGGCGAATGTTGCCGGTTTTGACAGTGAAGCAGCAAGCAGCAACATACACCAACGGACTCTACGTCTTCAGTGCCAAGTGCTCCGGGAAGGTCTTGTCCAATGGTAAGTGCGTTCAAGTGCTTTGATCTACAAGCGCCGCATGTATTTATTGTTCGGGTATTTAAACAATTGTTTTTCTTTCGTGCACAGGACTTATTTTCCCAGAGTGCAAGTCGCATCGAAAGCTATTGTTGACCAGAAAGTCGTGCCAAAAAGCTCATGTGCCTAAGAAAGGAGCCCTTGCCCAGCGCCTGAAGCTTCAGAGGCAAAAAACCAGGCGTTTGAAGAATAGCGCCGCTGCATTGAAAAATCAACTGAAATGAATGTCAGCTAAAAACAAAGCCATCACTGAGGAGGAATTTACTTCTAGGATAGAAGCCCTTCCTCCGAAACAGCGTGAAGCAACACTTCACATGTTTAAATCGGCATCCCGAAAAAGCGCAAAAGGCATGAGATATTCCAATGAATGGGTTTGGAATGTCTTATAATGAAAATGAAGAGCGCCAAGCTTTTTGAGCACCTGAGGAAAAAATATTCTGTCATTGCCAAGTAAAACAACATTGCGCAAATATTTGAAGTCGTACAGAACAGGGTTTGGCTTCTGCCCAAAGATTTTCAATGTGGTGAGTGAAGAGACAGCCACAATGGAGGAATACGCATGCCACGGTGGAATTATTGTAGACGAAATGCACCTTTCTGAGCATCTTTCTGTAACAACAACCGGCCACATAGATAGTTTTGTGGATCTAGGTAGCTTTTAGTCTCCTAAAGATAAGCACACACCGTGTTACCATGGAATGGTTTTAATTTTCGTACCTTTTATTGGGAAATGGACTCAAATTCTGGCAGCGTTTGCAACAAGAGGAAACGTCAATGGAGGTACCCTGACCAAGATCATGACCTGACCAGCCATAATTTTTGCCGAAAAAGCAGGCCTGAAGGTGGACTTCATCAAATCAGACGGTGCAAGTTGTAACAGACGCATGTGGACGCTAATGGGTGTCAAGGCCTTCTTGAATGAAATCAAGTGCAGTGCACCACATCCAGTAGACGAGCACTGTCAGCTCTACTTCATATCAGATTTCCCTCATCTCCTTAAGTGCCTTCGAAACCGGCTGGTATGCTTGGATTTTCAAACACCGAAGGGTCAAGTAAGTACCTTAATCAATCCAAATAATGTGCTATTTACCTTACCACAAATTTGCTTCCAGTCGCTCTAACTTTCAGTGGATTATCACTGCTTTGGTTATATGCAGGTGACTATGCGAGCTATTCGCAAGGCTTTGGAACTGAATGGCAGCAAAGTTACCCTGCAGACTATGCATGGCATCACATCCAGCCATACAAACCCTAACAACTTCGAAAAAATGCGAATTGGCTTGGCAGTCCAGCTGTTCAGTGAAAAAGTAACACATGGGCTTCAGCTGCACAAACCCAGGCGGGAACATCGATGTGCTAGCATAGCAGCAACAATTCACTTTTTTGAGTAAGCATTGCAAAATTTTATATTGACCTAATTTTGTGCTACTGTAACTCTTTGCAGCTTTCTTAGCTGCGCATAAAGCTCACTGAAACAATCTTTTGCAGGACCATACATGGTTTTATAGGAGTCATGACATCGCGCTTTCCAGCTCAAGCACTCCGCCCCAACTCTCGATCAGTTGAGAAGCCAAACTCTTTTCTAATCTTTTTGTCAGAGTGGGAACACCGCACAAATGGGCAAAGGGGCTTTGCCCTTTGTGTGGACAGCAACTGGACTGCGAGTAACACTATCAAGTGCCTTGTCGCTGTTAAAGTATTTGACTGAAAATGTAGGTTTCAAGTATTTCATGACGAGCAGGTTGAGCCAGGACCCTGTCGAACATCTTTTTGGCATCGTTAGACAGTTTTCGGGGTGCAACACCCACCCGACACCTCAGCAGTTCATTGCTACAGTGAACTGTCTCAGCTTCAGCAATCTTGCGTACTCTGTTTCAAGGGGGAACTGTGAGCCTGCTGTTTCCAGTTCACTCTTGCTCGTCAGCAGAACACTTGCACTGGGAGGCAGAAGCTGATTGACAAGTTTCTCGATGATGGAAACCTAGATGCCGCAGATGTCTTACTCACCAAGGCTGCGCCAGATCATTTTCCTGTTGTTGTGGCATCAAGCGATCGCAGACTAATCTTTTACATTGCCGGTTATGTCGCAAGAAAGAAAACCTTCTTTTGCTCACCAAGGAGGCAGCTGATGATTTGAATATGGCTGAGCTTGTCCGTTTGAAGGACAATGGCGGGTTACTTTATCCTGCAGGCAAGCTGTGCAAATTTGTGGCCGACCTTGAGGAGTCATTCACAACCTGCTTTAGCCTTTTAGAGCTGCACTCTGAAAGCGTGCTTGATGTGTTAGACATTGTAAAAAAAAGCAGCAAATTACGCTTGGATGCCCAGAACATGCTGAAGCCATAGCTGATGACGTAACTGCATTTTACTTAACGACACGCCTTCATTTCTTTACGAAAGGTATCAATCGAGCTAACGACAAAAGGTGGCAGGCGTCAAAGCATTTGAAGTTGAGCAGGTGCTAAATGAGTGTGTACATGAAAGCTGTTGATCATCACGGTCAAGATGTTTCCTGTTGCTATTTTTGTAGTGAAGTAAGTTGTCAATAAATTCTTGAAGTGTGGTTTCATATGAACATCGCTGTGGTGTCATTTTTCATAATTACGCCTAAATAAAACCGCCATAATCGTCAAAAATTTTTGTGGCCATAACCATGTCGTTTAAACAATGATGGAAAAGGTTCGACTGAGTAAAAGTATGGGGAAAACTTTGCGCCCATTAGGTCATTAGCGGCGGCTGGGGGGGGGGGGGACTCGTGTGCACGCCTATGGTCATGCGAACAGTTAGCTTTGCACGTCATCAGAATGGTACGTCCTTGTTTGGTGGCATTTATAACAAAAAAAATTGCTCTCGAAGGCAAAGTTTCGCTGACAGCACAAAAATCGGAATGCGGTATTCTTCGCGCTTTAATAGTGACGTGGCCTTCGTACACGTCTTTTAAATGTTTAACAACGCTAGCCATCAAAACGTGTGGGCTTTCACCAGTGAGAAGGATGTATACTTCGAATGGAGTCGATAAATGAGCTGAAAAACGTTAAATAACAAGCAAAATTATTAAAAATGCCGCGAGATCTCGTCCTATAAAAAGTTGAAGTGGTGCCACATCATGGTGTCAGTATGAAAACGGCTCGCTCACGCCTCGCTGCTCGCGCCACTAGAAGTCTTCTAGTTCACTATAGCCCCTACAAGAAATTGCGATAGCGCGAGTGGTGAGAGAGCTTAGTAGATCCACTCGGGGTGTTTGAAGCAGAAACGCGCTACGGTTGATTTTTTTGCCCCCTACAGGTGAGCACTTGAACTTGAGAGTTTTCGGGGCCTGGTATTACTGCCATCGTTGGATGAGAAGCGTAATGTTTAGCGTGCATTACGCTTGTGGTGTTACGGCCGCTACATAATACTTGTTTCACTAAATGTTGTTGCGGGTATACGCGGCATTTTTGTGTGCCGAGAATTGGCGGTACTGTGGAGGAGTAGCTGTAGTTTTAGCATATTGTTACCGTGTTTGCATTACCGCTTACCGTGTACCGGAAGCCGCTAGCGAAGGTAAAGTTACCGGTAATTGTAACTGCTTCACCTTCGCCAGCGGCTTCCGGTAACACGGTCAACGGTAACGCAAACACGGTAACAATATGCTTAATATGCTAAAACTGCTTGTTAACTGGTGATCAATACACATCCGGCGAATGGAAAGTTATACCAGAGCGGGTGCATGTCCTTTTTGCTGGCATACAACGTCTCGTGCACGACTATGAAAAATCTTGTTACATAACACATTTATTATTTCTTCCAAGAAAATGTGTAGCTTAATCGTACCCACATCATTGTGTGAGGTTTTATTTAGTTTTTGCGCTTGCTGCCTTTTTGACTCGTCTGAGAAAACGTATGTTTTTAAATCCAGGTCAAACGGAAGCGTCCCTACCCCAAGTCTCGAGATTTCCTTGCCCCGCCTGGTCCTGAGCGTTCTAAGTTGTGCGACCTGCTTGGAGCTGAAGATTTTCCTGAATACTCGCCAACCAACAGTTCTACAATGTCAAGGTCCTTTCTTCACAAGAAGAGATAGCCCAGTTGAAGAATAAGGTCAAAACACTGCAAGAAACTAAACGAAGGCTGGTCACGAGAAATGAAACAGCCCGAGAAATCATCAAAGAAATCAGAGAGCGAAAACCCTTGTCAGAAGAAGGCTGGCATGTGTTTTTATCTGTATCTCGGATGACATTCAGAAACTACTTTGCAGGGCAGGCAATGAGCAGAAGGGCAAGTACGTACCTGAGCTGCGAGCATTTGCACTGACTTTGCATTTTTACAGTCCAGCCGCGTAAGAGTATGTACGATCCAAGTTCAACGAAGCCCTCCCATCCCAGCGAACACTAAGGGGCTGGTACAAGTCGATTCAAGGAGCTCCTGGCTTCACAGCCGAAGCATTTGCTTTCCTTGAGAAGTTTGCGGAAGCACGTGATGAACCCTTCTTCTGCGCTCTCATTGTAGACGGCATGGTCATCAGTAAACACGTAGAGCTAGTTGGAGATAAGGTAGTAGGGTATGTTGACTTCGGAACTGGGCTTGACGATGTCGGTCTTCCTGAAGCTGCAAATGCGTGTGTCTTCATGATCGTTGGAGTCAACGTCAGATTTAAGATGCCAGTTGGATACTCTCTAATAGACTTACTCACAGGAGCAGAGAGGGCCGATCTGGCCAAACAGTGCATTGAGAAGCTTGCGTCAGTTAAGGCTGAAGTAGTCTCTCTCACGTTTGACGGAGCCTCGTCAAATTTCACTATGGCCAGGTGTTTAGGTGCTCAACTTCGTGTTGACTGTGAGCAAATTTCTTCAAGCTCTGTGAACACGGCTGACGATGCTAAGAATGCTTACATTATCCTAGATGCCTACCATTAAGCTTATCCGCAATTCCATTCCGAATTTTAGCTACATTGTTGATGTTAAAGGGAAGCACATAATGTGGGCCTACATAGTCGCATTGGAGTCATTGCAGCGTTCCGAAGGGCTGCGCTGGGCAACAAACTCATGAAAGTCCACGTGCAATGTGAAAAACAAAAGATGAAGGTGCGATATGCTGCGCAAGCATTGAGTTCCTCTGTGTCCGACGCCTTCGACTTCTGTGAAAACGTGCTGAAGGTACCCCAGTTCCGGGGCGCCAGTGCAACATCGAAGTTCGTGAGGGTCTTCGATCACCTGTTCGACCTTTTTAATTCTAGGAACCCTTTTGCAAGGTCGTACAAGGCTCCTCTGCGGAAGCAGAATGAAGCCTGCTGGAAGCCATTCTTTGCATATACCCAAGCGTATATGAAGGAATTGAGAGATCCGACTGGGCGGCCAGTTTTAAAAGGCTTGAAAAAGACTGGTTTTTTGGCCTTCTTGATCTGCATGGCAAGCACTGAAAAAAATATTCGACGAGCTTGTTGGCCAGGGTAAGCTGAAGTACTTGTTGACGCACAAACTGAGCCAGGATCACGCTGAGAACTTCTTCGGATCTGTTCGTGGCCGAGGCGGGTATAACAACAACCCAACCGCTGCCCAGTTCATGGCAGCATACAAGCGTTTGCTGGTGCAAGCAGAAGTGACGTCTTCTAGTTCGGGAAACTGCACCAAAGACATGGTTTTCATCCTGAATGCCACTACTGTTCTCGCCCAGGTAGACGCAGCGAGCACGCTCACATATATGCGCAGATCCTCGATCTTGGAGCCTCATGACGACCACTACACGCCCCCCGAAAACCTTTCTGCCGTAGTTGTTGCGGTGGTGCCTTATATCGCAGGCTTCGTTGTACACCAAGTGTGCAAGACAAGAACATGCGAAGAGTGCATTGCAGCCCTGTACTCAGATGAGCCAGTTCCCCTAGTTGAGCAGAAAAACAGAGGTGGGCTGGTGTCCCCGTCCAAAGATGTTATTGGCTTGCGTGTAGCCGTTAAAAAGGGGCTGCGACGGCTACAGATTGTGTGTTGAACACATCAAGCAGTTAACTCCCAGTCAAAGCATCTCATTTTGGAAGTGCTACGACTGTCCGTAGAGGAAAAATTGTTTCAGAAGCTAGAGCAGCACATTCTTGACCTTGATCCCTTCGACAATCATATCTACAGCTTGTGCAAAAAAGTTGCAGAGCTGTATTTGAAAATCCGCATCCACAACATGACAAAAGAAAGAAACCACGAGATCATCAAGGACAGGGTCAGGCCAGTTCTTTCAAGAATGATCATATTCCAACATCAGTGAGTCTCCCCGCCGTGCACGTTTCGGCTATACTGTCGCATATATTTTTATATTCATATGATTGTGTTTTTTCTGCCATTTTCGAGTTCCTTTAAGCGTTTTCGTAGGCCACTTCACCGCCAAAAAGCAAATAATAAATTCTTACAACCTGACGCAACTGTTTTTATTGCTTTGAAGACGTGAGAAACTGCACCTGCTGCTTAAATAAGCGCGAGCACAGCTTTACTCGGCTGTTTCTTGCCACTTTCAAGATGGCCGCCGGCGGCTCGGCGCGCCTTCACCCGCTCCCATGAGTACGCATAGGCGGCTTCCACTCAGCAAGTTTTTATATCCTCCTTGGTTCCTTCGTGTTTGAAGGTCTCGTATCATTCCCATGGTAGCTGAACGATCGCAGCGCCAGAGTCACCTCTACTTAATTTTAGGAAAATCTATGCGACAAATCGACGCTCGCGTATCCTACGTGACGATAGTTATAGCGCGAGAACAAAACGACGACACAGAGACAAGAAGGACACGGAGGACACGAGCGCTCTGTGTCGTCGTTTTGTTCTCGCGCTATAACTATCATCATGCCATAGCAACTAGCCCAAGCTGCCACACTCCTATTATTGCTCAATCTGCATGCCTTCCCACCTCCCATGTCATCTGCTCTTCGCATCTCTTGGTGCTGTTGCAAATGAATAAATCATGCCTTTCAGACATATCCATTAGCATTCCACCTCTTGAGTCAGTATATCTATCCATATCTTCTATGTGCGCATTCATATCTTTTAATATAGTTACCTCGAATTCTTCTCCTAATTCGTCATTTTCTATGCACTCGGTGACGACTATTCTCGGTGGCGACTTGCGCGCCGCCCCGCCAGCACGCCTTCTTTCGAGGCGTGGCCGGGACGATCATAACCACGCAAACCATCAGAAGAAAACTAACTGCGCATATGCGCGTCGGTTGCCCTCGTCCACGGAAGAAGGAAAGGTAGGAGAAAACATGCCCAGCCCAGCCGGCGCGCGGCGTGAAAAGTGTGGAGAAAATGACATCATGGCGGCCATATTCATTGGGCACAATGGCGGCGTTGCTATGGTTACCTGTTGCGCATTGGAGCTGTTCATGCGGTGGGCGGCCGCGGCTGGCGGTGGCATGTGTGCTTCCCCAGGTCTCGTGCTCAGCCGTGGAAAACAATATCCGTGCTCTGCGCCACGTTATTGTTTACGCAGTGTTCTCCTGTGAGTTACTGTACTCTTAGCAACGTTTACAAATCCTTTTGTTCATCACGGGGTTTCAACAGTGCGTAGAACGAGTGCATATTTATATGTCGTGCGGCGGATGACGCAATGAGTGTTCAGCGAAGTTGCGTTGGACACCATGACGAACCGGAACGACGACGAACGGCTTGCAGGTAAGTGACGGTTGGGCAGTGCTCCTGCTTGTGACAACGGAGGACGCTTTTGAGCCCAGCAAGACGCAATGAGGACCATGTGCACATACATAGTTTCATGTTGTGTGTGTACAGTAACAACTTGCATGTGCATATAAAACACATTTTTTTCCGCTTCGTATACTCTCCCCAAGCATTGCTTGTAATGTCAACGTAACAGAAACCGCGTTGAAGTGTCACTTGCGCCATGCTCAAAGTCACAACATTCGCAGAATGCTGACGCCAGTGAGTTCCACCAGAACATGGACACAGAGGCTGGATGCTGCGTCAGCCGCGTGGCGGAATACAGCTGTAAAGGCGTACGACCGATGTTGTTGTCTGTACAGTTGCTGAATTATTAACGAGAAAACACTCACTGTTGTCAGTGTATCTAGCGCGCGTTCTCTTGTACTTGCTTCGTTGTCGGTGAGCTGTTACTCTCTGCTAATTATGGGCCGAAATGATTTCGCCGAAGGTGTTGGCCTGGTTCAGAGTGTTGAGCTCCGTTCCATTAGTTTCGGATCGTGACGACACGCACGCTGCGCAGCTCACATGCTTTCTGAGCCGGAAAGAGAGTCGTGCCTTCTGGTTTACATTCGCATGTAAATAAGAGAGGAAAATTTCGCCAGTCAATATGGCCGACTTCCAGCTTCATCGCGCCTTCACAACGAGTGACATCAGGGCCTCTCCTACCTTTCCTTCTTTCGTGCCCTCGTCGAACAGCGGCAGCGCATTTTTTTTTCGCTTTGACACCGTCCCAGATAAAAGAATCCATTGCATAACAGTAGAACTCACATGGCACCGCGATTGCTAAACGAATTAAGCGCTCGAAAATACTACGCACAACGTGGAATTCAAATGTTACCTTTCTATATGAAAAAACTTTTTTGCAAAAGTAGTGGTTTTTATTGCTTCAAACTTTGAGCTTACTTTGGCGCCCCTAGCGGATTTTTCGGCGTTCTCGAGCGCATATTTGAAGGAGCCTCTATGACACATTTTTAGCTGTTAATGTTTTCACCCGCCATCGGCGATGGGTGGAACTTGAGATTTTCTGAGGTGTTTTGTGGCCTGGTAGAACCAAGTGTTCTGTGGTAGAACCAGGCCCCGGAAACTCTCAAGTTCAAGTGCTCACCTGTAGGGGGCGAAAAAATCAACCGCAAAGCCCAGTGGCTGGCAGGGATCCCAGTGGCTGGTAGAAGTACATAAAAAAGATAAAAAGGCAGCTGCGAAATTTGGGACCATATAAACTCCCTAAGAAATGAGACGAGCCTAGAGCAGAGGTTTATAACTACAGCTCAAGGTGCTAGGCTAGAAGGGGACGAAGCTATTCAATATATAAGAACAAGGGAACAGAAAAATTTCAACACAGAAGTGCTTTATGCACCACAATAGACAAGAATGAATCAAGGGGCGCAATGGCTCCATTTTCACAAGAAGAGTGGGAAAGGGATGAGAAAAGGGTTCCTAGTAGTACATCAACAGGCCAAGATGCCATTCCAATTATGCTGATAAAGACAATAGGTCCGAAGTCTAAGCAGACTTTGAAAGAGGCAGTGAGCAAAATAATAATCGATAGAGAAGTTCCCGATAGATAGAAACTTAGCAGGATAAGCATGATCTATAAAGGAAAGGGAGACAAAGCTGACATAAACAACTACCGTCCTATAACAATGACGTCAGTGGTCTACAGGCTGGCGATGCAGATTATAAAGGAAAGACTGCAGGCGTGGATAGAGGATGAGGGGGTGCGGGGGGAACTGCAGAATGGGTTTTGGAAACACAGGAGGTTGGAAGACAATCTGTTCTCACTGATGCAGTGCATCGAAATAGCAAAAAAGGAACACAGACCCCTATGGCTAGCATTTTTGGATATCAAGGGAGCGTACGATAGCGTGGTTCAAGAGGAATTGTGGGGAATACTGGACACACTAGTCGTGGAAAACGTAGCCACTAATTTTCTAAAGGAGATCTATAAAAGTAACAAGGTAGTTATAAAGTGAGAAAAACAGGTATCTAAGCCCACAGAGGTGAAACGGGGGCTTAGGCAGGGGTGCCCTCTGTCATCCTTGTTATTCATGATGTATCTACAAGGATTAGAGGCCAAATTAGAGGGAAGTGGACTGGGCTTCAACCTCTCTTTCGTCAAACAAGGAAAACTCATTGAACAGGCACTACCAGCATTGATGTACGCAGATGATATAGTGCTAATGGCCGACAACAATGAAAATTTGCAGAGATTGGTGGAAATCTGCGGTAATGAGGGAGATAGGTTGGATTGCAGATTCAGTAAGGAAAAATCAGCAGCCATGATTTTTAATGACAATGAAGGTAGTGAGCTTAGAATACAGGAGGTCGCGCTAGAGATAACAGATATATACAAATATCTGGGCGTATGTATAAGCGATGGGGCCGAGTACCTAAAGGAACACGAAATGCACGTGTCGACTAAAGATAACAGGAATGCAGCGGTAATGAAAAACAGGGCACTGTGGAATTACAATAGGTATGATGCTAGTGAGAGGAATATGGAAAGGGGTCATGGTTCCTGGTCTGACGTTCGGCAATGCGGTCTTGTGCATGAGATCAGAAGTTCAAGCAAGATTAGAAATTAAGCAACGTGGAATAGGTAGGCTTGCTTTAGGAGCTCACGGGAATACACCAAATCAGGGAGTACAAGGTGATATGGGATGGAAATCATTTGAGGGCAGGGAAGCTAGCAGCAAGATAAAATTTGAGAAACGATTGAGAGAAATGGGGGAAGAGCGTTGGGCTAGGAAGGTTTTCAGCTACTTGTACATGAAGAATGTCGATACAAAATGGAGGAAGCGAATCAGGAAGTTGACTGGTAAATACTTAGAAAACAGCAGGTGGCCAAACCAAAAAGAACTATCGGTTAAGAAGAAAGTGAAGGAAACGGAGACTGACATGTGGAAAATGGGCATGATTAAGAAGTCCGCACTAGAGATCTACCGAACTTTTGAGCAGGAAATAGCCAAGGAAAGGATATATGATAATACTCGGGGTATTACTCTACTGCTTAAGGCCAGGAGGGGAGTATTGCGAACAAAGACTTATCGAGCCAAATACGAAGGGGTAGACACGGTATGCAGTGCGTGTGGGGGAAGAAGAAACTGCCGAACACTCTATAATGTTCTGTGAAGGGCTTCACCCTGTAGTTCAGGTTGTTAGCGCAGAGTTTTTCAAAGCACCGGGGCTTACGGGCATGGAGGGCAAAATAGACTTTAAGCGGGTAGAATTAACTAGAAGGAGGTTATCTGATTGGTGGCTAAAGTCAAGGCACGAGTGAAAATTTAACCCTTCGCTGCAAAGTACAAATTCTCAACCTCACTATTTAAGAGAAAAAAATAAATGTAGTGTTTAATTCATTAAGTATTACGGCTTGGTGGCGCTAGCCACCACCCAATCTAAAGAGTACAGCCATATCCATCCATCCATCCGAGCGTTTCTGCTTCAAGCACCTAGAGGTGATTTACTAATCTCTGTCGCCACTCGCGCTATTGCTGGATAAATCGATAGATGAATATGGCTGTACCCTTTAGAACAGGCGGTGGCTAGTGCCACCAAGCCGTAACACTGAATGAACCAAAAATTAGATTTTTTTATTTAAGTAGTGAAGTTGAGGATTTGTACTTTGCAGTAAACGGTTTATTTTCACTCGTGCCTTGACTTGAGCTATCAATAAGATAACCTCCTTCTAGTTGATTCTACCCGCCTAAAGTCTATTTTGCCCTCCCTGTCCCTAAACCCCAGTGCTTTGAGAAACTTTGCGCCATCATCCTGAACTATAGGGTGAAGCCCTTTACAGAACATTATCAAGTGTTCGGCAGTTTCTTCTTCCTCTCCACACGCACTGCAAACCGTGTCTACCCCTTCGTATTTGGCCCGATATGTCTTGGTTCACAATACTCCCGTCCTGGCCTCAAACAGTAGAGAACTAGCCCGAATATTATCATAGATTATTTCCTTGGCAATTTCCTGCTTAAAAGTTCGATAGATCTCTAGTACGGACTACTTAGACATGCTTATTCTCCACATATCGGTCTCAGTTTCGTTCACCTTCTTTTTAACCGATAATTCTTTTGGCAGAGACTGCTGCGTCGCGCGGCGCACGAGCCACCCCCACGCAGTAACGGCTGCTACGCCGCACGGAAGTGACGTCACGTATTTTCCGGTTAGTCACTCTGTTTGAATGGTCGGGAGTGTCTAGCGGTACGTCTATACATAACGATAAAAGCCGTTAAAATTACGTCCAAACAAAAAGTGAACAAAAATTGTTAGTTAGGTTTAGCGTGACAACAATACAAAACTGACTTGTTTGCCATCTCTATCCGATTGGCAGCTGTGGCGTAGTTGGTTAAAGCAATACATCAACTGGTGAGGTTGGTGGTTCAAGTCCTATTGCAGTGTTTTTTTAGTTTTTTTTTTGTTCACGCATGTATTGTTTTAACATTTGTGCCTCCACATCAGCCCGACTTGCTGCTGGTGGTGGTCCCGTCGGCAGGCCCTTTAATATTGGATCTTCGATGACTCTTGCAGGATTGACTGTATTTATTATGATAAAGTGTTTTGCGAATTAGTGCTCTTAATTGGCGAGACGCAAAAAGACACAAAAAACTTCAATGCAGCTGGCTGCATAGGTTTCTTCGGCACAGGTGTCAGGAATGTTTATTTCCACGGTTTATCAAAGTTTTGATGACAGAAAGGTGCACTGCAACGTAGTCTCGGGCAACTTTTTTTTATGTCGCTCAGTGTACCATCACTTGACGAGGTAACCGGCAGGCCGCTTCTTTTAAAATACTGACGTGTCACCGCAATGTTCTAGGTGATCAGCACTTGATAAACGATGCCCAAGGGCAAGTGCCGACGGCTTTAGCCCATCTAAGTACAAAGTAGCTTGTCTGCCTTGCTGATTAACACGCACGGCCTGTGACAGCACGGGAGCATTCACGTAGCAACGGATGAGAACGGCCGTACGTGTTCGCACTTGACAAAACAGCCGGCAATGCAGTATCTCTGGCCTTTGGAGATCACAGGCTTCGTAAGAACATAACAATAAAGTTGTTTCCATCCATCGTATGAAGACTCCGACGACGCACTGGGGTTTCATGCATGTGCGTTTGGTCAGTCACACGTGAACTGTGCGAAAGCATTTATTTCATCGTCGACCTTGCCCTTCGCGACAAGCAAACCTCGGCAGCAAGAACACTTTCACATTTGACAACACCACGCTTGGCATTGCAATCTAGGAAATGCATTACGTCCAACAACTTTAATCCGCACATCATACTGAGAAACTTTATGGAGCACACACTCAGATGAGGCTGCGGCGCGGTGGACGGCCGCGCTAGCTCCAACCACCAGGTTCAACTAAGCATCCAGCAATCACATGAAGCAGCGACGACACTCCAGTCCTCCTTGGGAGTGGCCTAGGCCATGGCCACGATTTCATCGGAGTTTTCACCACCTACAAACATCGCAGGCGGCTACCATCTCGCAGTGTTTACCTTTCGCAGCCGCAGCGCCCATTGCACCCCCTGTATTTTAAATACTTGTAATTGTATTTAAATAACAAACCTAGGCTAATTGATTCGTTAAACACCTGCTTAGTGAAATTTTTGTAGGTTTAACGCATTACATACGAATAATTTACACATTTAACTAGCTTTAGGTTATAATTTTTAAAGTGAGGTCACTTCCGTGTGGCGCAAGAGCCACTTCTGTGTGGGGCTGATTGCTGCGCCGCGCGGCGCAGGAGACGCTACCAATTCTTTTCGGTATGGCCCCCTGCTGTTTTCTAAGTATTTACCAGTCAATTTACTTGCTCTCTTCCTCCATTTTGTATCGACATTCATCATGTACAAGTAGCTGAAAACCTTCCTAGCCCAACGCTCCTCCCCCGTTTCAATCGCTTCTCAAATTTTATCTTGCTGCTAGCTTCCCTGCCCTCAAATGATGTGCATCCCGTATCACCTTGTACTCCCTGATTTGGTGTATTCCCGTGAGCTTCTAAAGCAAGCCTACCTATTCCACGTTGCTCAATTTCTAATCTTGCTTCAACTTCTGATCTCATGCACAAGACCCCATTGCCAAACGTTGGACCAGGAACCATAACCCTTTTCCATATTCCTCTCACAACATCATACCTATTGTAATTCCACAGTGCCCGGTTTTTCATTACCGATGCATTTTTGTTACTTTTAGTCTTCACGTATATTTCGTGTTCCCTTAGGTACTCGGCCACATCGTTTATTCATACGCCCGAATATTTGTATCTATCTGTTATCTCTAGCGTGACCTCCTGTATACTAAGCTCACTACCTTCATTGTCATTAAAAATCACGACTCCTGATTTTTCTTTACTTAATCTGAAATCTAACCTATGTCCCTCATTACCGCAGATGCCCACCAATATCTACAAATCTTCCTTGTTGTCAGCCATTAGCACTATATCATCTGCTAACATCAATGCTGGTAGTGCCTGTTCAATGAGTTTTCCTTGTTTGACGAAATAGAGGTTGAAGCCTAGTCCACATCCCTCTAATTTGCCTTCTAATCCCTGTAGGTACATCATGAATAACAAGGGTGACAGAGGACACCCCTGCCTAAGCCCCCGTTTTACCTCTGCAGGCATGGATACCTGTTTTTCCCACTTTATAACTACCTTGTGTTGTGACCTGGTAGAACCGAGTGTTCTGTGGTAGAACCAGGCCCCGGAAACTTGCACTGTCTTGTAGAGGCACCCTCGTCGGGGCCAAGTGTTAATTTTAAAATGATCAAATACTACATATTTGCGTACCACTACACATAAAAACTTGTTTTTTTAGCAAGAAGTTTTTCCTAAACATGTGCTGCGTCATCAATTTTTTGTAATAGTTTTTCCTCCAGCTGACTCGTGGTCAGCAGCAGCCTATTGACATCATTATCCTCATTTCAAAGTTTGCGGTGCCAACGTTTGCGACGGCAGGTAACGGCTCGCGGTACGTTCGGATGTCTATCGGACTGTTTCGTTTCGCTGTAAATATTTCGAGCCTCTGTCGACCTACACACTCTTTCTCGTTATGTTTATTTTGACTCGTTCAAATGCTTTCGCGAAGGAAGTTCAAGTGAATTCCGGGGAACGAAACGACCGTTGAAGCTTTCTTCGGATGAACATCCGTTGCGAGCCCGGGCCGGTGAGTAGAAACCACTTTAGTTTTTTTCAAAGGACGGTTGCTTGCAGAGCTAATTGGTTCATTTCACCATATCTTCGTAAACTGTGGAACGAAGTGAATAATCTGGGCCAATTTACCGAAAGTAAAATGCGTATTAATGTAAAAGCCTTCTCCCGAGATATGAGCGACGATGCAGCTATTACGGCTATGAACAAATATTTTGCCCATTCTGGTGATTATGTGCCTCCTTCAGGACATTGTACGCAAGAAAGGATTACCCGTAGAACGAGAGAGTCTAACACAATCAGTCTAAGTCCAGTAACACCTTCTGAGCTTCACAGCTCGATAATTAGAAGTGTGGCAGCTTGGGCTAGTTGGTATGGCATGATGATAGTTATAGCGCGAGACGTGTCGTCGTTTTGTTCTCGCGCTATAACTATCATCGATAATTAGACTACGAAACATCGTAGAAACAGGCGCTGATGAATTAAGCGCAGCGCCCTTGAAGCACGTTGCGGACCTTATATCGGAGCCCTTGGCTCATATTATTAATTGCATGTTAGTTTCTGGTATTTTCCCCTCTGAACTCAAGCTTGCGCGCGTATGTCCTGTGCACAAATGCGGTGCTTTGAATGACATTTCAAATTATAGGCCAATCTCTGTTTTACCAGTGCCATCGAAGTGTGGCAGCTTGGGCTAGTTGGTATGGCATGATGATAGTTATAGCGCGAGAACAAAACGACGACACAGAGACAAGAAGGTATAGAGTGCCATAAATTGTAGACTAAGGAACTTTCTTTTAAAGTATCAAATAATAAACACTGCTCAGTATGGTTTCCAGAAAGGAAAGTCCACTGAATTAGCCCTATTAAACGTAAAAGAGGTGATACTAAACAATTTTGAAAAAAAGACTATACACAGTTGGACTGTTCCTTGACCTGAGGAAGGCTTTCAATAGCATAAAACACGACATTCTAGAAGGAAAATTGTTTGACTACGGATTGCGTGGCGCTGATCTTAAACAAATATGAATTACTTATCTGATAGAAAACAATATGTTAAACTCGCTAGCTTAGCGTCAGCAGCAACAGAACTTAAGCAAGGCGTTCCACAAGGTCCTATCTTAGGACCCTTGTTATTTATACTTTATATAGATGATATATGTAATATTCCTTACACAGAAAAACTAGTCATGTACGCAAATGACACGAATGCCTTTTTAAGTGCTGATACAATGGCCGATCTTCAAGTTACTGTATCTAACTATTTAAGACACCTGGAACTGTGGCTCCATGAAAACAGGCTTGACTTAAACGCAAGTAAAACAAAATATGTTATATTTAGGCCTCCTAATAAGCCAAGCATTAATCTGAAGTTCTCCTTTCAGGGCACCACGCTGGAATGTGTTAAAACGCAAAAATTTCTAGGAGTATGGTTTGAGGAAAACTTGTCGTGCAATACGCATGTGTCAAAACTTGTCTCTGACTTAGGCAAAACTGTAGGTTGCATGTATAAGCTATCAGACCTTGTACCATTATGGCTTAAAAAGGCTATATACTACGCCCATTTCTATTCTCGGTTATCTTACTGCGCCCTAGTATAGGCAAAAACGTCTGCTCAGAACCTCAACAAACTAGAGATGTTACAGAAAAAAGTTCTTAGAATATTCGAAAATTTTTATGGGCTTCCTAGCGAACTACGTACTCATCAGCTCTTTATAAATCGTTATTTTATTAGAGCACGTGACCCTTACGCATATATAATAATACTTTATACTCAGAAAAACAAACTTCATCGGCATTCAGTTGACAGCTAATGCCGATACACTCTCCGAAATCAACTAAGACCAGTTCCCTTTTCTCGTACACGTTACGGAGAATGCCTGCTACACCACCAGATACCAACAGTATTGAACAAATTTTTAACTGGTATTGACTTCGAACTGCCTGAACGTAAATTCAAGAAACATGTGCGAAGTATGTTGCTACCGATATAGAAACTACTTAAATAGCACTAGCTATCTTATGTTATCAAGTTTTTTCACGTGTTATTCTTTTCTATAAAAATTGTTGTTTTTGCGCATGTACAAGATTTCTGACCCATGTGAAATTGTGTGTTTATTTTGTTCACTAAAAGGAAAAAGAACTAAGCTTTTATTTTGCCTATGCATGTACAGTGAATTACGCTATATTTTTGTATAATGCCTGCTGCTCTTGAAGGGTTCTTGGGCTCTCTCAAGATGTCTCCGACATCTTTTCGCCTAAGGACCTCCGACTTGATGTTGGAAATGAATAAAGTAATAAAAGAAATAAAAAAGAAATATGTAGTTTTTTTTGCCAATGTCTGCGTAGGCTTCACACGGTGGCGGCGCATTGACGTATTAAATTTTAAAACTAATTAACGTCTTAATTTGTAACCGGAAAAACGTGCGTTACTTGCGGCGTGGCTTCACGTGGGAACGAGTCGCTGACTCAATAGTTAATTCCGAAATTCTATCACCAGGTAACACCAACCAGGCCGTGTTGATGAAAGGCAAATAAATTAAATCACTATCGCCCCGCAGGTGTCTTCTTAGCTAGCCCATATATTAGTGCAAAAAACCTACTAGTTATAATGTACTGCAGTCGCGTATGAGAAACATCACATAATTATGGGTCTGGTTTTGCTATAGCGTGACCATGAAAGTGTCACATAAATGAAAAATACTTCTTTTATTGCCACAGCCTTCTGGCCCACCTGACATGGAAGCAGCTGTGTACAATGGACAAGGAACCTGCTACGTAACATGCTTTGTGAAGAAGCAGCCCTGAGTGATACACGTGTTATTAGGTACCATTACATATATGTATAAAATACTGCTGTTTACTAATTAACTGAGTGTATTTGTTTACTTTGGAAAATTTCATGCATTGATATCTGGTGATGTTACTTGTTTTTCCAGACTGCCATGCAACGACAGGATGACTACCCCCGAATGTCCACTCTGCAAGCACGTTGAAACATCTGAATGTCCACTACAACAGGTCATCTCGAACCTCACACATGTAATGCTGTATTTGTGATTGTTTCACCGCGCATATCGTGGAGGGGTGCTTTAGATTGGCCACAAGCATTGGCTGTCTCTCGTGGCATGGAGTCTACTCTATAATAATGTTGAAACTGTCACTCTTTTAGATTGTGTGGCACTGCTGAACTCAACAACACACTGTTTGATCCCAGCCACAGTTGCAATATTTCGATGGGGGGTGAAACGCTGAGATGCTTGTGTGCTTAAGGGTTCGTTCAATTCGTCTGCACCACATGATCCATTTTACAAAGTGCTGCACCTCACCATTCGTTTCAGTGGCACAGCAATGGCATCTTCTAAATCGTGCCATTCATTTCAAAAAGCGCAAGAGAGGTACAGCACCAAAACTAGTTCATGACTTTCCCGTACCTTCTGCCCTGACTGCGCTGGTTTGGTGCAGCCGCACGCACAGCTTAACAAACAACATTGCATTAGACGTAGGTACTGTACCCACCTCTACAAATGAGGCGTGTTTCGCCAAGATGTTTGCACCTCATTAAATTAAGCAAACAAAAAAAAAGAATTCCACCTTGCCAGCACCTTGTCAGCACCTTGTCATTCACTTCTGATGCCACACTGCTGAACTCGTGCTGCACAAGTTCTGAACTTCTCGTGCACAGCTGTGAACTAGTTCCGACTGGTGCAGGTGAACTAAACTGACCCGATGGAAGCTTGAAAATATGAAAATTCTGTTAACATAAGGTGTCAGAGCAAATGTTTCGACAAGTAGCCTTGTCTCCTGTGAGGCTACAATGTAATTTGTTTGAACCCCTGAAAGACAGAATCGATCTAAGTTTGCCCACTACTGTACGACTCACAATCACTTTATAATTGGCATGTGAATCGTCAGAAATTATTAATTGCAAAATAAACAATCCCGCAGTGAGGGGCATCAACAGCCATTCCGACATTTAGTTGTGCCTTGTGACAGTTTACGAACAGCACCCATAACTGTTTTGTCTTAATTAACTGTGTTTAGCTCATACAAGTTTACAAAAAGATGTGCCAAAGCTCATAAGGCTCCACTAAATTGATTTAGCTTTGCACATATGTTCAATGAGCTCCTAAAATAATAAGTCATAAAGGCGATAAGCACTTGCAGCACAGCTTCCTCAAAAACGTGAATGCTGTCGTGAAGAGCAAGATTGTGTTCATTGCACGTGCTACTGCTTTTTTTTTTTCATATAGCAGACAAACGTCCGAGATTTCTTTGAGCACATCTGTTTTTGTTTACATTAAGTTGTCATAACTATAGTGTCTACCACTACGAAGTTAAATCCTGTGCACTAGGGTAAGGAAAAAAAGCTAGGCAATCGCAGAGGTAGTTAAAACATACATGATCTTGAATTATTCACAGCAACTGCAAGATAGTACGTATTTTAAGTCCTAACCTCTAAAAGTCGCAGGGAGAAAACAACCTCAGCTTTCAAGCTCAAGTATACTGAAAAGGGAAACACAATAACAAGTCTGTAATAAATGTTACCTTTATTGATTCAGTATTCGGACAGATTCACATCATGTACCACCAATTGATTTCAGGAGTGCTTGCATGCAAGAGAGTGTCCAAGTTCTATTGATATGTCTATGTAAAAAAGAAATTGCGCTCAAAGCTGAGCAGATAGTGTACTGCAAAAGCACCAACAAAGGTGTGCAAACAACAAAATTGTACACTGCATGCCTAAAGCTTATTTCTTTAAAATTGGGCCTTTTCGATTTGTAAGCACGCACTTCATAAGTGTTCCTTCAGCATGCTTGTTCGCTGCATACTCAGCAGAGCGGTGATTACCTGCGACGAGAAATCTAGCTGTAGTAACTGTGTAACTTAACTCTAACAATAAATATAGCAAGCCTGAAATATTTTTAGACCCATCACCTAAATACATATTACCTTTGATATGGCATCACGGCTGAGAATTCAAACTAGTGCCTACCCTGTCGACACGACTCGACATTACACAATTGTAAAGTACTCAATGTAGCATTGCAGCGCGAAAAAAAATTCAGAAGTGCACGCATCCGCAATTGCTTATTTAACAAAACTACATTGCTCTCACTGTGCAGGCTATCTATCGGCAATGTGCAAGTTTCCTTCCCGATTCTACATCATGCATTCACTTCAAGTTCAACACTACAGGGCAAGCACCACACCTGACGGCAGAAGTGGACGCTTGTCCTCAAGCCACGCTATTAAACTCGAGCGCCGCAAGACAATCAGAGCGACGTTCATTCAGCGATCTCGATGTTCAATTATATGCATATGCTTGTTAGCTTTCATGAATCTTTACACATGGGTTGAAAGCTTTTGATATATATGAGTGACTTGTTTTGTTCAGACCCGTCCGTATACATTGGTTGTACCAGCTTGGACACTGGCAAGAAACGATTCAAACCTTACTTGATTGGCGTTTTTGCCATTCGAGGCCAGCTAGGTCACCTGGCGATAATCACAGGCGCGAAGCGTGATTTAGCAACGAAAAGAAATTCCAGAGGAAGCGAGCAGCGTGAACCAACCGCGGGCTCCTAACCTGCATCAAAAAAAAAAAAATGCGTTTGTTTATTGATGATGGATTGATGTGGCTTTACCCTTTAGATCGGGTGGCGGCTAACGCCACCTAGCCGTAATACTTGGTGAACTAACCACTAGATTCAACTTTTTTTCCCTTTAAATAGTGAGGTTGAGGATTCGTACTTTGCAATGAATGGTTCAGTTTTCACTCGTGCCTTGACTTGAGCCACCAATCAGATAGCCTCCTTCTA
Source organism: Rhipicephalus microplus (assembly GCF_043290135.1). Lineage (NCBI taxonomy): Eukaryota > Metazoa > Arthropoda > Arachnida > Ixodida > Ixodidae > Rhipicephalus > Rhipicephalus microplus. The sequence continues at coordinate 7,829,029 of NC_134705.1, read as the reverse complement.
GTTAAGTCTACCCGCTTAAAGTCTATTTTGCCCTCCCTGTTCCTAAACCCCAGGGCTCTGAAAAACTCTGCGCCATCATCCTGAACTGTAGGGTGAAGCCCTTTACAGAACATTATCAAGTGTTCGACAGTTTCTTCTTCCTCTCCACACCTACTGCATACCGTGTCTACCACATCGTATTTGGCCCGATATGTCTTGGTTCACAATACTCCCGTCCTGGCCTCAAACAGTAGAGAACTACCCCGAGTATTATCATAGATCTTTTCCTTGGTGATTTCCTGCTTAAACGTTCAATTGATCTCTAGTGCGGACTTCTTAATCATGCCCATTCTCCACATGTCGGTCTCCGTTTCCTTCACTTTCTTCTTAACCGATAGTTCTTTTTTGGTTTGGTCACCTGCTGTTTTCTAAGTATTTACTTGTCGATTTCCTGGTTCACTTCCTCCATTTATTATCGACATTGTTCATGTACAAATAGCTGAGTACCTTCCTAGCCCAACGCTCCTCTCTCATTTCTCTCAATCACTTCTCAAATTTTATCTTGCTGCTAGCTTCCCTGCCCCCAAATGATGTCCGTTCCATATCACCTTGTACTCCCTGATTCGGTGTATTCCCGTGAGCTCCTAAAGCAAGCCTACCTATTTCACGTTGCTTAATTTCTCATCTTGCTTTAACTTCTGATCTCATGCAAAAGACCACATTGCCGAACGTCCGCCCAGAAACCATGACCCCTTTCCATATTCCCCTCACAAACTCATACCTATTGTAATTCCACAGTGCCCTATTTTTCATCACTGCTGCATTCGTGTCACCTTTAGTCGTCACGTATATTTCGTGTTCCCTTAGGTATTCGGTCCCATTGCTGATCTATACGCCCAGATATTTGTATTTATCTGTTATCTCTAGCGTGACCTCCTGTATTCTAAGCTGACTACCTTCATTTTATTATAAGCTCACTACCTTCATGAAGGTATTACATATGATGGTATTACTGGCCACATTGAGTGACAGCGCCACGCTCCGCAGCGCCTCCCTCGGCATAGGTCTCCTCTATAGCTGTTTAACAACAAACCGGGCGCCCGAACTTCTTCAAAACAGCCGCCTACCCCGTTCACGTGGTCAACGTCACTACAACGTTGCCCGTGTCCCACTCCTACAGTGCTCACAACGCTAATAATTGATTAGGAGAAAAAAACTAATGATGGTTTTTACAAACACAAAGAAGTGAAGAGAAACTTATCTCTCGTTCCGCGCTGCTTCTGCACCAACTGATCATGAATCTGCCAAATGGGCGGAGCGCGCAAAAACACGTTCGCAGAAGTAGGGCGAGAAGTCAAATTGATGTTAGTGCTACTAGCGCCATAGAGTTTCCCACAATACTTACTAGAGGTAACTCTGGCACTAGTGTCTATTGGAGCGGCAACGAGCGGCGCTTCAACGAGCATGGGAATGATGGGTAGTACACACATTTGTCTAATCAACGCCTCCTCTAGATAGATGCCTGAGGAGTGGCTCGCGCTCCCAGCGGAGTTGGCCTGCCTTCAGTTTTAAACAAGCTCCACGCTCTGGCGCTCGCGACCGACAATATTATTTGGGCGAGCGGTTCAGGCTGTCACGGTGGATGGACGTGCTTTTGAGCGCTCCAGATCGACTGCGCAGATAAGTGTTTTTGGATGTTTTGAGCTTGTTTTTATAATAATAAGGCAGCAGTTGAAATCTTCGTAGCACTTATTTTATGGTACGGCTTCTTCGGGGGCCAGTCACCAGGTATTTATTAGTTAGTGCGGGTGTGTGTGTTATAAATTTTGTTGTTGTTGTTGTTGTTGTTTTCCTTTTACCGCCCCGTAGGGGAGGTGCGCGTACATTGAACACGCAAATTTTTGTAGTAGAGCTTAGACTTTCTTTTTTTTTCGTAGTGCAGGGCTCGAGTTTAGTAATTAACGGGTATAGGGACAATTGGTGTCAGAAAGCCATGGTTAAAAAGACTGTAAACTGTTCAGGATGTGAAGTGGGTTTGAAAGTGGATCCAAGTGTAGAAGCGGATGAAGAAGAGGCTGACGCGAAATGTAGGCAATGTCAGGTCGAGTAAAAAATGGAGAAAATGATGGTTGCACAGAGTGAACTGCTGATGAGAATCGCCCAGCTCGAGAAGGCGTTGGTGACAGAGCAAGAGAAAACGAGGGCAATGGGAGAAAGACTGAAGTCCGCCGAGAAAGCACTAGCGAAGCTGAAAAAAATGCGGCCTATGGAGAGAACAGTATGGAACCGGCAACCAGAACGGTGGAGAAGGAAGAGCAAGCAAGTTTGGAAAAAACAGGTTCAGCCGGTTCAATTGTCGCAAGGCCCAGCTTCAGCGAGGTAGTGGAGGGCTGGGAGAGGACAAAGCAGCCGGCGTCACACGTGCAAGTAGCCCCCAGGTGCAGGACGCTCCAGCTGAAAGGTCACAGCATGTGATAATCGCCGCGGACTCTAATTTAAATCGATGCACAGAAGCCATCCAAGAGAGGGTAAGAGGTGACAAGAAGGTTGCAGTAGGGGCGTTCCCAGGACGCAAGCTTGAAGCAGTCATGAGGAAAGCGAGCGCAAAACTCAAAACTACAGCTGATAGACGAAATCTCGTGATAATTTCAGGCGGTTTAAACGATGTCTTAAATGAAGATACAGCAGCACTAGCAACCACACTGGCGAAAGGCGTCGATGACATGCGCGCCCCTTCTCCCAAGGTACAGGTAGTGATATGCACGATACCGGAGGTAATGGTGCGTGTTAGCAACCTGCAAAGAGCGGTTGTCAACGCAAACCGAGAGATATGGCGGATGAGTCGAGAGAAAGGCTTTGAGGTGGTGGAAATAAACAGAGAGGTGCATAGGTGGGGGGGGGGGGGGTTCAAAGAGACAGAATTCACTACGATGGGCGGCTAGGTCATGAGGTGGGTTGGCGACTTGCAGGACGCACAGTAGCTTTTTTGGGGGGCAAGCGAGCCCTTCGGGGTGCAGGATAGCTAGTAACGAGGAAAACAACCAGGGAGACCCTTCGAAAGTGGTATGGACAGATACGATTCCAAAGCGGCACCAATATCTAACATAGGTAGAGTGCGGGGCATAAATAAACGTAGCCACGAGCACCGAGCCAATCCAGACATAGGGTATATTAACATGCAGGGTGGTAGGAACAGGCTGAAGTGGGAAGAGATAGAAGAAAAGCTAAGGGAAGAGAGGCCGATGGTACATGGGTTTGTCGAAACACATCTCAGGGACATGGAACAACCTCCGAACAATCCGGGCTACGCGTGGGAATATTGTAATAGAACAGAAGGCAGCAGAAAGGAAGGTGGTATTGGGACATTCATTCATAAAAGTACAGACTTGCAAACGGTCAAGCAGGAGTGCAAGGAACATTTATGGCTAAAAGAGAAAGTGGCAGGTCAAATGACACTCCTTGGTTTCGTGTACTTGTGGACGGGAGCAAAGGCCAGAGAGGAAAACCAGGCAATGGTAGAGTGTATATCAAAGGACATTCAGCAGTTAGGAAAAGAGTGCGAGATAATTATACTAGGAGACATGAATGCGCACATAGAAGATATAGATGGGTATACCGACCCGACAGGCAAAATGATCATGGATATGTGTGAAAGGGTTGATTTTATCTTTTGCAACAGTACCGAGAAGTGTGAAGGGCAAATAACATGGGAGGTAGGAAGGCTTCAGTCGACGATATATTATGCACTGATGTCACATAGGATGTATGATAAGCTCAGGGGAATGCACATAGATGAAGGTGGCTCCAGAAGTCTGGGCAGTGATCACAAACGTATCAAGCTAAGTTTCAGAAGAGCAGTGAAAGTGTGAAGGGGACATGATGAGTAACTACAGGAAAATTATATCCAGAAAGGCAAATTGAAATAGCCACTACACAAATTGCGAAAGTTATCAGAGAGGATAATAAGACAGTGTGGACATACAGGAATCTAATTAGACTCTTTGAGCTAGAGCCTGCTAAGACGCGTGACAAGTCACCCCGGAAAAGAAGACACAAGCCCAAAAGTTGGTAGGCTGAGGAAGTTAAAGAGCCATAGCAAAACATCAGGAAGCCTCTACGGAACACAGACATGCTAAGCAGCAGGGTGAACCGACAGATGATGTTGAAAAAAAATGGGAAGCCTTTCTGAGCTCTAGAAGGGATGCATCCCGTCTGATCAATGAATAGATTAGAAGAAAGGGAGCTCAGTGGCTGGCAGAAGTACATAAAAAAGATAGAAAGGCAGCTGCAAAATTTTGGAACCATCTAAACTCCCTAAGAAATTATACGAGCCTAGAGCAGAGTTTTATAACTATAGCCCAAGGTGCTAGGCTAGAAGGGGACGAAGCTATTGAATATATAAGAACAACGGTGACAGAAAAATTTCAACAAAAAAGTACTTTATGCACCACAATAGACAAGGACGAATCAAGTGGCGCAATGGCTCCATTTTCACAACAAGAGTGGGAAAGGGCTTGGAAAAGGGTTCCGAGTAGTACATCAACAGGCCCAGATGGCATTCCAATTAGGCTGATAAAGACATTAGGTCTGAAATCTAAGCAGGCATTGAGAGAGGCAGTGAGCACAATAATAATCGATGAAGAAGTTCCCGATGGATGGAAACTTAGCAGAATGAGCATGATCTATAATGGAAAGGGGGACAAAGCTGACAGAAACAACTACCGTCCTATTACAGTGACATCAGTGGTCTACAGTCTGGCGATGCAGATTATAAAAGAAAGACTGCAGGTGTGGATAGAGGATGAGGGGGTGCTGGGGGAACTGCAGAATGGGCTTCGGAAACACAGGAGGTTGTAAGACAATCTGTTCTCACTGACGCAGTGCATCGAAATAGCAAAAAAGGAACACAGACCCCTATGGCTAGCATTTTTGGATATCAAGGGAGCGTACGATAGCGTGGTTCAAGAGGAATTGTGGGGAATACTGGATACACTAGGCGTGGAACATGTAGTCACTAATTTTTTAAAGGATATCTATAAAGGTAAAAAGGTAGTTATTAAGTGAGAAAACAGGTATCCAAGCCTGCAGAGGTAAAACGGGGGCTTAGGCAGGGGTGTGCCCTGTCAGCCTTATTATTCATGATGTACCTAAATGGATTAGAGGCAAAATTAGAGGGAAGTGGACTGGGCTTCAACCACTCTTTAGTCAAACAAAGAAAATTATTGCCCAGGCACTACCAGCATTAATGTACGCAGATGATATAGTGCTAATGGCCAACAACAAGGAAGATTTGCAGAGATTTATGGACATCTGTGGTAATGAGGGAGATAGGTTAGATTTTAGATTCAGTAAGGAAAAATCAGCAGTCATGATTTTCAATGACAACGAATGTAGTGAGCTTAGAATACAGGAGGTCACGCTAGAGATAACAGATAAATACAAATATCTGGGCGTATGGATAAGCAATGGGACCGAGTATCTGAGGGAACACGAAACATACGTGACGACTAAAGGTAACAGGAATGCAGCAGTCATGAAAAGTAGGGCACTGTGGAATTACAATAGGTATGATGTTGTGAGAGGAATATGGAAAGGGGTCATGGTTCCTGGGCTGACGTTCGGCAATGCGGTCTTGTGCATGAGATCAGAAGTTCAAGAAAGATTAGAAATTAAGCAACGTGGAATAGGTAGGCTTGCTTTAGCAGCTCACGGGAATACACCAAATCAGGGAGTACAAGGTGATATGGGATGGACATCATTTGAGGGCAGGGAAGCTAGCAGCAAGATAAAATTTGAGAAGCGATTGAGAGAAATGCGGGAAGAGCGTTGGGCTAGGAAGGTTTTCAGCTACTTGTACATGAAGAATGTCGATACAAAAGGGAGGAAGCGAACCAGGAAGTTGACTGGTAAATACTTAGAAAACAGCAGGTGGCCAAACCAAAAAGAACTATCGGTTAAGAAGAAAGTGAAGGAAACGGAGACTGACATGTGGAGAATGGGCATGATTAAGAAGTCCGCACTAGAGATCTATTGAACGTTTAAGCAGGAAATTGCCAAGGAAAGGATCTATGATAATACTCGGGGTAGTTCTATACTGTTTGAGGCCAGAACGGGAGTACTGCGAACCAAGACATATCGGGCCAAACACGAAGGGGTAGACACAGTATGCAGTGCGTGTGGAAAGGAAGAAGAAACTGCCGAACACTTAATAATGTTCTGTAAAGGGCTTCACCCTATAGTTCAGGATGATGGCGCAGAGTTTTTCAAAGCACTGGTGTTTAGAGACCGGAAGGGCAAAATAGACTTTAAGCGGGTAGATTTAACTAGAAAGAGGTTATCTGATAGGTGGCTAAAGTCAAGGCAGGAGTGAAAATTAAACACTTCACTGCAAAGTATGAATCCTCAAACTCACTTTTTAAAGAAAAAAAATAAATCTAGTTTTTGGTTCATTAAGTAGTGCGGCTTGGTGGCGCTATCCACCGCCCGATCTAAAGGGTACAGCCATATCCATCCATCCATCAATCCATCCATGGCGCTCGCGACCGAGAATTAGAAAGAAGTGGGCTGGGCTTCAACCTCTCTTTAGTCAAACAAGGAAAACTTATTGATCAGGCACTACCAGCATTAATGTACGCAGATGATTTAATGCTAATGGCCAACAACAAGGAAGATTTGCAGAGATTGATGGACATCTGCGGTAATGAGGGAGATATGTTAGATTTTAGATTCAGTAAGGAAAAATCAGCAGTCATGATTTTCAATGACAACGAAGGTAGTGAGCTTAAGAAACAGGTGGTCACGCTAGATATAACAGATGAATATAAATATCTGGGCGTATGGATAAGCAATGGGACCGAGTACCTGAGGGAACACGAAATATACGTGACGACTAAAAGTAACAAGAATGCAGCAGTCATGAAAAATAGGGCACTGTGGAATTGCAGTAGGTATGATGTTGTGAGAGGAATATGGAAAGGGGTCATGGTTCCTGGGCTGACGTTCGGCAATGAGGTCTTGTGCATGAAACCAGAAGTTCAAGCAAGATTAGAAATTAAGCAACGTGGTATAGGTAGGCTTGCTTTAGGAGCTCACGGGGATACACCAAATCAGGGAGTACAAGGTGATTTGGGATGGACATCATTTGATGGCAGGGAAGCTAGCAGCAAGATAAAATTTGAGAAGCGATTGAGAGAAATGGGGGAATAGCGTTGGGCTAGGAAGGTTTTCAGCTACTTGTACATGAAGAATGTCGATACAAAAGGGAGGAAGCGAACCAGGAAGTTGACTGGTAAATACTTAGAAAACAGTAGGTGGCCAAACCAAAAAGAGCTATCAGTTAAGAAGAAAGTGAAGGAAACGGAGACTGACATGTGGAGAATGGGCATGATTAAGAAGTCCGCACTAGAGATCTATCGAACATTTAAGCAGGAAATTGCCAAGGAAAGGATCTATGATAATACTCGGGGTAGTTCTCTACTGTTTGAGGCTAGGACGGGAGTACTGCGAACCAAGACATATCGGGCCAAATACGAAGGGGTAGACACAGTATGCAGTGCGTGTGGAGAGGAAGAAGAAACTGCCGAACACTTGATAATGTTCTGTAAAGGGCTTCACCCTATAGTTCAGGATGATGGCGCAGAGTTTTTCAAAGCACTGGGGTTTAGGGACCGGGAGGGCAAAATAGACTTTAAGCAAGTAGACTTAACTAAAAGGAGGTTATCTGATTGGTTTCTAATGTCAAGGCAGGAGTGAAAATTAAACACTTCACTGCAAAGTACGAATCCTCAAAGTCACTTTTTAAGGGAAAAAATATAGTTTTGGGTTCATTAAGTATTACGGCTTGGTGGCGCTAGCCACCGGCCGGTCTAAAGGGTACAGCCATATCCATCCATTCATCCATCCATCCATCCATTATCATGGCAGCGAGTGGTACCAGCCATGACCTTCTGTACTCCTGACCTGCCCAGTGAGCGAAGCACCAGCACGCCCTTTCTGGTATTGGTGCCTGCCGCTATGCGTCTTGTAGCGCTGCAACTTACCCATCCGCACCGGTTGCTGACGGCCAAAACATAGGCCGCCACGCCTTTTTTTTGTCGTCTGCTCGCGCGACACTGGGAGAAAAGCAGCAATGTTTACGCGTGCATACACTCTGGACGATTGGAACAAAAATGAATAAAAGCCTCTTTTTGAATTAGCTTAAAAGTATAATGACGATCTTTTGCTACCGTCTTCTTGTGCCGAGCTGCGATAGAAGCGTGCAGATAGGTGCAGTTTGTACACCGGCGAAGCGAGGTTTCTTGGTGCAAATGAACCGTCACGATGGTGGTGTGCTGCATGCTTTTCTGCGAATCAATGCAAGGGAAGACTTCTGATGTGGCTTTTCATCAGTTTCCAGTGATCGAGGTAGGTGAAAAATGGAACGAAGTGATTTCTAGAAAGGGTAAGTCTGCTCTATTAGGCATTGTCTGGCATGTTAAAAGTATAATGGGTAGTAAATGACTACGTGTCTTTAGAAGATTGAGTTGCTGGGCTGGTTGGTGGTGCATGACAGACTGAGACGCATATTAGCGCGAAAAAATATAAAAACCAACAACCTCAAGAAAGTAAATGACGACGTGCTATACTCACAACGTTTTTATTAGCAAAAAAAAAAGAAAAGATGACAAGAGTGCACATAAGAAAGCCATGTCACTACATGTGTTTATGCAACTAGGTTTTCAAACACACCCATTGTGGGAAGAAGCAGCTTCTTCGAGATTGCTTTGGTAGTTTAATTACATTACCAAAAAGAGCAGAGATCGTTGCATAGGTGAATATTTATCCTCTGCCGCTTAATTAGTTTGACCTCGAACTCTAATTTATGTGCTACCGCGTGTGATATAAACGTGTTAGTTTACCCGTCTACGCGCATGCATGACAAAAGGATATATACGTGAAAAGTTTTCTCCTATATATAATGAAAAGTTGTGAGTAGCGTGTGTCCTTTTCTTCTTTCTTGTGGTCATCCGTTTTATTTAGTGCTGATGTATCTCAGCCAGTTACGTGTGTCACATTCTTAAATTCTTAAAATGTCTTATACAAACTTCTTATGGTTTTTATGTTTGAATTTTGTGTGTACAATCGCAGGTTGCTTGAAACCAATGTATTGAATATCCTTTGCCAGTGCTGATGTCTAAGCTTTGCACTGTCACTGACTGCGGAGGGACAAGGGCCTTTGTCAGGCTGTTCGCCTTTAGCCCTTTGCCTCTGCAGTGAGCTCTGTATCCGGCTTACTGTAAATAAAAGTACTACTACTACTACTACTACTACTACTACTACATGGTTAACGAGGTGAAGTCATACGCTCACTTCATAACTGTGTTTTATTCACTTCGCCACCATGGTGTAACCTTTTAATTGCACGATATACTCCTTAAAAAAGAACAAAAAATTTTGTATTTTATTCACAATATTTCACTGAATGTTCATCTTCTTCCTTTCAAAGTGCTGGCAATGAAGTTTGGCTCCCAAATGACTGGTCGAAGGTGTGCAGTGTGCACTTTGCTCCAACCGACTATAAGCCGGGACTAAAGATAAAAAGACTGAAAGCAAATGCTGTGCCGTCAATGTTTTCACACTATCCAAAGTACATGGTGCCACCCGAGGCAAAAGTCCGCCGCACCTTGAAACGTTCAAATGTTCAAGAACATGGGCCCTGCCCAAAGAAAAAAAGTGACTAACAATGTTTAATGCTTGACGTCTCCCCACGGCTCTTGCATACGAATAGGACCAATGAAAACGAATTTCAAGGAAAGGCGTATAACAGAAAACATTTTTTTAATGCAGGAAGAAAACAGGTTCAGCTCGGGCGCGCAGCAGAGCTTGACATCGAGCGACATATGTCATCAGTACCATCCGCAAACACAACTTCGGGACCATCCTCAGACTTTATGCACCCTCTCACCGAATTCGAACGCACAGAACCACCTGAAACTGCACCTGGCGACAAAGTAAAAAAAAGATCGACCGACGCTCATTGACCACGCAAACAACTATAACCAGCCAGAATGTGCGCCGTGTGATGACTTCCGCAAAAGCATCGCACCGGAAATGCCAAACCATGGCAAAGAATAATGCTGAATTCAAAGCGCAAATAGCCAAGCTGAACCGTGAAGTTGGAGAAGTTAATCTGCTCTCCAAAAGAGCAAACGCTGCAGTCTTGCAGGTAAAGTTGTTTGCTGTTTCATTTCAAAGCAGTTGCAGAGTGTTTTTTATTGATTACTCATGTACCTGCGATCTACATTTGCCATTTGAGACGAAGGTATTTATGCGCAAAATTGTGTGTATTGGGTTGTTTTCAATGCGTGCTGGATGCCGCGGCCACTGTCAAATGGCCTGTGTCAAAATGGCCACTGTCAAAATGTGCGCACATGCCGAGAGCACTTTCTTGTCCAGACAGTAAATTCAATCCAGCTGATTGTGCGACAACAAGTCTACCATTGTATACACGTATAGCCGGTATCATGAGTTAAATAAAATTTGGAGGGTCAGCACATTTTACAACCTGTCTCTGTAATCGTTCTTTCTTGTTTTGCACAATGATACATGTTTTTGTATCTTATTTGTGGTTCCATTTGAAAAATAATGCTCTGAAATGTCAAGTAAAATGCAAAAGAAGATCTCAAAGTCACATAAAATAAAACGATTCATCATACCCGTCACATTTACTCAAACCGTGATGAAACTCTTCTCAAACCGGCGGCAACCAATGCATTTCTATGCATCCACCGACGCTCAGCTGGGGTAACTTGAGCGCCCCTATGCGGCGAAGTCCGGCATCCGAGCCGGCGCAGGCAGCTCCGTAGACCGCCGCCAGCTGGGAAGGTCAGGAGTACAGAAGGTCGTGGTACCAGCTAAGCGTTTTTCATCTGCGGCCCATAGGTATGGTGGCTACCACCATACCATAGGGGCACGTCAGTCGAGAGTTGTTCGAGACCTGCAACTGTACACAGCTATTTCGGAGGTGTACAGTTTCTTCTGGCCACAACACGCAACTTCAGCGCTGCATATTGGCAATTCTTTGTTGCTGTTCGCTTCACCCGGGCTCGTCAGATTTGCAGTGCTCGTTTCAAATAGCGGCAAGACACACATTGTGCACCTGAAAGAAAGGTGCAGTGAATTAGGTTGCAATAACTGGCAAGAAATCTTTCGTAGCGACAAGAGTTATAGCTGTCATACTAGTAAAAATCCACATTATAAATACCTTTTTTTATCAACCTTGCCAAGACACTTAATGCTGAAGTACATTTCGTTGCATGTAACCACATGGTCCTTTAGCTTCTTCGTAAAAAATCGTTCTTCATAGTATTCGTCATTGTCTTTGCAACAATGCAAAGTGTTGCATTGTTGCACCGTCCGCCACAAGTAATGCTAGCGACCGAGAACATTCCTAAATAAAAGAGAGAAAGGGTGTGGCAGCCGTTTTTCTTCTCATGCGGCAGGCATCTTCCTAGAGGACGCGTTGGTACTACCGATCATTCCCATGGTCGCTGAATGCTCGCAGCGCCAGAGTGCCCTCTAGATAATTTTGAGAAACTCGATGACTACCGCCGTTATAGTGTTCTAGAATAATGGATAGTGAGCCAACTCTACAGGAAGAGGGTACGTTGCCGGGGCGCAAAAGATGTCAACGAGTTTTCGTTTTCTTGAGTGCCCGCGTGGCGGCGCTACCATCGTCAGCAATAGGACGGGGGAGAAGGAAAAGCAAGCAAGTTTGGAAAAAACAGGTTTAGCCGGTTCAACTGTCGCAAGGCCCAGCTTCAGCGTGGTAGTGAGGTAGTGGTGGGGCAGGGAGGGAACAAAGCAGCCGGCATCACAGGTGCATGTAGTCCCCAGGTGCAGAACGCTCCAGCTGAAAAGTCACAGCATGTGATAATCGCCGGGGACTCGAATTTAAATCGATGCACAGAAGCCATCAAAGAGAGGGTAAGAGGTGACAAGAGGGTTGCAGTAGGGGCGTTCCCAGGACGCTGGCTGGAAGCAGTTATGAGGCAAGCGAGCGCAAAGCTCAAAACGACAGCTGATAGACGAAACCTCATGATAATTTCAGGCGGTTTAAACGATGTCCTAAATGAAGATGCAGCAGGACTAGCAGCCACACTGGCGAAAGGCGTCGATGACATGCGCACCACTTCTCCTAAGGTACAGGTAGTGATATGCACGATACCCGAGGTACCGGTGCGTGATAGCAACCTGCAAAGAGCGGTGGTCAACGCAAACCAAGAGATATGGCGGATGAGTTGAGAGAAAGGCTTTGAAGTGGTAGAAATTAACAGAGAGGTGCATCGGTGGGGGGGTTTTCAACGAGACAGAATTCACTTCGATGGGCGGCTAGGTCATGAGGTGGGTTGGCGACTTGCAGGACGCACAGTAGCTTTTTTGGGGAGCAAGCGAGCCCTTCGGGGTGCAGGATAGCTAGTAACGAGGAAAACAACCAGGGAGACTCTTCGACAGGTGGTATGGACAGATACGATTCCAAAGTGGCACCAATATCTAAGATAGGTAGAGTCCGGGGCATAAATAGACGTAGCCACGAGCGCCGAGCCAATTCAGACATAGGGTATATTAACATGCAGGGTGGTAGGAACAGGCTGAAGTGGGAAGAGATAGAAGAACAGCTAAGGGAAGAGAGACCGATGGTATACGGTTTTGTAGAAACACATCTCAGGGACATGGAACAACCTCCGAACAATCCGGACTACGCGTGGGATTATTGTAATAGAACAGAAGGCAGCAGAAAGGAAGGTGGTATTGGGACATTCATTCATAAAAGTACAGACTGGCAAACGGTCAAGCAGGAGTGCAAGGAACATTTATGGCTAAAAGGGAAAGTGACAAGTCAAATGACACTCCTTGGTTTCGTGTGCTTGTGGACGGGAGCAAAGGCCAGAGAGGAAAACCAGGCAATGGTAGAGTGTATATCAAAGGACATTAAGCAGTTAGGAAAAGAGTGCGAGATAATTATACTAGGAGACATGAATGCGCACATAGAAGATATAGATGGGTATACCGACCCGACAGGCAAAATGATCATGGATATGTGTGAAAGGCTTGATTTGATCATTTGCAACAGTACCGAGAAGTGTGAACTGCAAATAACAAGGGAGGTAGGAAGGCTTCAGTCGACGATAGATTATGCACTGATGTCACATAGGATGTATGATAAGCTCAGGGGAATGCACATAGATGAAGGTGGCTCCAGAAGTCTGGGTAGCGATCACAAACGTATCAAGCTATGTTTTGGAAGAGCAGTGAAAGTGGGAAGGAGACAAGATGAGCAACTACAGGAAAATTTTTATGCAGAAAGGCAAAGTGAAATAGCCACTAAACAAATTGAGATAGTAATCACGGAGGATAATAAGACAGTGTGGACATACACGAATCTAATTACACTCTTTGAGCTAGAGCTTGCTAAGACACGTGACAAGTCACCCCGGAAAAGAAGACACAAACGCAAAAGTTGGTGGGATGAGGAAGTCAAAAGAGCCATAGCAAAACGTCAGGAAGCCTCTAGGGAACACAGACATGCTAAGCAGCGGGTTGAACCGACAGATGATGTTGAAAGAAAATGGGCAACCTTTCTCAGCTGTACAAGGGATGCATCCCTCCTGATCAATGAAAAGATTAGAAGGAAGGGAGCCCAGTGGCTGGCACAAGTACATAAAAAAGACAGAAAGGCAGCTGCGAAATTTTGGAACCATCTAAACTCCCTAAGAAATGAGACGAGCCTAGAGCAGAGTTTCATAACTACAGCCCAAGGTGCTAGGCTAGAAGGGGACGAAGCTATTGAATATATAAGAACAAGGGTGACAGAAAAATTTCAACAAAAAAGTACTTTATGCACCACAATAGACAAGGACGAATCAAGTGGTGCAATGGCTCCATTTTCACAACAAGAGTGGAAAAGGGCTGAGAAAAGGGTTCCTAGTAGTACATCAACAGGCCCAGATGGCATTCCAATTAGGCTGATAAAGACATTAGGTCTGAAATCTAAGCAGGCATTGAGAGAGGCAGTGAGCACAATAATAATCGATCGTGAAGTTCCCGATGGATGGAAACTTAGCAGGATGAGCATGATCTATAAAGAAAAGGGGGACAAAGCTGACATAAACAACTACCGTCCTGTAACAGTGACATCAGTGGTCTACAGGCTGGCGATGCAGATCGTAAAGGAAAGACTGCAGGCGTGGATAGAGGATGAGGGGGTGCTGGGGGAACTGCAGAATGGGTTTCGGAAACACAGGAGGTTGGAAGACAATCTGTTCTCACTGACCCAGTGCATCGAAATAGCAGAAAAGGAACACAGGCCCCTGTGGCTAGCATTTTTGGATATCAAGGGAGCGTACGATAGCGTGGTTCAAGAGGAAGTGTGGGGATTACTGGACACACTAGGCGTGGAACATGTAGTCACTAACCTTTTAAAGGGTATCTATAAAGGTGACAAGGTAGTTATAAAGTGGGAAAAACAGGTATCCAAGCCTGCAGAGGTAAAACGGGGGCTTAGGCAGGGGTGCCCCCTGTCGCACTTATTATTCATGATGTACCTACAAGGATTAGAGGCAAAATTAGAGGGAAGTGGACTGGGCTTCAACCTCCCTTTAGTCAAACAAGGAAAACTTATTGACCAGGCACTACCAGCATTAATGTGCGCAGATGATATAGTGATAATGGCCAACAACAAGGAAGATTTGCAGAGATTGATGGACATCTGCGGTAACGAGGGAGATAGGTTAGATTTTAGATTCAGTAAGGAAAAATCAGCAGTCATGATTTTCAATGACAACGAATGTAGTGAGCTTAGAATACAGGAGGTCACGCTAGAGAGAACAAATAAATACAAATATCTGGGGGTATGGATAAGCAATGGGACCGAGTATCTGAGGGAACACGAAACATACGTGACGACTAAAGGTAACAGGAATGCAGCAGTCATGAAAAATGGGGCACTGTGGAATTAAAATAGGTTTGATGTTGTGAGAGGAATATGGAAAGGGGTCATGGTTCCTGGGCTGACGTTCGGCAATGAGGTCTTGTGCATGAAACCAGAAGTTCAAGCAAGATTAGAAATTAAGCAACGTGGTATAGGTAGGCTTGCTTTAGGAGCTCACGGGAATACACCAAATCAGGGAGTACAAGGTGATTTGGGATGGACATCATTTGATGGCAGGGAAGCTAGCAGCAAGATAAAATTTGACAAGCGATTGAGAGAAATGGGGGAATAGCGTTGTGCTAGGAAGGTTTTCAGCTACTTGTACATGAAGAATGTCGATACAAAAGGGAGGAAGCGAACCAGGAAGTTGACTGGTAAATACTTAGAAAACAGCAGGTGGCCAAACCAAAAAGAGCTATCAGTTAAGAAGAAAGTGAAGGAAACGGAGACTGACATGTGGAGAATGGGCATGATTAAAAAGTCCGCACTAGAGATCTATCGAACATTTAAGCAGGAAATTGCCAAGGAAAGGATCTATGATAATACTCGGGGTAGTTCTCTACTGTTTGAGGCTAGGACGGGAGTACTGCGAACCAAGACATATCGGGCCAAATACGAAGGGGTAGACACAGTATGCATTGCATGTGGAGAGGAAGAAGAAACTGCCGAACACTTGATAATGTTCTGTAAAGGGCTTCACCCTATAGTTCAGGATGATGGCGCAGAGTTTTTCAAAGCACTGGGGTTTAGGGACCGGGAGGGCAAAATAGACTTTAAGCAAGTAGACTTAACTAAAAGGAGGTTATCTGATTGGTTTCTAATGTCAAGGCACGAGTGAAAATTAAACTCTTCACTGCAAAGTACGAATCCTTAAACTCACTTTTTAAGGAAACAAAATATAGTTTTGAGTTCATTAAGTATTACGGCTTGGTGGCGCTAGCACCCGCCCGATCTAAAGGGTACAGCCATATCCATTCATCCATCCATCCATAGGAGTTTTCACCTTTTCACTCCGCTTCTGTGTTGGCTGTGTCTCGTCGTCGCTGCAGGTTTACAGCTTAGCAGTGCTTTGTCAATACGTTCCATTTTTCAGTTCTTATAGTTGTGAATAATGTAGATTGGTAGTGAACACCTCGCGGTCATCGACACTTAGTACGGAATGGCACCACGTCGCCAGAACCATTGTTATGCGCCCAGATGCCAGACGGGCTACGTTCACGTGAAAGGTGCTCCAAAACCGTCACTGTTCGTCGTCCCCAGGGATAAGAGACTCAGAAGACTGCGGGAGAAAAATTTACACCATACGGACAAGCCACTCGAAGACACAAGTGCGGTTTGTGAACTCCACTTCGAGCCTCGGTACGTAATTCGCGATTATGTACACACCATCGGCAGTAAAGAAGTGCGGATCCCACGCGGGAGGCCTATGTTGAGCAGTGACGCTGTTCCCACTATTTTGCCAAATTTGCCATCGTATCTCACCAAAAAAGCAGTGAAAGAAAGGCTGCCTCGAAAAAGGAAGTCTGAGAGTCATGCTTCGCCAGTGAAGCGCCGGCTGTGCACGAGTGGCAACTCGACGGTGTTGCACACAAACGCCGTAAATACTCCGGATCCAGACGCTGCAGCATCGAGGCCAGAAGACGAACAGCTGGCCATCGATGTAGATGTTTCTTCTTCAGAAAATCCGCAGGAAGACCGCAAGTGTATGTCGTTATTTAGCTGTCTTGAGGTACCATCGCCGCACTGGACTAAGCACATCTTTCCAGATCACAAAGGCATTGTGTACTGCACGTCCGTGTTGACACCGAAGAATGAAGTACGATCGGAAAAAGTGGTCATGTTTTTTGAGTCACGCATTGCGAGCTACTGCAAAGTGTTCATCAGAGGTACCCTGTTGAAAGAAGGCACCGTGGAAACAGAGGCAGCCGCAGAAGTAGTGCTGAAAACAAGTGATCGTATGTGCATTTGCGTTGGAGCAATATCTCTCGAAGACTATGAAGAACGATTTTTTATGAAGAAGCTAAAGGACCATGTGGTTACATGCAACGAAATGTACTTCAGCATTAAGTGTCTTGGCCAGGTTGATAAAAAAGGTATTTATAATGTGCATTTTTACTAGTATGACAGCTCTAACTCTTGTCGCTACGAAAGATTTCTTGCCAGTTATTGCACCCTAATTCACTGCACCTTTCTTTCAGGTGCACAATGTGTGTCTTGCCGCTATTTGAAACGAGCACTGCAAATCCGACGAGCCCGGGTGAAGCGAACAGCAACAAGGAATTGCCAATATGCAGCGCTGAAGTTGCGTGTTGTGGCCAGAAGAAACACTAGATTGTTTTCTCGCTTGAAAAGTGTGAAAAAGAAGCTGGAACAAATGCAAATTAGGAATGCTGCTATAAAAACAGAAACTTTAGAAGCACAGATTGTAAGGCTTCCACCAAGATAGCAGGAAGCTGTACGACAGTGCTTTGCAGCTTCAAGAGTAAAACCCAATGGGTTGCGCTATACGAAAAGCTGGGTTTTAGATTGTTTAATCATGAAGATGAAGAGCCCTCGACTGTATGCACACCTTCGTCGCAATAACATCCTAGCCCTTCCATGTAAATCAACCCTGAAGCGCTATGTACATGCATACCGCACTGTGTTTAGCTTTAGTGAGAGACTTCTAAAGCAGCTAAAGGAAAAGGCAGCGGAGCTTGATGTTTGGAAGAAACACGGTAGATTGGTCATCAACGAACTGAAACTGTCAGAACATTTTTCAGTGAAGAAGTCGGATCAATTGAGGGTTTTGTGGATTTAGGTCCATTTACAACTTCCAAGGACAAAGGTGTACCATGTGACCACGGTATGGTTATCCTTTTTGTCCCATTCCAAGGCAAATGGAGTCAAGTTATTGGTTACTTTGCTACACATGGAAACATGAAAGGTGACACACTCGCCAAAGTTGTCATTGAAGCAACCATACTAGCTGAAATGAGTGGGCTCTTTGTGGATTTTATTACTTGCGATGGTGCAAGTTGGAATAGAAATATGTGGAAAGTACTTGGGATCCAAGCGACAGCTGACTCTACTACTTCGAAAATTGAACACCCCAGTGATGCATCGCGGCACCTATATTTTATATCTGACTTCCCACATCTCATCAAATGCCTACGGAACTCACTGCTGAAGTCTGGATTCAACACCCCTGCAGGTCATGTAAGTCTGATGTTTTTACGCATATCACACATTGAATTTCATATATGCTTACATTATCTCCAAGCTTAACCAGGTGCATTTCAATATGGTCCACTTAATTTCATTGCAGGTTGATACGCAACATGTAAGGGAAGCTCACAAAACAGACCCCTCCAACGTGACCCTTAAATTGATGCCGGGCATAACACGGTGTCACCTGGATCCTAATGGATTTGAGAAGATGAGGGTCAGCTATGCCTTCCAGCTTTTTGGGACAAAAGTCCTCCAAGCTTTCCACCTATACAAAGACAAGTTGGAAGCAACACTTGGAAGGATGGATGTACCACAAGAGTTCTTCAGGTGAGTCGTCTCTTGTCATATGCTGGTTAAAATTAGGTAGTGAAATGTCTGATATAACCAACTTGTAAATGAAAATTATATGTTAATAGAATGCATCATTAGCACCGACATTTGGGTGAGTTGGTTTTGGTTCATAGTTATGAACGGCGCAAAACACACGAGACACAAAATGACGTCCTTGTGTTTTTCGTCATTTTGTGTCTCGTGTGTTTTGCGCCGTTCATAACTATGAAGAATGCATCATGCAATGTAAACTACAAAATTATGGAAACAGCTGTTTTGCATATTTCAGCAAAATCCACCAGCTCATAAGAGTGATGACATCGCGGTTGCCTGCTGAAGCCCTCAGACCGTGTTCATCAGGAACAGCAGTGCTGCAGGATTTTCTGTCCTACCTCAAAGCATGAGAGCACCATACGAAAGGTGGAGGAGGCTTTCTGAGCAATTCCACTGCTGCTGGCCTACGTGTGACCATTTCGAGTACACTAGAGTTGCTAGACTTTCTCACTGAAAATGTTGGCTTTAAATACCTAATGACTGCAAAAACTAGCCAGGATCCTTTGGAAAACCTTTTCGGTATTATTATCAGGCAATCTTCTGGCAATAATGATCATCCAACACCAACTCAGTTTTTGATTAAAGTAAACTGCATGTCATTCTATGCTTTAGTTAAAGGTGTCAGTAAAAGAAACTGCAAAGAGGGCATGCTAGGTTCCCTTTTGAAAGTTAGTAGCCCACGAGACACATCGCAAAATGCAGCAGGCATGGATATGGCACCGATTTCTTCTCCGAATGCGCCGGCGTTGGTTATACCTTCCCAGGACCACAGCCAGCATGTTGCGAGGAGCGACTCGAGAATTATATTTTACATTGCTGGCTACGTGGCACGAAAGTGCATTTTGAAAAGCAATTGTAAAGATTGTTTGATACTACTTACCGCGCCTGCCCCAGACGAAAGCTTTTAGCTTGCAAGGCTGACACTATTTCGTGACAACGGTGGACTCCTCTACCCAAGTGCTTGCCCATGTCGGTTCATAAAGAAGCTTGAAGGCTTGTTCACGGGCTGTTTTTCTTGTGAACAACTTCATGCAGACAGCATTTTAGATGTGCTGACCATTGTGAAAGCAAGGCTTTGGCAAGAGGTTGGGTGCCCAGGCCATGTCTCAATGCTCTCTCAAAAAATAATACAATTCTATGTTGTTACACGACTTCATTTTTACATTAAGGGGCTAAATACAGACAGAGCAGGCAAACGCCAGAAAGCAAAGCACTTAAAGATAAGCCACTGCTTTCAAATATTTTTTCCTTGCTTTAGAAGATTTTTAAAAATTTAATATTGTTTCTGTGTGGATTTTACAAGTGTAGGTTAAACTTGATGTATGAATCTTTTCTGAATATTCTTTTTCTGTTTCACTGACCCAAATACAAGAGAATGCCAGATTTGAAAAACAAGCAAAATAGTATGTTGCCACTCGCCACACATACTATAGCGAACTATAGCATACTACTATAGCAATACTACTATAGCAATAAACCCTTGACTAAGTGGCAACTCTGCTTAATTCAATTGTGAATGGTGACTTTGGTCCTTGGCATACCATCAACAGTGCGATTAATATGATCTACGAGAACATCTGTAGATCTCTATAAAAATGCATGTTATTTGAATGGAAATGTGTCTATTTGTCATTTTCAGTATTTCTTCTGATTCAGTGTCTTTAGTTATTGTGTGAACAATATGTGTTGAGTGTTCATGTGTTTTTGTGAACTTTTTTATGCCAAGTGTGCCATTGAAAATATTTAGCATCTCTTTGTGTATATTTGTAGTTGTGAATATTTTTCTAGTATCTATTGGGTTGTTTTAGGAGACATGCTCTTTGTCGCACACGATGATAAGTACATAATGGGTACATAATAAAGATACATAATAAGTATACATAATAATAATACAGTAAGTATACAGTAATACATAATAAGTACATAATAAATAGCTTGAAGAGGGCCTGGCCCTCTTCAAGCTATTTCAGCTTTTTCCATCTGCTTTCACTTTGAGAAAAAAAATGAAAGTGATTGATATGTGTTATGGTGTAATATGGGCCCAGGATCCGGAATAAATCAACCAGCAGTCAGGTGACTCTGTACACACAACACAGACTTTAACACAACCGATAACTCTTACAATTCACACACAACACACTATAGCGCTCCTTATTTACATGCCAAACGTCCTACGCGCCTCGGCACACGAACTGTCCTACTCACCGTTATGACTGCTGCCGCTGCGGCGAGGTCGGTCGTCACCGGTGTTCCTTGTGCAGTGACGCTGCCTTGACCGTGGTGAGGTGGTGGTGGTGGTGATGGTGGTGCTGCAGGCCGGTAGATCACCAGGCCACTGCAGTGCAGGTTAATGGCCCGTCGCCAACATGAGCCGCGGCCACCTCGTGCCACCACTCGGGCCCCAGGGCCTCAGGCCACGAACAGACTATGCTGCCGGTCTCCGTGTCAGCGCCGGCCACAGAGCGGGAGGCCAGCTCACCAGGTCCGCAAGGCTGCCGGACACCTGGTTGAGTGACGCAGCCCGAAGCAGGAAGGCAGCTCACCAGGTCCGCAAGGCTGCCGGACGCCTGGTTAAGCGATGTCGCGACCCGAACCACCGACCAGCAGCTGCCGCTCCCTCTTCGCCCCGTCACGGGCCACACAATCCACATCATCACACCACCCCCCACTTAAGATAGTTGTGAGCAACTATTCCACTCCACGCCAGGCGGTGAGTAGGCAAAAGTGCAGGCGCGTTTGTAAAGAGGGAACAAGTTCACACGAATCCGAATGGTTGTGATCCACACAGCTCGTAATGAAAAAAAAAACACACATGAAAAATACACAAGTGGAGAAAGATTAGAGCAATTCAGATGCGACTTAAGTAGTCCGCTACTACATTGTCTGAGCCTTTTATGTATTCTACGGTAAAGCTGTACTCTTGCATTAGTAAGCTCCATCGTAACACTCAATTATTGACGTGTTTGACTGACTGTAAATACCGAAGTGGCTGGTGGTCGCACTGAATAATGAAGGGTCTGCCGCATAAGTAAATGTGGAACTTCTGAACAGCCCACATGAGCGCTAAGCATTCACGCTCTATTGTGGAATAGCGGGCCTCTCTAGGCAGCAGATTGCGACTAACATAAGCAACCGGATGTAAAATATCGTCCCCACTGTTTTGCAGAAGCACTGCGCCGATGCTTGTGCTTGAGGCATCAGTACGGAGCACGAAAGGCTTCGAAAGATCCGGTGTTTGCAGTATGGGACTTGCGGCGAGCTTGTCTTTCAGCACGGTGAATGCTTTTTCTTGCGTCGGTCCCCACGATACGATGTGATGTTGGCCTTTCTTGGTAAGGTCAGTCAAGGGCTTGGAAATCTCTGCGTAGTTCGGAATGAACTGCCTGTAATAGCCCGTAAGACCGAGAAAGGATTGTGCAGCTTTCTTCGTCGTGGGGCGCTTGGCGGCTAGGATCTTGTCCAGCGTTTTCAGCATTGGTTCTGCCTTCGCCTCGCCAACGCGATGTCCGAGGAATGTAATGGTACGCTCTCCGATCTCACACTTGCTCGGTTTGATTGTGAGGTTTGCATTGCGGATTCTTTCGAAGACAAGTCGTAAGGCTTCCATATGTTCATGCCAGGTGCTAGTAGCGATGACCACATCGTCAAAATAATGATGCACATTCGGCAAATCGCCTAGAACTCTCCTCATAAGGCGTGCAAATATCGCTGGGGCAGTCTTAATCCCAAAAGGCATGTATTTGAAGTGGTAGAGCCCCGACATGCTTGAAAATGCCGTCTTTTCACGACTGTCTGGAACCATGGGCACTTGCCAATAGCCCTTCGTGAAATCGAATTTCGAGAAAAATTTCTGTTTCCCCACAAGAGCTAGAACAACATCAATTCTCGGAATTGGCTCACTGTCGAAAACCGATGTCTTGTTCAGCTCCCTAAAGTCAATGCACAACCGTATGGTGTTGTCGGGCTTCTTGACGACAGCGATCGGCGCATGATATGGCGACTTTGATTTCTCGATTATTCCCATTCGAAGCATCTCCTGTACCTCTTTTTCGACGTTCTCACGCAGCGCTAGAGGAATCGGGTACTGAGGCACGGGAACCGGCTTCTCGATGACGAGGTCAAGAGAGCATTCGACAAGTTGTGTCTTGCCGGGAAGGTCCGAAAATATGTCTGCAAACTCTTCGCACAATTGTCGAACATGTTGAAGTTGGTCTGTCTGCAGTTTGGGCGATATCTTGACGTCTGATGCCGTTTGTGTTTGGCATAGACTGAGAGAGGGGATGGTATCCTCAGAGTCGTTGCTCTCACTGTTCGCCTCTTCCCCAGGTGTTGCACTTGTAGTATTCACTGCAGCCACCTGATGAGGAGACGTTATTTCTCTTTCCTCATACTTCTTCAGCATATTCACGTGGAAGACCTTGATGCTCTGCCCTAAGTCAATTGCATAATCAACATCATTCTTGGCTTCAGCAACTTTAAACGGGCCCTTCCACTGCATAAGAAGCTTATTGGTGTCTGTAGGAAGGAGAATTAAAACCTTGTCACCGGGCCGTAGCCTTCTATGGCGGGTCTTACGGTCGTAATAAAGCTTTTGCTTTTCACGTGCTTTACCAAGCTCTTCATGAGCGAGGTTACAGGTGTGTTCGAGTCGGTTTCGAAGGTCCACAAGGTAAGTGTACGTTGTTCGCACTTCATCCTCAATGTTCTCGTTCGTCCACAGCTCTCTTAAAACACTCAAAGGTCCACGCACATGTCTGCCGTAGATTAACTCAAATGGTGAAAAGCCCAAGCTGGCTTGCGGTACTTCGCGATAAGCGAAGAGAAGAGGAGCAATGTAGCGATCCCATGACCGCGGCTTCTCCTGACACACCCTTTTGAGCATGGCCTTCAGCGTACCGTTGAATTTTTCGACCAATCCATTGGCCATGGCATGATATGGGGTGGTACGAAAAAATTATACAGTTAGTAGTCGGCCCACTTCTTTCATGAGTTCCGACGTGAAACTTCTACCTTGATCGGTAACCACTTCTCGAGGCAGGCCCACTCGGGAAAATATTTCAAGGAGGGCTTCTGCAATACTGACAGCGTCGATGCTGGGTAGGGCTACTGCGTCAGGATAGCGAGTAGCGAAGTCAATGAGGGTAAGCACATAGCGGTTTCCCTTATCTGATCGAGGAGATAACGGTCCGATCAGGTCAATGGCGACTCTTTGGAATGGTGTCCGTATGAGAGGCATGTTGCCCAACGGAGCGACTCCGACTTTCGCTTTCGGCGTTGTCCTCTGGCAGACGTTGCACGACTTGACAAACCGTCTGATTTCTTCATGCATACTTGGCCAGTAAAAATCCCCAAGGATACGGTCTGTGGTACGTCGCACGCCTTGGTGACCAGCCATAATGCCCTCGTATGCAACCTTCAAAATGTGTTGTCGAAGTGTCCTTGGCACGACTACTTGATTAAAGGTCCTCCCCGTAGAAAGGCGGTAATGTCGATACAGTAGACCAGCCTCTTCAGAAAAGTGGTACGTCGTGTCTTTATTGGAGTGAAACTCCTCCCCAATCTTGCTGAAGCAACTCTTCAGACTTTGGTCGTCTTTTTGGCTCTCAGTTAGCTGCACTCGTGTCACTTTTAGCGAACCAACTAGCGGAATCTTCATCATACTCTCCGTCTTCCCCTGCGTGCGGACGACGGCAGAAAGCAAGGTTGACTTTTCCCAGCATGCTGGGATTTTGCTCGAACCAGTCGATTCAGGGAACAGGGTGTCAGAGTACTCCGAGGTAGTATCTGGCTCCTGTGGTCCTTTTACTCCTGAAATATTGCCGAGAACGAGGTCGTACAAAGGGTTAGTCATGCATAAAGCGTTTACATCACCAACGAAGTAGGGCGTGTGTATCTGTATGTTTGCTTCCGGTAGTTCCTTGGCCTTTCCATCCAAAAGCATAACTCTTGCCGTCTTTCCGGTCAGGCATCGACCCGGCACGAACTCGCGTCGGACAATGGTCGTGTTGCTCCCTGTGTCTCGTAAGACACGTGCGCGTTGTCCAAGCAGCCGTCCTTCGACCACTGGCATGTTGTCGACTAAGAACATAGGTTGGTTCTCGCCCTTCTTGGGGTATTCAGCAGCGCATGTCTCATCCTTGGACTTGGCCATAGGGAAGTAATCCTGTTTTTTCTGTTCTATCATGGCACAAGACACCGATTTGTCTTTGCTCTGATCCTTGCACTCGGTGGCTTTGTGGCCAAGCCGCCCACATGTTTTGCATTTCACAGACTCTTTCGGAACCACACGACAATCCGGAGCGCTATGTCTTTTGCGGTGACACAGAAAGCAACTCGGCTGTTTGTACTGTGACATAGCACCGGGTTTATTTGCCTCCTTTGTATCATCTGCAATTTTACCAATGTTACTGACTCCCTGTGCTTCGAGAAAGCGGTCGGTGCACTCTGAAAGGGATGTAAGGGTTTTGAATTCCCTCTCTTTCAGGAAGATGGCCAGCTTCGGATTACAGCAACGCAAGAATTGCTCGGCTATAACATGGTCACGAAGACCCTCAAATGTTTTGGGCACATCAGCCATCTCAATCCAGTTATCAAAATAGCTCGAGATCCTTGCTGCTAGTTGTTTCCCTGTTTCGCCATCTTCAGGCCGGGCTTTCCGAAGTTTGTCTTTATATCCTTGTGCCGTGAATCTGAAGCGCTGAAGTAGGGCTTTTTTCACTTTATCATAGTCGAGGGCCTCGTCAGCAGTCATTCGACCAATGACAGTGAGTGCCTCACCAGTTAAGCACATGCTTACGGCTACTCCCCATTTCTCTCTTGGCCATTCTTGCCCAGTAGCCACGCGTTCAAACCTCTGCAAATACGCGTGCAGGTCATCGCGTCGCTCGTCAAATAACGGTAGTAACTACTGCGGATTCGGGCATGACGGGTTTGCCGATGGGGCGAGTGCTGCCGCCGCAGATTGCTGACTTTGAGCACTTTCCTGTAGCTGGAGCTTAAGTTGGAGGATTTGCAGCTGCCTCTCGTCTGCTAACCGTTGCCGCTCGTCCGCTAACCGTTGTCTCTCGGCTGCTTCTTTGGCCTCTTCTCTCTCAGCTGCGCGCTCATCTCTCTGCCTAACTTGCTCTCGCTCAATCCATTCGCGAAGTTCTGCGCCAGACAAGCCTAACTGAGCTGCTACAGCCGCTAACTTGTCGAGATCCATGTCTCTCGTCTTGTGCTGCGTGCACACACCTGACTGGCGATTTCCGCGTTCGAGATGTTACTGGCGGAATCCTGGCAGGCTCGCCAAGTTTGTTATGGTGTAATGTGGGCCCAGGATCCGGAATAAATCAACCGGTAGTCAGGTGACTGTACACACAACACAGACTTCAACACAACCGATAACTCTTACAATTCACACACAACACACTATAGCGCTCCTTATTTACATGCCAAACGTCCTACGCGCCTCGGCACACGAACTGTCCTACTCTTACAATTCACACACAACACACTATAGCGCTCCTTATTTACATGCCAAACGTCCTACGCGCCTCGGCACACGAACTGTCCTACTCGCCGTTATGACTGCTGCCGCTGCGGCGAGGTCGGTCGTCACCGGTGTTCCTTGTGCAGTCACGCTGCCTTGACCGTGGTGAGGTGGTGGTGGTGGTGATGGTGGTGCTTCAGGCCGGTAGATCACCAGGCCACTGCAGTGCAGGTTAATGGCCCGTCGCCAACATGAGCCGCGGCCACCTCGTGCCACCACTCGGGCCCCAGGACCTCAGGCCACGAACAGACTATGCTGCCGGTCCCCGTGTCAGCGCCGGCCACAGAGCGGGAGGCCAGCTCACCAGGTCCGCAAGGCTGCCGGACACATGGTTGAGTGACGCAGCCCGAGCAGGAAGCCAGCTCACCAGGTCCGCAAGGCTGCCGGACGCCTGGTTAAGCGATGTCGCGACCCGAACCGCCGACCAGCAGCTGCCGTTCCCTCTTCGCCCCATCACGGGCCACACAATCCACATCATTACAATATGCATGGCTTTTGTGGAGTACGGTCGTTGTGCTGCCCCACCCAATGAACTTTTAACTTCGTCCCGTGCACGATTGTCGTCTATATTTTTTTCCACACCTTCATTACAAATTCACTTCTATTTTTTGGGCGTGATTAGGATAGGTCTTTCCTTCTGTGCACTACCACACATTTTCTTGCACTTTTCAGGATAATATATCAGCTGAGAGCGCGTAAGGTGCTTAAGTTTGTAGTAATTTTATTTAGTGAGAGTACGACTTCACTAAAGTTACTATTGAGTTCAAACGCTAGCATATTGGTGGAGAAATGTGAGCCGCTTATATGCCACTCTGCGACTTTTTAAATTAGTGATCATGAAAAAATTAGTCTCTTTTACCTAAAGGCAATCGATGTCAGTGCACGTTAAAATTTCCGGAGTCCTCCAATACGGCGTGCTTCATAAGCAGAAAGTGGTTTTGTGGCGACGCAAAGCGGTGCTTCTGTGTGCGGTGCAGAGAGCGCAAGCGCCCGCACGAGAAAGTTATCTTCGAGCGGAAGGGTGATAATAAAAGTCAGTTGTTGTTTGGGACGCGAGTTGTTCACTTGCGCAGCTACCGAGCGACGCGTCACAACATTTGTGACCCGGACTTAGAATACAGACACAGCGACCGGAGTGTCGAACCAGCCGCAATATGGATTCAACGTCCACGACCGACGCCCCTCCGACAGTCTCCTCAGTCGACGGTAAGCTGCCCCCTTTTTGGACTGCCGACCCCGCACTTTGGTTCATACAAGTGGAATCTCAGTTCGCAGCCAGACGAATCACCGCAGACCTTACGAAATACCACTACGTAGTCAGCAGTCTGCCGCCCGCCATAGCCAGTGAAATCAGGGATCTGTTGCTCGCACCACCTGTCGAAAACGCATATGCAATGCTAAAAGAAACCCTTATTCGCCGAGTTACGCCCTCCAAACCACAACGACTGCAGCAATTGCTTCGCGGCACGGAACTCTGCGACCGTACTCCTAGTCAGCTCTTGCGGCACATGCAACAGTTGCTTGGCGGAACATCAAACACGATAGATGGAGTATTGCTCCTAGAACTTTTTTTGCAAAAGTTGCCTTCAGGCGTCCGCATGGTCATCGCGGCCTCAGAACACAAGGATTTAACCGCAGCCGCCGAACTTGCTGACCAACTGGTAGCAATGACACCGCCCACACCCATGGCTGCCGTGCAAGCGCAACAGCCTCTAAACGAACTTCAAGAGATGCGTGAGGAGATTGCTCGACTCGCCGAAACAGTATCAGCTTTGCACGCTAGCAGGAGGGCGCAAACGATAACCGAACCTAACACGCCGCTATCGCAAGAGCAGCACGAGCATATCTGCTGGTATCATCGGAGGTTCGGAAGTAATGCGCGTAAATGTGTCCCACCGTGCGCGCACTCGGGAAACAGCCGCGGCAGGCACTGAGGGCGACCAGTGCTACTACGTTGCCTCCAAGTCGTCCCTCCGTATTTTTTATTACCGACCGCAACAACGGAGTACGTTTCTTAGTGGACACAAGCGCCGAGGTGAGCGTTATACCGGCGTCACAAGCTGAAAAAAAGAAACCTAGTACATCGCCCTTGCTAGCTGTCAATAACACGGTGATAACAACATATGGCCATCGTTCACTGTCGCTGAACTTCGGTTTCGGCAGAACGTTTAGCTGGGTGTTCATAGCTGCTGATGTCAAATTCGCAATACTAGGCGCAGACTTTTTCCAGTTCTTCGGTCTGTTGGTCGACGTCCGCATAAACGGCTTCAAGATCCCGTTTCTCGGGGAGTGGTACAAGGCACGCCGTGTTGGCACCCCCCTATCAGCCCGGCCTTGCTCAGTCCGGCTGGAGAAGCGTACTTCACCGCAATACTACAAGAGTTCCCAGAGCTGACACGACAGCCACAGGCATTTCCAGAAGTAAAGCACGGCGTCCTGCATCACATCGAAACCACAGGCCCACCGGTCTATGCGCGACCACGGCGCCTGTCACCCGAGAAGCTGCGGTTGGCTCGACAGGCGTTTGCCCACATGATGGAACTCAGGATAGTACGTCCTTCATCCAGCCCATATGCGTCACCTCTTCACATGGCCCCAAAATCAACAGACGGTGATTGGCGCCCTTGCGGGGACTATCGAGCGCTGAACCGGGTAACCGTGCCAGACCGTTACCCAGTCCCACACATTCATGACATGACCTCCTTCCTGCATGGTGCTACCATTTTCTCTAAAATAGATCTAGTGCGAGCATATCATCAGATACCCGTAGCACCGGAGGATATCCCCAAGACCGAAATAACAACGACGTTCGGAATGTTCGAGTTCCTACGCATGCCTTTCGGCTTTCGCAATGCCGGCCAAACTTTTCAACGGTTTATGGATGGCGTTGTCCGTGGCCTCGATTTTGCAAGGTATACCTCGATGATCTTCTGATTGCTAGCAGCACTCCTGAAGAGCACGAGCGGCATCTGCGCTACGTACTTCAGCGACTGACAGAGAACGGCATCGTTATCAATACGGCAAAGTGCGTGTTTGGGGTACCGACACTATCATTTTTGGGCCACAGCATTTCAAGTGCCGGAGTACAGCCCCAGAAGGACAAGGTGGAAGCAGTACGGCAGTTTCCACAGCCGAAAAACCTCCGCCAGCTTCGAGAGTTCCTGGGACTCGTGAATTTCTACCGTAGGTTTATCCCGAAATGCACCAACATCCTTCACCCTCTCCACAGCCTACTTGCGGCATCTGGATCTAAGGCAACTGCCATTCAGTGGAACGACCAATCCACACAAACATTCCGGATGATAAAGGAAGCTCTCGCAAATGCTACCATGCTCACGTACCCGCAGCTGGGTGTTCCTCAGTGCGTCATGGTGGACGCCTCCGATGCAGCGATTGGAGCCGTGTTGCAGCAGAGGGTGAGCGGAGTGTGGCGACCGATTTCCTTCTTCTCCAGAAAACTGAGCCCGTCCGAACGAAGGTACAGCACCTTCGGTAGGGAACTCCTGGCTATATACGCGGCTATCCGGCATTTCCGAGATTATGTGGAAGGACAAGAATTTTTTGGTGCTCACGGATCACAAGCCACTCACCTACGCATTACGCGCGAACTCCGATTCTGGTGCGCACGTGGCACGGGAGCTCCGCCAAATGTCGTACATCGCAGAATTCACGACAGATATACGCCATGTTAGTGGCACAGATAATGCTGCTGCCGACGCTCTTTCGCGCGGTCTAGTGAATGCCATCAGCCTGCTGAGCGGCGTGGACTTCACCACACTTACGACGGCTCAACGCAGTGATGGAGAATTGAAGCGTCTACTGACGTCTTCAACCAGCGCCTTGAAGCTGCAATGGTTGGAAGAACCCACAGGATCCGTATGCTGCAACATGTCTACAGGCAAGGCCCGACCGTTCGTACCCTCGAACCTCCGTCGCAGCATTTTTGACTTGCTGCACAGCCTGGCGCATCCCGGGATTCGAGCCACGCAACGGCTATGCACAGCGAGGTTCGCGTGGCCAGGAATAAACCGGGACGTCCGATACTGGACACGAGAGTGCATCGCATGCCAGCGCTCCAAAGTTCAGCGACATACTGTGACCCCCTTGGGATATCCTTCCCTCTGCCGGACTGTCGATTTGCCCATGTGCATGTTGACATTGTGGGACCACTGCCATTGTGCCAGGCGCAAAGCTACTTGCTAACCTGCATCGATCGCTTCACGCGATGGCCGGAGGCCGTGCCCATTCCAGACATGACTGCTGATACCGTCGCCCGCGCATTTATCTTCCACTGGGTGGCCCGCTTCGGAGTGCCGGCAACCATGACTACGGATCGCGGAACACAGTTTGAGTCCGCCCTGTTCGCAAGCGTCACCCGGCTCTTGGGTACTCACCGCATCAGAACAACTGCCTACCATCCGATTAGCAACGGTATAGTGGAAAGGTTCCATCGCCATCTGAAGACGAGCCTGACGGCTACTTCGAGTCACAGTTGGGTAGAGGCACTGCCGTTTGTTCTGTTGGGCGTTAGGACGGCTCTGAAAGCGGATATTGGATGCTGCTCCGCTGAACTGGTGTACGGAACAACGCTTCGCCTCCCAGGGGAATTTTTCACTACCAGTAAGGACGAAAACGTGTACGCGAACGCGGACTACGCCGTGCGACTGCGAGACATCATGAGCAAGCTACGTGCTGTTCCTCCGCGTCCGCCCACAGCCCGGCCAGTCTACGTGGACTGGGAACTCTCCTCCTGCTCTCACGTGCTTGTGAGGCACGATGCCGTACAGCCTCCACTCCGGCCCCGTACGACGGGCCTTTCAAGGTGCTGCGACGGGCAGACAAGCACATTACAATCGACAGAGGTGGTCGTCACGACGTGGTTTCTCTAGACCACGTAAAATCAGCACACGTGGACTCCGACAGTGAAGCACCTGCACCACCTAGAGCTCCATCTTCGCAGGCACACCCGGCAGACCACGTAGCGCAGCCCCAACAACTCCTCGAGCAGTTCATGCGGAGTGGACAATGTACGAGACCCCCGGTGCGCATGAACTTATGAACCGTAGTGGGTCGTCCGAGTGCGGCCGTTGTGCGCGCACTCACTAGGGGGGGGGGGGGGGGATACTGTGGCGACGCAAAGCGGTGCTTCTGTGTGCGGTGCAGAGAGCGCATGCGCCCGCACAAGAAAGTTATCTTCGAGAGGAACGGTGATAATAAAAGTCAGTTGTTGTTTGGGACGCGAGTTGTTCACTTGCGCAGCTCTGCCGAGCGACGCGTCACAACAGTTTCATAAATAAATTATCTAAAGGCACTAAAACTGCGAGAGCGCAATACGAAACTGGCTGTTTACAGCGTATATTGCATCCCGCTGATGACGCGCTCATGTTTAGCGATACTTCATGCGCCAGAACGACGGCCAAAGCAAGAATATGCTCAGGCAAAAGAAGAAAAGCAATGAAAATGCCTATGAACCGGGGTTGCACAAGAGTAGTTTGTGCTTGAAGCGCTGGCAAACTAACCTTCGCGCTGCGTTGGCTGGGAGCAGCAATGCGTCGCTTCTATGATGATGATGATGATGATTAAAGGCCTCCCCTTTGTATCGGGGTGACGGCATGCGCCATCTAGCCTACCTTAATAGTTCGAGTTTAAATTTTGTCCCTCAACTCGGATGTCTTTTTAATTTTCCCCAGCCGCTACTCTTGGCTGGGATGTTATTTTATCGACTTCTCTGCTTTTCCTCCAGCCGCTGCTTAGTAATACCTACTGCTGACCAGTTAATGCTTCCATCAACCGCGAAGCCCAGCGCCTCAGGAAGTGTGACCTTCCCCCCATTTCTTACCGACTGAATCTTTTGGCATTCCATGACTATGTGGTCGATTGTTTCCTTATTTATGCCACATCCAGTACATGTCTCATCCTGTGACGAATATTTGCTCCTGTAAGTTAGAGGTCTCAAGCAGCCAGCCCGCGCCTCAAAGAGCAACGCACTACCTTTATTGTTGTCATAAAAGTTATCTTTCCGGATCTCTTGTTTGCTTGCCTTGTAGATTCCCAGCGATCCCTTCTTTTCCATCCTCTCTTTCCACATGAACGTCTCTGTCTCCCTCACTTGCTTTTTAACTGGCCCCCTTTGCTTATTTGCCGCGGTCAAGTTATATTTAGTCACCAGCTTTCGCGTCCTCTTCCGCCATTGGGTGTCCACACTTTTCAGGTACAGGTATCTGTGCACTCTGGCTGCCCAGTTCTTCTCATCTAAACGTCTAAGTCGCTCCTCAAACCGTATTTTACTTTGTGCTTCCCTCGCCTCAAATGAAGCCCAACCCATATCGCCTTGTACAGCCTCGTTTGTAGTCTTACTGTGAGCTCCCAGAGCTAACCTGCCGACTGCCTTTTGGTTTTTGGTTAACCTCCAGCCCCAACAGGATATCTGACTTTAAGCATAATACGGCATTAGAGAACGTGAGCGCCGGCACCATTACCCCTTTCCAGATGCCTCGTACTACCTCGTACTTATTGTGTCCCCAAAGTCCTCTATGTTTCATTACTGCTGCATTTCGTCTCCCTTTCAGTTTGAGGTGTTCTTCATGAGCATTCAGGTAGCCTTTTCCTTCATTAAGCCAGATCCCCAAGTATTTGTACTTATTTACTAATGGTATGGCTTCCTGTTGTATCCTTATTGGTGCTACATGAGCTTCCTCGTTGAACACCATGACTCCAGATTTCTGTGGGTTAAAATGTAGGCCTAGGTACGTTGCCTCATCACCACAAATGCCAGCCAGTTTTTGAAGTTCTTCCGCATTATCCGCCAGCAGCACTATATCGTCTGCGTACATCAATCCCGGAATCCGTTGCTCCACTAACACTCCATTGCGTCGGTGTGACAAATCAAAGCCCAATCCACTCTCCTCTAGTCGTCTTTCCATTCCTCTAATGTACAGTGTGAACAGCAATGGCGAAAGAGGGCACCCCTGTTTTAAACCACGACCTCCTCTGGTCGTGTTTTAAACCTCTTCGAATGTACACGGGCTCTGTGTATGTACGCCCTTCCCATGTAATGTGTGCCTTGTTATCCTCATATATTGCCCTTAGCAGCCCTACAAATTCTGACCCAATCCCCTCCTCTTCCAGTATATGCCTCAGCAATCCCCTGTCCACGTTGTCATAGGCAACCTTTATGTCCAGAAACAGTAGCCATGTTGGTCTGCCCTGTGCTGCCGAAATTTCGATGGTCTGGGTTATGACGAAAAGATTGTCTTCCAAGCGTCGACCCGGCCTAAATCTATTGCAGGTGGTTGTGGCGCCATCTACCAGGTGAAATATAAAGTGTGTCAGTGCACGGCCTCCAGTCAGCCCACTACCCCTTTCTAGAACACTTTAGCGCCGTCTCGTAGAACACCTACCAGTTTGGCCACTTCCTCCGTGAGTTTGGCCGTCTCGCCTCGCGGTATTGCAGTTCAGTACGCCGCCGCTACGTATTTGCATGTTATTTTGATACAACAGCCCAAAGGTACAGTTTCTGTTCTCTAAACTGTGTTCTGTGGTAGAACCGTTACTGCCTTTCCGTGAAATTCAACAGTGTCAGTCGCTGTTATTTCGTCTCGCGTAATGTCAAGCGTTTCCGACGACTTCTACTGTCAATTCTGCGGTAGTACGTCTGGTCTGCGCCGATGCGCGCAATGCCATGGCATCTACTACTGCAGCAAGGAGCACCAGCGTTTGCACTGGCCTGCTCACAAACACATCTGCAAGCGTGGCAACGCGCAGGTACGAGGTTTCTGTTATCAGTGTTAACAAGCACCACTCTGGTGCTTGTTGTTAGTGCGCAAGTGAGAGTGAGCATGTCATCGCGAAATAGCAGGCGCACATTCACGAGCCTAATCGTCGCCTATTTTCGGCAAGGCTATTGGGTTTGCGACACTATTGTCACCGATGTGCGCACATGCCGAGAGCAGACGCGCCGTGACCAATATTTATGACCATTTTGATGTGTCTTGCGACGCCATCTATCACGGCGAGGCTGCGTGTGGCAGTTTAAACAAGCACTTCTTTGCACGAGTTCGCATCCTTGCTTTATAATCCCCCCTTTCATAAACATTGGAGTTAGCACGTTAAGCAGCAATTGTCACTCCCATTTTTCTGGCATAGGCATGGTGCAGTCGAGTTTTCCATTGTGACAACAGCGCCAGAACGGAAACAATAGGGAGTTTTAAAATAGCGCACCGCAAGCCCTTGCGGTGCAGTCGCTGCCACTGCAAATGCGTCGTAACGCGAGCCGCCGTTCGCGGCCCGCCTGCAGAAAATCCAAAATAGCGGGCGGCGTGTGAGGCCCGCATGCGTTCCACGAAGAGCTGTGTGTAGCTTCCGTGCATTTGGGTTTGATGTCGGGAATCAAACATTATTTTAAAACTCGTACGGCGCCCGCAACTAAAGCAACGCCCGCAACACCTGCAAACATTATTCTAAAATTTCTAAGTTTCTGGGTGTAGCGTTTGCGTATGGGTGCCATATGAGTTCAAATAACGTTTGTCCCCCACCACCACAAAGGGGCTCTGCGGGCCGCACGCTATTTC
Organism: Rhipicephalus microplus; assembly: GCF_043290135.1. Classification (NCBI taxonomy): domain Eukaryota; kingdom Metazoa; phylum Arthropoda; class Arachnida; order Ixodida; family Ixodidae; genus Rhipicephalus; species Rhipicephalus microplus. The sequence continues at coordinate 7,794,387 of NC_134705.1, read as the reverse complement.
GGATTTCTTGTGGGTGGACCACAAGTGCGAATGGCAGTACCGCACTGCAAAGGCTTGCGGTACGCTATTCGAAAACACCCTGAGGAGACGGGGTTAATCAAAATGAAACACGATGCGCGAGTCTGGTCTCCGCATGAGTGGGGCCTGCTCGGGTCTGATCCCGGCATGAATGGGCTGGTGGATGGCTGCTGGCGTCCTCAAGCCCCTGAATAAAAAGTAACGCCAACTCTTCTCTCCTCATTCTGTGGCGTTGTTCGCTCTCTCTTCTTGCAACCGTGGCTCCACCTATGCGGCACTTAGCGAGCAGACGCTCTCTGCATCAAACGCTGTTGCCGCAAATCGCTCGCGCTTGTCAGCTGGTATTGCGATAAGGTTTTTTCATATGAAGGTATTACTGGCTGCCGAAGCCCGAGAGGACATCATAGACAGGCTGGCATACAGAGAGAAAAACTTTATTGGCAAGTGTGTTAGACCCCCTTGGGTATCTGGACCACCGCACGGTCCCATGTTATGTCTGCACGGCACGCATGGCCGTGCCTCCTCGTTGCTTTGTGTTTGTGTTTACCCCCATGCTTTCAGTTCGCGGAACAATCATGAATTACCAACTAACCCTCCCTTCCATCCTATTGCATGCATGCCTCTCATCACAATGACATTGGCAGCCCGAGTTACAGCAGAAAGCTGCAACGTCAGGTGACATCGAAATGTTGTTGCGCTTGGGTGGCTTTGTTATTGGTGGCGAGAAACTACCTCGCAGCATGGTGTTCTTTATCAGACTGCTGACAGCTACGGTTATTTATTGGCGAGATGGCACAAAGAGAAACACGCTTTCTCGAAGCAACAGGCGCTGTGCTGAATATCTGAATTTATTAGTCAAAGAACGTGGTAATTGCATATTAGCAAGTAAAGATGAATGCACACGCCATGTTCTTCTCTCAAAAAAAATCTTAAATGCAGTGAATGCCGATGCTGCCATAAAATGTGCCTTCATTGCAAGCTGAGAAGGGTCCCAACCTAAAAATCATTGATCTTATGTCGTGGTGGACAGAAATGAGATGTGCGTGGACGAACATTACAAATAAGTGGAAAATGAACATGCGGCACTTATAAAGATGAAAACCTAACAATGTTAGCGAAGTGTGAAGAGATGCTTGCATTCCTCACAGAGCCAACACGATTTGAAGTCATCCCAGCAGCTTTTATGAAGCGAAATATTCTGGCGTAGTGCGACTCGCTTTCAGGCAAAATCCAAAAAGTAGCTTGCCATCAACTTAACGTATATTGCAACTTCTAGTACACCAACCAGTAACTGCAAACAGAAACCAACTGAAATCACACCACAAAAGTGCGAAAAGCAGGTCGATACAGGCTATGCACACACACACGTTGACCTGTTATGCACTGCTATGGAGGTCGAGCTCTAAAGAAGTAAAAAACAAGAGTAAGCGCGTGTGAGTGGCACGGACGGCGTTTGGCCAATGGTTGCACCAAGCAATGAGGCTAAGCGCAGGAGAGGACAAGAGAAAGTAACAATAGTTGTCCTTACTTTTATATTATTCAGGGGCATTATCGCATCTCTTTGCTCCGTGCCCCCTTACGGCTAATGTCAGCGAACTTGGGACGGGGCAGTGCGAGAAATGCAGCTCTCTCTAGTTAATGTATGTTGCCTATGTCTAGGCAACCATTTAAGTCAAATACAAGAGGTTCAAAAGGTCGCTGAAATCTTCCAGCCATGACCTCTGTTTGTGTATAGGCAGCACAGTCACAGTTTTGATATGCAAATCACCACACACAGAGGTGCACAACTGAGCAGTAGTGCGGATAATTGGGCTAGTTGGCATGGATTCACGGCTTAGACTGGATAAGGCATGCGCGCAGACACCACGATTGCTTCAAGAGCAAACTCTCAAAGTGCTATTGTAATATAAAAATTTGTTCATGGGATGATGGGTGCACTTGCGCATTTGCCCCCATATCTTTTAAGTGAAATGCCTCTGATGGTCTGATCTGGGGGTTTAAATTGAAACATAGCAGCACAAAAAATGCGGGCAGAACTGCACGAAGGTTAGGGCATGTGTGAACTGTCTTTTGTATCCAGCAATCTTCTATCTTCCTGCAACCTCGTATTGATTCATCATTCTGCTTGGCCTATGTATATGTGACCACAGTATAGTGGAACTAAATAAACATCTATTTCACACTTTACAAACAACTGGCTGTAATTCACACCGAAACTTTGTTGTTTTTGGCCTTCGTTGGTTTGGTCGGGACATGTAAGGGATAATAGAAGGCTCTTAACAGGTTCCTTTATTTCATCAGTTGCTGGTCTTCGGGTTTTATCGTATTTAGTAGCTTCTGCGCAACCTTGTATAGGATGAGCTGAAAGAAGCTAGCTCTACTCAGTCTTTCTAATTGATCAGAAAGACTTTCTGCTTTTATCAGAGTATGATTTTTTAATGGCAGAGCTCAGAGAGACATAGAGATTCCCGTGGTAAGAACTTCCAAATGCCCTCAGTTCAAGTCCTTTTTCCTTTTTGAAGATGGCATGTGATGCAATGCAAGTTTAACTTTAAAAACTGAATTTTGTCATCCTTCGAAATTTCCACTGTAAAAATAAAGGGGTGATGCCACCGAATTTCGAGGCTAAAACAAGCCTCTTTTGGGTTTCCTCTGTTGTTCTCCCAACCAAAGCCCATCGCAAGTGCGTCCAGAACTGTTTTAGCTCTGTAGGATGGAAAACAAAAGTTGCAGTGATGTCACACCAGATCTGCTGTAGTGAGCATAGTTGAGAGCAGGTTTACCTGCTCTCAACTAAAGGAGACTAAAGTTTGTCATAGCGCACCCCTTCTCTATTATGCCATTGTATAGGGCGGACCTTGCACCCCCCCCCCCCCCCAAGTCACAGCACCCCCTCCCTATTATGTCAGTGAGTGGGACTGTGTTTGCATCCCCCCTTAACACCCTTCTATGCGTACGTCTATTGTAGTGAGATGAGGGACCTCTGAAGACGGCCATTACGTATGTATGGTCAAAGCATCGCGCGTTTCCTTTGCAGGTGCTTGTGTGACACGTCTATGAGAGAGCAAGTTCTAATAAGCTTGATGTGCATCATATTCTTGTGTGATCACGTGACCAAGCCACATATACTGCCACGCCACAGCCCAATTCAGCGTCCAGCAAGTGAAACTGAAAATAATCCACATAAAAAAGACAATATTTTATTCAGCAATGATAAATTCATCTTGTTGCGTATATCATGCTTCCGGTAGCTATAAGAAATGCTTGCAGCAGAGAACGTGCAAGCCACAAATAGGGGGCACCACCCCTTTAAATCTGTATCCACATTGCCTAAACACCTTCAAAACTTCATTCACACTGTGATCAAAGATATCCAGCCTGATTAACACAAGGAAACCATCAACATAAAAAACTATTTTAGTCGCTACTGCACCTACACTCTCAACAGATGTTGAGACTTTAGCTGCAGTAGCTCAAAGCAGTACCATCTTTCAGCGGTACCTGCTTAAAGATGGTGGAGAAATTGTGTTAGAAAAACTGGCAACCTTATGTACAAAGTGTCTCTTGATCGGAAGGGTACCAGGATCTTGGGACGAGCGCCAACATCATCTTAATCCTAAGGAAAGGAGACGTCAATGACTTGAAAAATTATGAGCTGATCAGCTTACTGTTCGTTCTCTACAAGCTATTTACAAAAATAATAGCTAATAGAATCGGGGTAATGTTAGTGTTCAATCAACCAAAGTACCAAGCAGGACTTTGTACAGGCTACTCCTTAATAGACTATATTCATACTATCAATAAGGTGATGGAGAAATGCGCGGAATACAACCAGCCCCTATACATAGCCGTCATAGATTATGAGAAGGTGTGAGATTCAGCCGAGACATCAGCGGTGATGTAGCATTGTGTAATTAAGGCATCGACAAACCCTACATAATCATTCCTGAAGAAATCTACAGTGGATTCACAGCCACTATAGTTCTCCATGAAGAAAGCAACAAACTCTCAATAAAGAAGGGTGTAAGGCAGGGAGACACAATTTCTTGGTGCTTTCACCACATGTTTACACGAGGCTTTCAGGGTTCTAGATTGGGAAGAGTCAGGGATAAGAGTTAATGGAGAGTATCTTAGTAACCTGCAATTCCCTGATGACATTGCTTTGATGAGTAACTCAGGGGACGAATTACAGGTGATGATTACTGAACTGGACACACAAGGCAAAAAAAAAGTAGGTCTGAAAATTAATATGCACACAACTAAAGTAACAACCTGGCAGCAAACAGTACTTGAGGATAGGTGGAGAGACACTGGAAATTAAAAAGGAATATGTCTACTTAGGATAATTAGTTACCGTGGAGCTGAACCATAAGAGTGAAATAACAAGAAGATCAAGGATAGGGTGGATCACATTCAGCAAGCATTCTCAAATCCTGAATGGTAATCTACCGCAAACCTTGAAGAGGATGGTATATAACAGCTGGATCTTGCCGGTACTGGACTAGGGAGCAGAAACTGGAGGCTTACAAAAAGGGTTCAGCTAGCAAAGTGGGTGAGGGAACAAACCGGTGTTGAGGATATCACTGTCAAAATCAAGAAGTGGACATGGGCTGGGGGCGGCATGTAGTGCGTAAGCAGGATAACCACTGGTCATTAAAGAAAACTGACCGGGTTCTCGGAAAATGGAAACGCACGAAGGGGAGACAAAAAGTAAGGTGGGCCAATGAGATTAAAAAGTTTGCAGGTATAACGTGCCAGCAGAAAGCGAAAGCCCAGGTTGATTGGAAGATCATGAGAGTGGCCTTCGCCTTACATTGGGTGTAGTCAGGGTGATAATGATGATGATGATGATGCCCTTAAACTCTGCGCCACTTGACTGTCAAAGCTTCCAAGAAAAATGTTGCTCAGGATAAAGGCAACCATGGAAGTTATGCAGACTCCTGTGACTCCTGTTTTTTGAAGGTAAAACTGTCTATTCCATTCAACATAAGAGACAGTGGGATTGGGCGTGTTGGTATAACATCATAAAGGGTGCTTACCAGCGCAAACAACAGGGCAGGAGGGGACAATCCCACTGTCTCGTCTCTTCCCCTGTCCCCTCCTGCCCTGTCGTTTGCGCTGGTAAGCACCCTTTATCATTCAACATAAGTTGACTAAATAATACAAGATGTCTAAAAAGGTGTAAAATGACACTGCATTTGCTTGTTAACATTTGTTCGTCACTGTCATTCGTAACACACAGCTTAACACTCTTCACAAGTTCATGAAAAGGCAATAGTGCAAGTCCTGTATATTGACGGGTGTATGTGCCAGTGGTGGCGACAACGAAGCAGCGCGAGAGTCCTTGGCCGATGGTAGAGCGAAGAAGATGCAGTATTTTTTGTGTGATCGATAAAGCGTATTTGTTCGAGGTGCTTTGTGTGCTCGTGGATTCCGCATCGTCACACTGGCGGAGGTGCGGGGTAGTCTTCATTCATGCTTGGCACCCCCTCGCGGACCCGACATTCGAGCCCCGAATCACTACCACACGTCAACACACCAGTCCATCATTTTAGTCGCTGTCTGCCAGGCCTGGCTCCCTAGCTCAATTCCTTGCGAGAAACTGCCAGCAATCGCTTGCCTCCTTCAGCCACCACGGCCATTGCATCTCCAGTGCTCATGACACTACAGAATCCCATGATTCCTGATTGTTTTCATGGTGAGACTTGTGAAGACGCCCAACACTGGCTGGACCAGTTCGAACGCTGTGCGAAATACAACCAGTGGGACACCCCAGAAGACAAGCTTGCGAATATGTACTTCTATGTGAAAGACAACACCCAGACGTGGTACATCAACAGGGAAAGAAGCTTGGCTTTGTGCGACGACTTCCGCAACCAGCTGGTTGACACCTTTACTAGTCTCAACAAAAAGGAGTATGCTCAACGTCTCTAGGAAGCTTGAATTAAAAAACCAAATGACAGTGTTGCTATGTTCGCCGAGGACATGACCCGTCTTTTTGGCAGGACAGATCCCGAAATGCCATAAGACAGGAAGCTGCGGTATCTAATGCGAGGCATGAAGGAGCTACTGTTTGCTGGGCTTGTGAGAAAACCACTAACCACAGTAGCTGAATTCACGAAAGAAGCCATAGCTATTGAACGGACTTTACAGCAATGGTACCGCCAGCAAAACCCGGTAAACTTTCGAGCAAGTAGTTTTGTTGCGGCTGCGGCGAGCCTCTCCGACAACGACAGGCCTCTACGGGAAGTCATCCGGGAGATTTTGAGGGAGGAGCTTCGGCAGCTTGATTTAATTTCAGCAGCCGAGCCGGGATGAGGTCCGTCAGGCTCTCTTTTCATCTGGCTATGGTGATGTGCGACGACATCTTACTTATGCTGATGCAGTCAGACGCCCCGTCGCCGCGCCTTGCGCACAGCGGGCTCCAATGACTGGACCACCACCACCCTGCAAACACAGCCGCCGACTTTTCCAACCTCGCCGATTTCGCCAGCAAGACGAATGCTGTGTAGCCAATATATGAACCCCACAACATGGTCCAGTAGTAAATCCCCACTTGCCTACCAGCATCTGAAAACCGAATTATGGTGTACCGCTGACCGTCGACCGGTATGCTTTCATTGTGGCAAAGCTGGGCACGTCTGCAGAGTTTGTCGTTACCGCGACGCTCAGTACTCGAGATTTCCTCGCTGCCCTGATTACGCTACGTACGATGATGAACGCTCGTACAACGACGCTCCTGTGAACACACTGCCGCAGAGTCCAGTGATGCCAGGATGCCTGGAAACTGCGACTGCCCTTCTCCAAATGGAGAAGGGCAGTTACAGTGTTAAAATGTGAAGCTAATATGATCGCACTCGCATGTATTATGTTTGGCTTATAATCCGCACTCCTGCAAACTGTTACTGCCGCTTGATTCGGCTCATTCAAAGATCGTGAAGCGTGCAATAGCTTCCATGGGCCTAGAATCCATCCTCAAGAAGTCTTGGGTTCATGCAGCACCTGACAGTTTTTATCAGCAAGTACAACGGTTCCTGTGGTCAGGGTATTCTGACGCGGTCCTTGTGGCTACCGCCGAGTCTCTACTCCAGAAGGTAAAATGACCGGGCTGGGGGAAGAAAAGACACACACATGAGAACAACACGAGGCCTGAGGTGATCCCCTACATCCACAAAATAGCGCATAACCTCAAGAACACCACAGGGAGCGGTCCTCTCTCCCCTTCTGTTCAATCTCGCCATGGCTCATCTCCCCCCACTGCTGAAAAATATCCCCGGTGTACGGCACGCTCTGTATGCCGACGATATCACGCTGTGGGCAACACACGGTTCTCTTTGCAGCGTTGAAGCTAGCCTGCAGCAAGCAGCAATAGTCGTGGATTACTATGCCCATCGCTGCTGCCTCGAATGCTCCCCCACGAAATCGGAGTACGTGCATCTTCGCCCTAAACCAAAGACACGACTGAAATCGTACTTTCCCTGCGCACTGGGCCTACCCGAAACGCGAAGAAATCCGCGTCTTAGGGCTCTTTATACACAATAGCCGAAAAGTCGATACCACCCTGCGCAAATTATGTACAGTCGGGGATCAGGTTGGCCGCATGGTCCGCCGAGCCTCGAACAAGCGAGGAGGTCTCAAATGCCGTGATGCTCTACGCCTCGCCAACGCTTTTGTGACCAGTTGAATTCTTTATTCGACATCCTACCTACGTTTGCACAAATGTGATGAGAACACGCTGGACAGCATTCCCCGAAAAATATGCAAGCGCGCCCTAGACCTCTCGATCACGACGTCTAATCATTGTCTTGCTGAGCTGGGCATGACCAACACGTACGGGGAACTCAAAGAGGCCCATCTCAACAACCAGTACCTGCGGCTTACCAAGTCGCACGCTGGGAGATGTCTCTTACATCGCCTCCATATCTTTTACACCTACAATGCAGAGCAGCGGACCACGATCCCAGAGGACTGGCGTGGAGCGTTGGTTATCCAGCCTCTGCCCCAAAACATGGCTAGGGGAACTCACGAAGGCAGGCGAACTGCGTGAGTTACAGCTTTGCAGGGACGCTATAGGTCCCGTCTTGGAGTATTCTATACAGACGGGTCCAGCCCTCACCATGGGGGGTGGTACACGGCGGCCGTAGTCCATAAAACGTGCCTGTCCAAGGGCTCACATTTCGAGCCACGGACATCACTCATGTGGAGAAAGTCATCATAGCTCTCGCCGTAGCGGACCCCGCATCTCGGTTTATTATTGCCGATTCGCGGAGCATGTGTAAGAATCTTGCTAAAGGTCGTATCACCGTTCGCACTGCTCGAATCCTTGAGCGCTGTGATTACATGGACCGCCCGAATACACGTTTCATCATCTGGACTCCAGCTCACGCAGGACCAGGTAGTAACGAGGCTGCCAATGCCTCGGCTCGCGCGCTTGATTTTCGGGACCCGCCTTGCCCTTCATCGCCTGATGATCCAGAACCTAATCCGGTAACCTCCCTTGGGGAAATTACAGCGATGCACAAATCGAATAGGCTGCAATTTCCGCCCCCAGCGCCGGGCCTGACTAAGTCTTACGAGCGCTGGCTCTTGCACCTTTACACCAACTCAGTATTGTGCGCGGCTATACTTAAGCACTTCAATCCGGCCTTCTCCGAGGAATGCCTGCACTGTGCCCATCCGCTTGCGGATATTTTTCACATGGTGTGGGCATGCCCGTCTAACCCGGCGGTCCCCCCAATCATTTCACCTACAGCCCCTACCCGAGAGAGCTGGGAGGCTGCCCTGCTCGGCCTTGACGGGCCAAAGAGCCCTCGTGGCCAGGGCGCGTGACGCCGCAGAAGCCACAGGGGTCCCGGACTAGGGACTCCTCCTAGAGCTTGTAAAGGGCCGGCCCTTAAGATAGTCCCTCTTTCTCAAATGTAAATAGTTTCAGTAAATGTTTTTCACCACCATAACCTCAAGAAAGTTTCGAATAGGCACAATATGCTGATCGTCTTTCCGGCGCCGCGCTAGCTGTCCAAGCTGTGTGTGCATATTGCCGATGAAGTTAAAGAGAAGACAAACTTTGGAAGCAAACACACTAGACGTTACGTGGACGGTGAGTGGGGGTGGTATATGAATTGCCATTGAGCTGTGGCAAATCAAACATCGGCCAAACGGGCAGGTGTATAAACCAGCGGGCCCGGGAGCAGGAATTGACGCTCTTGAACAATAAAAGTACGCATCTCTCTGCGCACTCTGCAGTGTGTAGTTGTGTGCCTTCGTTTGATAAACTGAAGGTGCTGGGACGCAGTAGAGAAACGGTTGCATGTGTACTCTTAGAGGCGTTTCATGTAAAATTGAAGAGCGATGACTGAATCAGTCGGTGTGTTTGCGGGAATGCGAATATCAATTGCTATGCCGCAATATGCTCTAGTTCTTGATATACTTTAGTTTTCGTATGAGCTACTTTGTGATGTGCGCAGGCGTGTTTGTGACATATGTTTCGCATTTCTCCCCACAATTTTTTCTAAAATAAATTTACTGGTAGTGAGCGTTCTATCTGTCTATTTGTTTCCTGTGTCCTGTCTTTATTTGCGCTTTACTTTTGTAGCGTACTCGCCCCACGGAGGCGCGAAAAGAAGGCATCTACACTCCTTGGAAGTTTGGGACAAGACTAGTTTATTTTCCAAGAAAAACAGGCTTGGAAAGTGACAATCAAAAGGGGCAAGGCTGCGTATGTTCCGCGGCCCTCCGAAGATAACGTGAGGCATGTCGTAACGCCGTGCGCCTCGACATACGAATTGGTATGTGCACACAAATAAAATTATTGCGATCACCGGCGTCATCGCCTGCTACACTTTTATTTTTAGACATGCACCAACTCGCCTAGCAACGCATTATACAGAAGCTGAGCGCAGACATTAAAAAGAGATGCAAGTGTTAGAATGAGAGATTCAGGGAATAAGATTGGAGTCTAAAAGAGTGGCAGCAGGAGAAGGCAGCAGGAGTTGTAAAGTGAGGCGCAACACAAAGCGGTCTATCACGCAGCGCTAGATGAGGTTTGCCGCAGGACATTAAAAGTGGAGGCACTTCGCAAAGCAGAAGAAAGACCTAAGGCATTTAAGGTTAGAAAGCCTGTCGTATGCTACCGTTGCCAAGAGCATGGTCACATTACAATCGGCTGCTTATGACATAAGAGTGTTCTCTCTTCAGTGGACAGCCGCGAAATTCCGGTGATAGAAAGAGCTAATGATCCGGTGGCTGAACACGACAAATGCGCAGATGATGAAACATTGGAGTCTCAAGAAACGAGAGTGGAAGAGAAAAGTGTGTGCTTACTGTCTGCCTACGTATGGAGTGAGGGACCGTTCAGACTGCCCGCAAATGAGGCTGCCGTCGTACGAAACCTGCCAAAGCATGATCCCCATCTTTTTAATGACTCGGATATGCGTTTCAAGGGCCTTTGTTTTGGTGACGGGACGGCGAAAGCTGTGACGCATCCGACGGCTTGCGAGTGCACGCCTAATAATCAGGGAGCAGAAAGCACAAATGAAAGGCACAAAGACTGTGCAAGTCTTGACAATGAGGCTCTTACATTGCGCGAAAGAAGAAGGCGCTCCGCATGACACAAAATATGGAAGCTCGTCCAAAGGAGCAGGAGGCCAAATACGAAGGCGCGCAAAAAAGGATTATCCATGACTGAGATAGATCTCGTCACATGAAAGGTGAACCGGCTAGCTTAGAAAGTGTAGGATGCACCCTTGTGTCAGAAGCGCAAGCACCTTGGAATGCTGAGGATAAGCTAGTTGAGCTGCCTGGACTCTTGGAAGATGTCAAAAGCAACGTGCTTGTGAGTGCTAGTATCAAAGATGAGAGTGTTTCTTGCTGCCCCGAAAGAAAAAGGTGCTGGCGAAAATGGGAGGTGAGAGCGAAAGGTCGAAGTTGCCACAAGCAGGCTGAGATAGCTAAATGCAAAAGCCATGCCTTGGGCTCTCAGCACATTAAACACAGTGTTAGGAGACAGATCGGTAGGGGGCCCACTGAGAGGGGACTGAATTTCAGGCCGGCAATCCCGCAAGGGCACGCTGAAAGTTTGAGGTTGAGAGCTCCACTGAGATTGAGGTTGGGTGAGAAGCGCTCCACGAAGGAAAGAATTTCAAACAAATTGAGATGCCGAGGTGACCGCCTGGTCTTGTCTCCTTAGGGGCAGACTTATCGAGGAATTTATGCGACTAGTCGGGGAAGCAATTCGAAATGGCGCGTAGACGAGAGTAAGGGCAAAAGCTGTCCCCCGCCTCAGTGAAAAGGTGACTGCTTGACCGGGAGGCGTACATTGAGCAAGCGAGATTGTCGGTATGCCTGTGTGTCATTTGGGTGCCGCAGACCAAGGGTCACTGCCACTGAGTGCACCGGACAGGTTAGCCCTTTGTTTTCCATCAAACTCTGACGCCTCAAAAATTGTGGAAGGCACCCCCCCCCCCCCCCCCCAGAGCTCGTCTGAAATGGGTGCGTTGGAAGATATTCTGAAAGGAACTGCAGAAGTAGGATGCATTGGTATCGTGAGAGGATCTTCATTTTGTAACGTTTGGTCATTTGCTGAGGTTTTCTGTGGTAAGGAGCCAGCGCATTCGGATATACTTACGACAGCCAGTGTTTAATTTGCGATATCATTCCTCATTCTCCATGTTTTTTTCATTTTTTTTAAACATTTACTGCATTGTGCGCCTTTACACTTAGTCTGCCAAGGCCAGGCATTGAGAGAGATATATAATTGTTGGTTGAGTTTCACGTTCTTCTCAGTCACCATTTGCCTCGAAGCTAAGTGACTTGCGTGTTGAATGAAATGGAATCACAACCAAATTTCTTCAAAACGTTAGGGGCATTGCCATATTGTTTTGTTTAGGACCATTCCGTCAATTCTCTAGGGTGGCTGCTGCTTTGCCTATAATGGGTTCAGGTATAAGATTTCAGCAAAAGGGTCAGTAGCATGGCATATCTCGAGAGGGGTTGTGTGCCGCCTTGTCACTGCTTGTGCACTGTGTGGATTTGATCACTAATATCAGTCCCAGCCACTGACCTGCGGGGATCCTTCCAACGGAGAGCACCAGTGACGAACCTGCTGACCCTACTTGGGCGAGAAAGAAAACCTGAGCCGTAGGCCACAACCGCCTGGATCGGGCGCGCGTGGCGGTGCGTGCACCCGATCCAGGTGGTTATGTGCAAGCTTTCCAGAGCTGCTGCGCTGCCAGGCCTCTTCAAGGTGCAGCGTTGGACTGCTCATCTATAAGTCCTTTTTTGTGGCTGCAGACGAGCTGTTATGATCGGCCCTTGTGTCTTGGCACCACTTGGATGTGTGGAAGAATTTTGACTTTTCAGCGCTTTCTTCGGTGTGCAGGCGAACCTACATTACCCCTAGATACGATCATTCCATCTGCCACGACACCGACCAGTGAATATGCCCTTGACGCTATCACTCGGGCTGCCCACGCACACGAAATCGCCCGCACTCGCTTTCTGGCCTCTCAAGAGAACCAGCGGCATTTGTACGATCTACGGCACCGCAATGTGCACTTTTTACCCGGTTCATTGGTCCTACTGTGGTCCCCGACCCGTCAAGTCGGCTTGTCTGAAAATCATCTTTCCCGCTACAGAGGTCCATATCGGGTACCTCGTGAGGTTACTCCTGTGACATACGAAATTGCCCCTGCTGCTTTATCGGCCTCAACTCCCCATAGACCACCGATATTGTACATGTGGCACAATTGAAACCTTACCACTCTCTCGCTGACGTTGACATCTAGATGCGCCGAGACGGTGCTTCTGCGGCCGGGGATCAGGCTACAGTCATGTTGACATTTTGTTGGACGATGCCCGTGTGTGCCTGATGGAGAGGGCGAAGAGTGGTCTCGGCTCGGTGTCTGGTCAACTAGTCACGCCGCTGCTGCTGGTTTGAAATACATTTCATTCACAGCCTCGTCGATACGGCGTCTCTTCTCTTCTGTAACAATACCAAGGTAAATTGCACCAAACTGCGTCAAAGTCGGATTTGGGAGCGTATATCACTGGCTATAGCCGCGCTGGCGCGTCAATAACATGTGCACCTTGTTTTCGGGCCAACCAAAATCGCAATCACGTACCTATTTTATTATGCTGAATAAACAGAGATCGCGTGTGCGTCGTAGAATCCACACGAGGCTATGTTTGGTGCCGACTACGTGTGGTGCTGACGCAACATTGTTGCGCAAGTCCGCTTAGCGGCGAAACACGCTTTTTGCAGGCACTGGTGATAGTCCGATCGGTTGCGTGAAATTGTGGTGGTGATCCATCGGCGGATGTCGCCCATTTCAAGAACGCTGCTGATAGTTCGTTTGAAGAGTTGTGCGGCATGTAATAAAGCAATTTTCACTAGTAACTGCACGCATGTCGCCAGAATGCCTGTCAGGTTTATGTCTGGAAATCGTGATCTGATGCTTCGTGCATCGCGTCTGCAGAGCAACGTGTAAATGGTGGGAACGCTTTAACACTTTTCTTCTAACATACTTTATCCATGGATCATCATACAGAAGAGCTGTTTTATGACTCCTTCCACCAGCACATCCGCGTTTATAATCGCTGTGGCCGTAAAAGACCCTACTTTTTCAAACTCGATATTGCTAGGGTCCGAATTGAAAATTTTGGAAACCGGCCATACTATGCTGAATGCGCCGGTTTCCAAAATTCTCACGAGCTTTCTTTTAAAATGTCATCTTTTTTATAAAAGTATGTTTCCTGGTCGTAGCAGCCGCCATTCAGTTTTAATACGTGCAGTCATGAGGCCATTGCTGGCGCCTCTGGTGCTAGAAGGCCTGTGAAGCAGCTGCACTTTGTTACATGTCCGCCTCTCACTTTCCGGGGTCGATAGCCGACTGCAAAAAAAAATTGAACATGGCATCACATCATTTTCATTTTGAAGGAAGGGGTGTAAGGGAGGCTGCTAGGTCGCTTGAAGTAGCTGGCACGTACTGTTTCGAGGCATAATCAGAATGCTCGTGATATTTACATAATGAGAATGCTCGTGAACTTTCGGTGCTATGAACATCTGCTTCGCGTTTAGATAACTGAACGCACGAAAGCTTCGGCAACTAGAGTGATCATAGTCCCTTTAGCCAGCGTTCTTTTGGGTTAAGAGATATCAGATCTAAAAAATACATGTGTTAGTTCCACTTACGCTCTTAGCAATGAATGAGATACCAATAAATTGTGTCGTTATACTAAATAAGATTTGACTTCAACCGTGAGAAGCGCTAGCGGCGGGGATACCATGTCTAAAGTCTGCGCACTCGCAGAAACTTGCTGCACGTGCGGTGTCCGATATTTGCGACTTGGGTGACTAGAGAACCCCGAAATATCTTGCACGCCGATGCACGTACAGAGAACCCCGAAATATCTTGCACGCCGATGCACGTACAGATGAAATGGGACTGGTCTAGAGCACCCAGCCGGCCACTCCAGCTGGCATCATCTTCTGAAATATGCAGAGACGCCGTAATGCTACTAAACATGGTCGTACTGCGTGTTAGGCCTTAGTGCTGTCATGTAAGCATTAACGGAAGCTCGCAGCTAACGCGAGATAGAAGCCACGGCCAATTACAGTGTCGACAGGCGCGCGCTCCCCTGCTCTAGAGCAGTGTGATTCCATTTGTATAGAGCACCAACAGCACGTACAAATGATGAACCTCTGAGACGGCGCGACGGTGGTGTGGCCGCCTTGCGATCAAGGCTCAGTGCATACCACTATATGGCTGCTCCAGATAGCGAAGCAATTTTCGCAGAGTCTGTTCGCTTTGAGAGTACAAGCAAGGTAGAAGAGTATACCAGCTGTATATAGCGCGTGCGCCAGCGAATCACACCCTTGAAGTAAAAAGTTCATAACGATGCCCCCCCCCCCCCCCCTTGTGTTTGATGTTATCTCATCCGCCATCAGTGCTAAGGAGATAGGTCGGCTCTTCTTATCTTGCCCCCTCTTGCGCGCTTCTACTTGGGTGTAAAATACGATGTGCCAGGGAATGTTATCGATTTGGACATTACACAAAACGTAACTGCCAGTGGCGTAGACAGTGGGGGGAGGGGCACATCCCCTGGCTATGCACTGGCCGGAGGAAGGGAGAAGGAGGGGCAGATGAGCCCCCCCTCGCTTCCGAAAATTTTTTTCGCCATGCCATATATAGCGCGAAATGACCTTTTGCCGTCCCCTCCTTCAGATCAAGCTAGGTGCAACCCCCTCAATGTTTTTAACATTTCTGGCTACACCCCTGGAAACAGAAAAAAAAACAGTCAAAATGTCCAAATAATTGCTATCGTATTGAAAATGAAATGGATTTTGCCTTCGGGTTGGTGTGCAAAAGGTAGCCTGTGAGATTTTCTATTTATGCACTGCTTTCTAGAGGACACAGTAGGGGGTTTTTGCAGTATAGACAGAGCACCCTAGCCAGATAAAATATTGCTGCAAAAAGAAAATCAAGTTCAATAAATTGTGTAGTTTGAGCACACAAATGAGTGCATGAGGAGGTTGCCTTTCTGAGACGAGCTGAATGTCATATTACGCCAAGCAGTCTATTGAGTCGTGAAGTTTTTTAAAGACGATAGTTTTTCTTGGGGACCTTCGATGCAAAAACTTTGGTCTGTCTGTCTGTATATTTGTCTGTTTGTCTACCGTTACCGCGAACTGGGCACTCTAAACAGCACTAGCCGATACCCCAAACGGCCGACCCCATTCGCAGCGACCATCAATTTTGCTCAAGAATCAGCGTTCATACGTGTGTGATTGTCAATTAAAAAGCAATTATTGTGCATATCTGAGGCATCATAACAACACGTATATATTCAGCATGTTTGTCTTTTACTAGAAAAGGCGTACATAAGTAATACTAATATTAAAAAGCAATTAATACTCATGTTTGGGGCACCATAACAAAAAGTATATATCTTGCATGTGCATCTTTTCCTAGAAAAGGCATACATACGTAATTTTAAGGACTGTGGCGCCTGTCACGCTGTGCTGACCATCCAACGCTTGCACAGAAAGACGAGTGTTTCCAACTCTTTGCTAAAACGAGATGGTGGTGGCACCTGTTGTGTCGGCGAGCGGCGTCCGACGGCAAGGGCCCGACGACTGAATGCGAGACGCAACGTGCGCCGGCACGCGCCCCGACACGCGCAGTAGAAGTGAGTTGACCGGAGCCCGCGGAAGCCCAACAAAGATTGAGTCGGCCAGCGGCCGTTTATTGAACGACACACAACGGACATGCGTACACACGGGATTGGCTGCATGCAATCACGTGTGTGTCGTTACAGACGATATCTGTTGACAGAGTACACACTAGGGCGCACTCAGTGCGCGCGCCACTCACAGGTAGCGCCACGACAATACATCATTCCCCCCCCCCCCCCCCCCGTCGACAAAATGAGCATTATCACAGGGTAACACTAGAGAAAGTCCCAGGATCTCCACTAAGGAATGTTTATGCCACACGAGCGGCGGGGAGAAGAACAGTTCGCGCACAGGCACAAGTGGCCTAATACAACAGATACGTCGCATATCTTGTGAAACGAAATACACTGCAAAAAAAACACGGAACTGAAAGTCTCCTGCGATGTCGTGGCTGGGCCTACTAGCCACGGCATTATAGGAAGAACTTTTTTGACATCAAGTGACAAAATCTTTGAGCCAGTCAGGTCGTTTTGTCTTACGGCGCGGACGCATAGAAGTCTCAGTATAACTTGTTGAAGTGCGACCAGGTTCGGTCGTCTTTAAAAACCTTGTAGCCCCTTCACTTCCCCCCCTCCCCAGGGTTGAGATTTAGTGGATTACTTGTAAGAGGTACCCGCACCGGGTCCTGCTGACTTCCCAACGTTCCTTGGGGAACAACTGATTCAGACCCTTCACTATAAGAGATCTCTGACGAATCAGTCTGGCTGAAAACTGAGGGTGGAGCCCTGCAACGTAGGTGCGCCAGGGGACTGACTGTCACAAAGATCCAAACTGGAATAAGAGTAAATAAGTTCTTTGGGTGTAGTAGAAAGGGTGGCATTCTGGAAAGAATCCCTAGGAATTACTGTTAACTTGGATGCATTCCACACTTTTCCGTCACTGAGGAGAAAAGTGGACGGCGCAACCTGAGCCTTCACTGTAAGAGGTCTACTATACTTGAAAAAGCCTTTCCTATGGAGTCTTACCTTAACCAAATCGCCGACCTTTATGCGGGTTTGCTGCGCACCTTTCCTTTTGTCAAAATACCCTTTGCTCTTATTCTGTTTCGCTGCAACCTGATTCCGGACATGAGGCAATCGATTGGGCGACTCCGATACTTTAGGAAGAATCCTAAAGTTGCTAATGTCTACTTTGGAACGAGGTTGTCGACCGTGCAGCAAAAAAGCTGAAGACAGGCCAGTCACCGCATGTGGTGTGACCTTATACGAACTCAAAAATTGTGTGATGCTCCTCGACGAATCTTTACCTTCAAGTCTGGCTACCTGTAAATGTTCCTTAAGAACCCTGTTAAGGCGTTCTATTTGACCGTTGGCCTGGGGGTAATAATTGGACGAAAATATATGACGGATGCCCTGTTCCTTTGGATATTCCTGAAATTGTACAGAGACAAATTGTGGACCATTGTCAGTTACTAAGAACTCTGGTAGCCCTTCCCGGCTAAATGACGATTCCAACAGCTTAATGACATCCTCTGTGGAGATGGGATTCGTGCCAAGAACCTCAGGCCATTTTGAATAGTAGTTGACTAAGGTAACAAGATACCTGGGAACAGATGCATTTAACGGGCCGACAATGTCCATACCCGACTTTTGCCACGGCCCTTCAGGCCATTCAACGGGCTGCAACGGTGCTACACGCGGCTTGGCCGGCTTGTCTTTCAGCTGACAGATGTGACAATGCTTGACATGTTCTTCTACAGAACGATTCATTTGGGGCCACCAATACCTTTCATGCAGGAGTTGCTTAGTACGTACTATCCCTTGATGATTTTCATGTGCTAATTGGAGGAAAGTAGGTACTAGAACACTAGGAATGACTACATGGTCACCACGCATGAGTAATCCGTCAACACAAGAGAGTTCATTCCTAACATGAAAGTAAGCCATTAACTCATTGTTTATATGCTTCTTAAAAGGCCAGCCCTTGGATACACATTCACAGACTTTTTGCGTCACATCTTCATTCGTTGCAAGAGACCACATTTTCTGAGCCCTTGCAATATTCTATGTCAAAGTTGTAATACAAAAGTCTAGCTGACCACCGCGAAATTCTTAAAGGCCGTCGGCCTGCATCACCTGCGGCTAACAAAACAACTACAGCCTGATGGTCGGTTCTAAGGGTGAAACGCCTACCCGAGAGGTAAATATGCCGCCTTTCACACGCGGATAGACAGGCAAGCGCTTCGCATTCACCCACAGAGTACTTTCTTTCAGTATCTGACAAGGTTCTCGACGCAAAGGCTACTGTTTAAGCTTAGGACCCTACCGCTGCTGTAACACAGCCCCGATGCCCACGTCAGATGCATCGGTTGTAACCACCACTTGTAGCTCAGGATTAAACACCTTAATGACAGGCGAACAAGTCAGGCACGTTTTCAACTGGTTAAAACTGCGTTGGGCATCCTCCGACCAGCAAAACTTTTGGCCCTGCCTGAGCATGAGACGAAGCGGTTCAACTAGGTCTGCATAGTTATCAATGAACTTGGCATAGTATCCTGCCAGCCCTAAAAATGACTGTAAAGACTTAATGTCTGTAGGAGCTGGGGTATTTATTATAGCCTTTACTTTACTTTCTAACGGCGATATGCCATCAGCTGAAATCCGGTGTCCCAAGAAGCTAAGTTCTTTCGCGGAAAAAAGACATTTATCATTCAACTTCATGCCACTGTTGGCTATGCAAGTCAAGACTTCAATTAGGCTCGCGTCATGCTCAGACTGAGTCTTACCCCCCACAAGAACATCATCCAGATAGCGAATTACATTCTTGCAATCTTTTAAAATCTGGGACATCATTTTTTGAAAATCTGCAGGCGCGGACGCCAGACCGAAACAGACACGCTTAAACCGGAACAAGCCATCATGCGTGATGAACGTCGTTAAGTCCCTACTGCTCTTCTCTAACAACAGCTGGTGATAAGCTGACGCTACGTCTAGCTAAGAAAAACAAGTGGCTCCATGAAACATCTGCAACAACTCTTCAACGTGCGGGAAAGGATACCTATCGATGACAATTGCCTTATTCGGTTCGCTGAGATCTACACACAGCCGGATGCTTCCATTTTTCTTGCGGACGACGACGAGCGGCGAGACCCACTCGGAAGTGTGGACGCGTTCGATGACATCCGACTTCTCGAGTCGTCGCAACTCGGTCGCCACCTGATCGCGAAAAGCCAGAGGGAGACGTCTCAGCTTGGATGCAACTGGAGTCGCACCTAGTCGCCGTTGAATGCGATGAATGAAACCCTTGACGAGACCCAACTCGTTGCTGAAGAGCTGCTCGAAGCCCGAAGGCACGTTGGAGGGACACTGCACTTCACATGATGTGAGTCGACACGGCAACGACGCGCCGTCAATCTGGATGCCCAGTCGTGAATGGCGCCAAGGCCCAAAAGCGATGTGCCCTTAGTCACCGTAGAAGACCACAGAGCAAGACCGCTGCAACACTGTGACTGGAGCTTGGAAGGAGCCAAGGATCCCGATGCGCTGCTTGGAGAAGTTTCGCAAGTCGACTACAGCTTTGGACAGGCTGTGCTGTTTGCTGAAGTGACGCTGAAAGTCTTCTGCAGTCATCAAGAATACAGACGCTCCTGTATCCACCAGTAGTCGCTGGGTAACACCGTCGACCACAGCGTGGACGGCTAAGTCTTTTCTGGATGAGGTGCTAACTGTGAGCACGGACAACAAATGACTATTCGAAGATAATACTGATGAGCTTGAAGTTGAGTTTAACTGAGTGGAGGCCTGCTGCTCCGGTACGACGTCGACAGCTCCCCTCGAAGAGACGCGCTGTACAGGGCAGTCTTGCGGCACATCGACGTGAAATTTCCCCAAGCATTGCACGTGTTGCAACGTCGATTTCGGGCTGGACAATTTCGAAAACTTGAGCGCTGCCATCTGCTTCCGCAGCGGTCGCACCATTGCAGTTGGAAGTCGCCTTGAGACTTCTCATTTTGGACTGGAGCACAGTACCCCGACGACGACTGCGGCTGAAAGTCGCCATCTTGGCCTCCCGGACCTGGTGACGTGACGTCACGGCCTCCCCGACTGGCGCGGCCATTCTTTCTCTTCGCGTCGTCATATTGGGCGCCTTGCCTAACGGCTTCGACATGTTCAGGTTGACTGGGAGCAAACGCTTGGTTCGCCAAGGACAATGCTTCGAGCGTCCGACCGACTTCTTCCGCTTTCTCCAAGGACAACTCTTCGCCGTATGCCAGCAGCTACTCTCTCACCCGCAAGTTAGACGAGCCGGGAATAATCTGATCGCGGACGTGTTCCGCGTACGTGAGCCCAAACTTGCATCGTACGGCTTTCTCCTTCAGGACTGTCAAGTAGTCGAAGAAACTCTCGCCGGGGAGTTGACGACGACTAGTGAACTCGTGACGTTCAACTAGCGGATTAGTGGACGCGGCGAAAAGCCGGTCGAGCTGATTGACGAGACTGTCATACTTTGTAACGGCCGGAGCGGAAGAATCTGGGTCAGACGCCGGCGTAGTTGGCGCCGCGTCGCTCGGAGTAGATGCCGCATTGCTCATCTCGTGTCGGGCTTCTTCCTGTTCGGCTGCCGCGAAATACCTCCGCTGTCCTTCCCGTCCTAGCAGGCTGACGAGCGCCGACGCACGACGCGCGTTGTTCCAATCGCTGTTGCCGGCCGCCTCGAGGTGGGCCTGAAACATTTTTTTTAATGAGTCCACGGAACCGGGTGCGGCCCCGGCAGCTGGAGGAAGACAGGAAGGTGCTCGAAGAGAGCCATGCTGACAGGAGAGGTAGTACAGAGAGGTGTGGAGCGGAGCAAGGGCAAAGGCCTAGGCGAGAGTTTGCCAGAGTCTGCACACAAAGAGCGCTAGGCCTCGCGGACGCCAGACGCGTCAGACAGGACAGAAACAGGTGGGAGTAACAGGAAAGTCACGGGTTCTTTCTGCCGTGGTAGGAACCGAGGCGAAGAACATCCTCGTCGCCATGTTGTTGTGTTGGCGAGCAGCTTCGACGGTGAAGGCCCGACAACTGAACGGGAGACGCAACGTGCGCCAGCACGCGCCCCGACACGCGCAGTAGAAGTGAGTTGACCGAAGCCCGCGGAAGCCCAACAAAGACTGAGCCGGCTAGCGGCCGTTTATTGAACGACACACAATGGACACGCGGACACACGTGATTGGCTGCATGCAATCACGTGTGTGCCTTTACAGACATCTGTTGACAGAGTACACACTAGGGCACACTCAGTGCGCGCGCCACTCACAGGTGGCGCCACGACACCACATCACCTACCCGTCGCCTTGCGTTCTACACCTTATCACCTCTAAGGCAGGCGCGCACACCCGTCTCAAAGCCACTCGCTTTGTTTTTGAAAAAAACTGCCAGATGGCGGTCATGTCTCACGTGTGATGTGACTTGATGCGCGCGTTCGCCTCCGCTGCACGCTCAAGGCACTCTAACGCAGCGCCTCCAGAATACCATTCACCGATTTTCTTGAGCAGAACATCAAATAAATGTTTTGTTCACTCTCTCCACATGCAAGACTATCGTCTTTCAACAACATTTGCAGATTAAATGCAGATACGGGGCCAATTTTTTTGTCATGAATCTTTTTTTATTCTTGAAGTCATCTTAGGAAAATGCACTTTGGACTGTGGGAGTCTCCAGTGTTATGCCACAGCGTTTGTCTACGATATCTGCTGATAACCACTTAGGTGTATTTATATTGTTATTTCATGAAGTACAATTTTATTCAACCAGTATTCTGTTTATTTGCTACGGGAATTATCACTGAACAAGTCTTTTCCAGAATGCTCAACAGCATGATGTCATTATTCTTATATCAACTAAAATAGGGAATGCTTTTAAGATGATTGCCTTCATGAAATTTGAAATGAATCTAAATATTTATAGCTCTTCACAAGAGCGTCAGAATAATTTTTCATGTCCTTGAATGCAAGTGCAACTTGCTTGTACTCCCGGATTTCAAGTTAGTTGCTCCAGATTTCTCCAAAATGTAAAACTTTGCTGCTCCAAAGTACTCTAAAATAGAAAATTTTGCATCTCCAAAGTGCTCTAAATGAAATATTTTACTGCTCCAAAGTGCTTCAAAATGAAAATTTCGCTGCTCTAAATCGGAAGACCTCAGTGGCATCACTGCAAATATCGCTAAACTCCTGCAGTAATTTTGCCCTAGGTTTTGGCCATGTCTGTGTGTGAAATGTTGAAAAACCTACCCCTTGAAATGCAAAAATCTTCTTTTTTCTGTACAGTGCTATTTGGTTTTCTGGCACTATCACTACTTTTTGGAAAGAGGTTATTGTTATTCTCATTTTAAAACGGGGCAAGAACTTTTCCTCTGTTTCAAATTATAGGCCCATTGCACTTGAAAGCTGCTTATGTAAATTTCAAAAATATGATAAACCGCCGGCTTTTTTATTTTCTTGAGAAAAACAATTTGCTTGACTGATTCCAGAGCAGGTTTCGAAAAGGTAGATGTTCCACTGACCACCCGGTATGTATTTATTCAAGACGCTTTCGTCCATAAGAAATACTTTCTCTCTGTGTTCCTCGGTATAGAAAAGGCTTACGACACAACATGGCACTTTGGAATATCAAGAGACCTGATAACACGGATGCTAGGGCTAGTTGGCAACTTAGAATCAACATATTTGCACAGCGCAAGAAAAGAAGTAGTTGTGACATAACTGCGGAAGGAAGAGACGATGCCCATGACTGGAATGTTACAGGAGGAAGGGTCTTTCGTTATTATATCACATCTCGTTCATCAATGCTTCCAAAAAATGAATCTCTTTTTAATCACAAATGGTTTTTTGAATTTTTAAAACATTTACAATAATTCAATGTTGTATGCCAAGGGAATCAGTAGCATGACCTTTCTCTTGAGGTCACTGCTACGGCATTTACAATAAAAAATTACTGGCCTCCCAGCCCTTAGCTTTTAGGGTTTCGACGAGGCACTCATGCTAATGACATACTTCCTTCTTTTAGCCCCATCATTGCCTATCACGGATTTTGCTTATGTATGTCTCACATCACTGTCATGATTTTCATAATTATATGTTTTATGCACCTTTAGTTCCCTGAATTTTGGGCCCTTATATAGCCGCTAAACACTATCACTGATCACATTCAATGCCATTATATCAAAAGTGCTTTGAACTGGCTCTCTTCGTTGGCCAACTGTGGCCCTTGCATCATAAAACCCCACTTATCACTCATCATCATCATCATCATATTGTTACGAGTAACTTGTTTGATGATCTATTTACAGCGCACAGAACTCGACGAGCAAGATGGCGCCAGACCAGCATCAACCGAAAACTCACTTCGTCGTCCTCTTTCATGCAGCTGTGTTTAGCAACTGTTATGTTTCATAACCCCCGGCGGTAGAAGCACCGTCCCGGGGCTAAATTTACGCAGATGATGTCGAAGGGGGGTAATAGGGCTTTAGCCGAGCCACGTGAACGGTGTCGCTCGGAGCTGACGATGACTTTGTTGGATCGGTTGGAACAACCTCGTATGTGACGTCTGTCACTTGGCGAACGATACGAAATGGTACAGTGTAGGGCGACAACAGTTTTTCTGACAGTCCCACATGCCGAGTAGGTGACCAGAGGAGCACCAGAGAACCTGGAGAAAAGTGCACGTCCCTATGGTGAGAATTGTAGAGCTGTTGTTGGCGCGCCTGTGAAGCCTATAGACGGTTACGAGCAACTTGGCGCGCGTGGTCGGCGCGGGCAATGGCTTCCCCAGCATATTCAGTGGCCGCAGGTAGTAAAGTGTCTAAGGGTAGAGTTGGGTCCCGGCCATATAGTAGATAGAAGGGCGAATAGCCGGCAGTGCTGTTACGAGATAAATTGTAGGCGAACGTCACATTCGGCAAATGAATGTCCCAATCATGGTGGTCTGGCGCAATGTGTTTGGCAAGCATATCGGTTAGGGTCCTGTTAAGGCACTCCGTGAGGCCATTTGACTGGGGATGGTAGGAAGTAGTAAATTTGTGCTTGGTATGGCACGACCTCAGGATTTCATGAATGACAGCTGATAAGAACGTGCAGCCACGGTCGGTGCGAAGTTGTTGGGGAGCACCGTGCACTAATATGTCGTACAGCAGAAAGTCCGCAACGTCGGTAGCGCAGCTGGTCGGGAGTGCTCGTGTGATTGCGTACCGCGTCGCGTAGTCCGTGGCAACAGCAATCCATTTATTTCCAACTGTGGAGAGTGGAAAAGGGCCCAACAGGTCGAGACCAACTCGAAAGAAAGGCTCGTTGGGAACGTCGATCGGCTGAAGGTAGCCGGCTGGGAGGGCAGACAGCGTTTTGCGGCGCTGACAGGGCTCACAAGCGGCGACATAGCGTCGAACAGAGCAGGCAAGTCCTGGTAAAAAAAAAAACCGACGTCGTACCCGATCGTATGTGCGAGAAACGCCCAAATGGCCTGTTATGAGAGCGTCATGAAGTTGATGCAGGACAGTGGAACGCAGGTGCGCTGGGATGACAGGAAGTAAGTCTGATTTGAAGGAATCAAGGTTACGGCTATATAGGATCCGGTCTTTCACCAAAAACATTCGTAGGGATGGGTCGCGAGGCGTTGACTCCAGTTTGTCAATGATGGCTCGTAAAGAAGCATCCCGACGTTGCTCTTCGCCAATGTTCAACAGCTGCAACACGGAAAAAACGTCCGTGATAGCGTCAGTATCGGTTGTTTCGTCAACAGGCTAGCGGGATAAACAATCCGCAGCCTGATGTAATCGCCCTGTTTTGTACATTACAGAGAACGTGTACTCTTGAAGGCGTAGGGCCCAACGAGCAAGATGTCCCGTGGGGTCCTTCAGGGAGGCTAGCCAGCACAGCGCGTGATGATCCGTTACATTACGGAATGAGCACCCGTACAGGTATGGACGAAACTTGGCGACTGCCCATACAAGGGCGAGGCACTCGCGCTCCGTGATGGAATAGTTGCGCTCGGCTGGCGATAGCAGTCGACTTGCGTAGGCTATAACACGGTCGTGTCCCCGTTGTTGCTGCAATAGCACAGCTCCTATGCCGTGTCCACTGGCGTCTGTGTGAACCTCGGTTGGGGCTAATGGATCAAAGTGAGCCAAGATTGGTGGCATTGTAAGCAGTGTCGTAAGTTGCAAAAACGATGACGCTTGGTCATGGCCCCACATAAACGAGGCGTCTTTCTTCAAGAGGTCTGTGAGGGGGCGTGCAATGGTCGCAAAGTCCTTAACAAAGCGTCTGAAATATGAGCACAACCCCACAAAACTGCGGACATCCTTTGTGGTCCTCGGAACGGGAAAGTTCGTGACTGCGCGAATTTTCTCTGGGTCTGGACGCACGCCTTGGGCATCGACAACGTGACCGAGCACAGAAATTTGACGGCGAGCGAAGCGGCACCTGGAGGCAATAAGCTGGAGTCTGGCTCGACGACAAACGTTCAGAATAGTTGACAAACGATCAAGATGCGATTCGAATGTGGGCCAAAAGACAATAACATCGTCAAGGTAACACAAGCAGGTGGACCATTTCAATTCTTGGAGCAATGAGTCCACAAATGTGGCTGGTGCATTGCAGAGACCAAAGGGCATCACCTTAAACTGATAAAGACCATCAGGAATGAATAATGTGGTCTTCTCGCGGTCCATCTCGTCGACGGCTATCTGTCAGTACCCTGACCGAAGGTCAATAGTTGAAAAATAAGTGGCACCGTACAGGCAGTCAAGGGCGTCGTCAATGCGAAGTAAAGGATGAACGTCTGTTTTGGTAATTTTGTTAAGGGGACGGTAATCGACACAAAAGCGCTATGTTCCATCTTTCTTTTTAACAAGGACAACTGGAGAAGCCCAAGGGCTGCATGAATGCTCAATAATGTTTTTCGCAAGCATTTTGCCGACTTCATGTTGTAATATTGCACGCTCCAACGCAGACACACGGTAGGGGCGTCGGTGAATGAGAGTTGCATGGCCAGTATTTATGCGATGGGTGACAATGGTAGTTTGGCCTAAAGAGTTCCTGGCAAAGTCGAAAATGCTACGATAGCCCTCAAGAACGTGGCAAACTGCTGCAGCTTGCTCAGACGTGAGGTACGATGACATCATTCGCTCGATGTCGGCACCCCAAGAATGTGATGGAGTGGAACCACTGACTGAGCTGCAGCAATCGTCAACTCTGAAGGGCTCGACATGGTCATCTTGGAGAGCGGTAATTTTGGCCAGGGAGATATCCTGTGGCAGAACTTGGGTGGTGAGTGAAAAGTTGACCAGTGGAAGGAAAGTGCGGTTTCTCGTAATCGTCAGAATCATATGCGGCACAGCAACCCCATGCGTAAGCATCACGGCAGGAATCGGGGCCACCATGTAATCACCATCAGGTACTGGCGGCGTGGAGGATAAGTCGACATGTGTGACAGAGTTAGGAGGGAGGCGGGTGAAATCAATGCAGCAGAGGCTGGTTTGCGGTGGGCTGGTCGGGTCGGAAAAGAGGGGTAAATCGAGATGGAGAGAGCCAGCTGAACAGTCTATGAGGGCAGAGTGCATGGCTAGAAAATCCATACCGAGAATGAGTTCATGAGGGCAATGTTCGATAACAATGAAAAGAACGACAGTACTTCTCTCCCCAATAGACACTCGCGCAGAGCACATGCCGAGAATTGCGGCAGTTCCTCCATCGGCGACTCGTACAGCTCGGTTGAGGGCGGGCGTGACAACTTTTCTGAGTCGGTGGCGAAGGTTAGCACTCATAATGGACACATGCGCGCCAGTATCTATCAATGCACTGACACGAACATTGTCGACAGTAACGTCCAAAAGGTTCTGGTTTGTTGTTAGTGTTAATCGAGGATTTCTTACGAAGGTCCTCAACGCAGCTCCACCTCCAAAAGCTGCACGGCCTAGCTTTCAGGTCAGAGGTGCTGCGAATAGGTCGGGGAGGCAGCACGGCGTTGTGGGGGCGACCGGGACTGACGACGAGCAGGGGACGGTGACCGGTCGTAGCCAGGTCTGCTCAGAGGTGCTGCAGGAGCGGAAAATGTGGTCGGCGTTGATGGAGAAGGTGATAGGGACGACTGGCGAACAGACGTGGCTAATACTGAGGTGCATAATGGGACGGTGGAGCCCAGCGGCTGCGGCAGTGACGAGCGATATGACCAACGCGTCGACAGTTAAAACATATGGGCCTGTCATCAAGAGTACGCCATTCGGATGGATTGCATTGTATGCGAGGAGCAGAAGGGGTACGATAAGAAGGCTCAGCAGAGTATAGGGTAGGAACAGGATGTAGGCCGACATTCGATAGCTCTTGACGAACGACCGCTTGTATTAAAAAGATCGTGGTCGGGGAAGGCGCTGGCGTCGGTAATGGCGTGGCTACCGGTTGTGCTGCCTCGACCTCTCGACGAATGATGCGTGTAAGGTTGTCACATCGAGGGGCCTGGTGGAAGGCGTCGTCACACGAAGTGTGCGCTGTGTTCGGAAGGCGCACGATGCTTTGGGCTACGCGGCGGGCTTTAGCTTGCTCGAGACGTCCGCATTCCTTAAGGATTGTGTCGATGCTCGAGACGTTGTTAAAAACCAGCAGGTTGAAAGCATCGTCAGCAATGCCTTTCAAGACGTGGTTAACCTTTTCGTCTTCCGACATGCACTGGTCGGCCTTGGAACAAAGGGCCAAGACGTCAAGAATGTAGGAGACGTACGATTCGGTAAAAGACTGGGCCCGTGTGGCAAGAGTCTTCTTCGCAGCGAGCTGACGACCAGATAAATCGCCAAACAGGTCATGTATCTTTTCTTTGAAGAGATCCCAGCTCGTTATGTCAGCTTCGTGGCTTTCAAACCATGTTTGGGAAGTGCCGTCCAGGTAGAAAAGCACGTTGGCGAGCATGAGCGTGGGATCCCAGCGGTGAGTAGCACTGACGCGCTCGTACCGGTTCAGCCAAGTGTCAAGATCGATCGTACCATCACCGGAGAAAGTGCCGGGATCCCGGAGGTGCGGGAGTATGGTGGCTTGGACTGATGAGGGCGGCGTAGAGGAAGTACCGGCAGTCGAAGCAGTTGAAAGGTCGCCGATGGTGCGATCGCTGCGCGTCTCCATCGAGGTACGGCGGCCGTCCACCTCCACCAATAATGTTACGAGTAACTTGTTTAATGATCTATTTACAGCGCACAGAACTCGACGAGCAAGATGGCGCCAGACCAGCATCAAACGAAAACTCACTTTGTCCTCCTCTTTCATGCAGCCGTGTTTAGCGGCTGTTATGTATCAATATGTATAAGTGGACAGCTGTGACAAGCTGCTTTCTGAGGATTCTTGTGCGTTTGAAAGAATCTACATGATATTTGGTGAACCTAACTTTATTTTTATGGTATGGAACACAAGCAGAATCGCATTGTGATACGTATGTGGCCGCAGCTATGAGGAGCTGGTGCTTGAAGATTTCTGTGCATTCGAAGCAATCTACATTGTGATATTTGGTAAACCTTTTTATATTTTTTATTGCATGCAATACTAACAGATATATATTGTGAAGTGTATTTTACTTGTGGAATAATTGTAAGACCTTTTGACAGCACTGTGTAAATTTTTGACATGGAAAAAAATTAACCTATCAAAGGGGGCCTTGAAAAATGCTCCTATAGGGCCTTAAAAGCTGAATATGCTTAGATGTTCTTCTTTGAAACCTGTAAAAACCCTGCAAATGAAATTAAAATAAATGGCAGCATATCCACGGAGTGAATGATGAAGAGTGGGACGTAGCATATGTCCGTCCTTTCGTTCTTGCTTTCATCCGTCCATGCGTGTGTCTGTGTGGCTACCCGTGTGTCCATCCACCCGTCCGTGCATGTGTCTGTTCGTGCGTTCATCCCTCCGTTCGTCCATGCATCCGCTCCTGCGTCTGTCCATGCGTCCATTCGTCCGTGCAGCCATCCGTGCGTCCGTCCATCCATCTGTCTGTGTGTCCGTTTGTCCGCCTATTCAACACTCCAAGTACCACCATCTCGTATCTTTTCATCATATATTGCTCATATAGAAGCACCGCCATCCAGCGGACATTCCAAGGACCTAATGAGAGGAGGCACAGGCACACTTTCTTACGACTTGCGCTTCGTGTCTACTTTCCAGCTTTAACCACCTCGAGTTCATGGTATATACTAGTTCACTGTATTCATGGCACTGCGGCCCAACGCTCGCTAAACATTTCTAAAACCAAGGAGGTTACGCCCTGTGAGTATAACGTAGCAACCCTTTCTTGTTAGATAGTGCTCAACGTACATGCCAATGGCTGCTAAGGGGGAATGAGAGATAGGAGAATACGACTTTTAGTTAACGCGCACGCTGCAAATTTTTTATTGTTCAACAACACACAGAAGAAATCTCCCACTGGCACCACCTTGGAGGTCAAAATGTAAGACTGGTTACACACTACTACTACGACTACAAGGGATGAACAGGTGCCGCTATAAGGAGCTTCGCCCCTAAAAGAAGCATATAACATAGCAACAAGTTACAGAAGACTTATTGCACTAAACAGGAGGGCAGGACTTAAATATTGTTACGAAGAAGGTGCATTCTACTGTCTTGTAACGACCTTGCCGTGTTCGACACTATACTCGTATCCATCCATTTAGCCTGTGTGAAAAAGAACATTTGAGTTCCCTGTTGTTTAGTGTCGGTGGTAGCTAACGGAAAAACTTGTGTGGGCAATCAACAACTCAATGGAGCCCACAGTGTTGCCTGGTGGAATGAAACTCGCTGTGTGCAAACCGAAATTTTCGACGACGTTTATTTCACTTGTTGATGATGCAGGCGAAAACGGACATATAGCCTCTCAACGTTCGGAAGATTCACAACATCCTACAATGGTCAGCCAGTCGCTAAGTAAAGTGAATGTCGTGCCCTTCGCGACATTCTCTCCAAGTATGTCAAAGTGTTCAACTTCATCAAAAGCAGCCAAACGACTTTGAGCTTCTCGAATACGTCATCAGATCAACACCTCGTCGGCGTATCCCATACGGCAGAAACCTTGCAGAGTGGCACTATCAGATCACAAGATTATCAGTGAGCAAGTCCAAGAGATGCTAACGAAGGGGGTGATTCAAGGATCGGTGAATCCCTGAGCGAGTCATTCTTGTGAAGAAGAAAGATGGTACGTGGAGATTTTGTGTGGACGATCGCCGACTGAATTCTGTTACCAAGAACGACATCTATCCGCTACTATGTATTGATGACGCCACATACTGTTTACATTTGGCTTCCTATTTTTCATCCGTTGATTTAAGATATGGTTATTGGCAAGTTTCGATGCACGCAGCCGACAACAGCATGCGTTAGTACAGACGGCCTTTACGAATTGAACGTGATGACATTCGAATCGTGTAATGTGCCTGCAACATTAGAAATATTCAGGGACACTATACTGCAGAGTTTGAAATGGCATATTTTTATGTGCTATCTTTATGATGTCGTGGTTTTTGGATGCACATTTCAGGAGCACAACACTTGTTTGGATATTGTGCTTAACTGTATGGAAAACGTGGAGCTTGTAGTAAATTAAAGAAACTGTCATTTCGCAGAGCGCCATGCTTTAGTGTTAGGACATCTCATGGATAAAGATGGCATAAGACCCGACCCACAGAAGGCAGCAGTCGTTGCATCATTTGAACCACCTAAATCTGTGAAACAGCTTCGTAGGGTTCTGCTCATATTTCTGGCGGTTCATATCTGTGTTTGCAGATATCTGCTACCCCCCTGACGAATCTTCTAGGCAAGGTACTTCCTTTCAATAGGCTCCTGATTGTGATGCCGCTTTTCGCCAGCTGAAGTTTCTGTTAACTTCACTACCTATACTATGGCACTACGACCTTTGGTCTCCGACAGAAATTCACACAGACACAAGTGGTGTCAGCATCCAGGCCGTTCTCACTCAACGCTCTAGAAACAAAGAACGTGTCGTAGTGAACTCAAGCCGTTCTTTCTGCAAGCCTGAACGCAGCTATACTGTAACCGAGCAAGTATGCCTCGCAGTAGCATTTGCTGTGCAACTGCTTTGCTCATGCATTTGCGGTCGCTCATTTACCGTAGTCACAGATCACAATTCTCTGTGCTGGCTGGTGAACCTTCGTGAGCCATCTGGACGCCTCGCTCGATGGGCCCTTCATCTATGAGAATGTGTGTTCACTGTTTCGCACAAAAGTGGCCGCCGACATGCTGACGCGGAGTGCCTCTCCAGGATGCCTCTATCTACAACAGAGTGCGAAGCTGACAATTTTGACCATCTTGTTGCTTCCCTGTCAGCTGACTTTCCCAACACATGGACTTTTGCTACTGAGCAGTGCAAGGTCTCCACCTTGAAAAGTCTTTTCCCTCCAACGTAAGGCTCGGTAATCGAAGGCCCGTTTTACATCAAACATAGTCTTCTTTACAAGAGAAGTTTGTCGATGACGGTTCCTCGCTTCTTACTGGTGGTTCCGGATTATCTACACACGTCTGTTCTGCGTATTACGCACAATGACGCGACGTCTGGTCGCTTAGGTACCGCGTGAACACTAAGTCGTGCCAAAAACTTATTCTACTGGCCTCAAATGAGCAAAAGAGTCAAGATCTATCTGGCTAGTTGTATAAAATGTCAGAGCTACAAGCGACCTACCTCAGCTCCGGTCACCTGTAACCAATGACCCCACCTAGCACTCTTTTTGAAAAGGTCGGCACAGACCTGGTCGGCCCGTTCCTAGGTTCGTCGAGAAGCAACAAGTAAATAATAGTATGTGCTGAATACATGACATGGTATTCCGAGACGGCGGCCTTATCCTCCTTCATGACAGCCCAGGTTTCTGAGTTTATACTTCGTTTCGCCGTTCTCTGGCAAGGGCCTCCTCAAGTGGTAATGTGACCGTGGTCGTCAGTTTACTGCTGATCTTATCGAAGAATTACTTCGCTCGTGTTCCTTTGAGTTCAGACACTTGACAGCCTACCACCCACAAACTAGGGGGGAGACGCTCTAGGTGCCGACCAGTGCGGACGCGCGAAGATCGGCTCCTGCTTTCAAGAATGCTTTCCTGTGGTATTCACGAATTTGTCGCCGAGTTTTTACTCTCATCGTGTGCCTAAGTTCTTAAGAAATCAGCAGATACCAACTTTGTGCCGGTGAGTGGACTTTTAAACCGTTTTTTGGGACATTTTTGCACGGCAACGCCACCGGGGGATTTAGGCCTAACCAAGGAGGCGATTGTCGCCGATGCGCCGGCCCGGCGCCAACGCGACTCAACGCTCTGCGCGTTCCAGTATCTGCAACTGAAAATGGAATACCAAGTAGATGGAGAGGACATCTCTCCAGAGGATTGCACGGAAGAAATGGGTTGGAAGGAAGCCGAAACGAGACGCTCAAGGAATAAGCAAGCCGCGGTTAGCGTTCCTGCTGCCAAGGGTTCGACCGAGGCCGGCGTTGCGGGAGACGCTCGAGCCAGTCGTAGTAGGTATGACACCAAGCATACAATCGTGCGAGCTGGACGCATGCCGCCACTACCTAAGGACTTCAGCAAAATTGTGCTACGACCACGTGGAGGATTAAATATCTCGAGAATTGGCACTGGAGCCGTGGCAGACGCGATAGTACTGGCGGCCGGCGTCAAAGAGGAAGAGGCCATGCAGGACATCATCTGTTCCAACTTGCAGCAGAACATTATGGTGGCAAGCACTCCGGACCAAGACAGAGCTTCAAGATACCTCAAGGTCAAGCAAATTGACATTGGAGGCAAAGTTTTCGAGGTTAGCGCGTACGCTGCGGCACCCCACGACACTTGTAAAGGAGTGATTCGCGGGATCCCCGTAAGTGATACTCAGGACATTTTGACCCGAAAGATTGTGAACGCGAACAACCCGCTCGCGCTGCAGGCGAAGAGAATCAAGGACACCGGGACAATCATCATAGCGTTCGAAGGACACAAGGTGCCCAGATTCGTGAGATATGGACCTTCACTTTTGCAGTGCTCCCTTTACCGCAAGAACATCGATATTTGTTACGTCTGCGGAAAGCTGGGACATCGGGCTGACGTCTGTCCGAACCCAGCTGAAACAATCTGCAGAGGCTGCGAAATCAAGAACCCAGATAGCCTGCACCAGTGCAATCCAAGATGCAGGCTGTGCGACGGTCACCATCCCACGGCAGACAAGGAGTGCAAGAACAGGTTCTTAGTGCCATACGTCGTCAGACGCAGACGTTGGGAAAGATCGCGAGCAGCCGCAGAAGCCCGGGACGCATCAATCACATCGAGTCCAGACATCAATGACAAGCAGCTTATTCCAGCCTACGGGACCCAGAGCATCCAGACTACACAAGAACAGGAAAGGCGGCCCCACTCCAGGGGGAGGTCGCGTTCCAGAAGAGGTTCTAGACCCAAGGCCCGCTCCCAATCACGGGGGCGCTCGTGTTCTCAAGGTCACCATCAGGGTCGGGATCAGCCTGGGCGGCACCCGAACGGCCAGCTACCTGGCGTTCAGTTCGAGATCACGGCTTCACATCCGGGGAGGACGCCTGCAGTTACTTCGAAAGGCAGCTTGGCTGAGCGAGTGCGCAACGGCGGGGCAGAGGTGATGACAGGTAAGCTGCCAGAGCATGATAGAATTGCACAGCTAGAGCAAGAAAACGCGAGACTTACAAAATCAAATGAGAGGCTATCAGCTGAGTTAAAGGAAATAAAAATTCTTCTCACTAAGCTAACCAGCGCGCAATCTTCACAGCCAATGCCTCAGCCAGTTGATGTCCCTGTGGCTGAAAACGTGGGGGACTCGAGAACCGCGAAAAAGAGGGCAGTCATGGCAGAACACGTGGAAGCCAACCAAACGACCATGTCAGATATGAAAGAGGTGTTTGACACGCTCAGCAAAGTAGTAGCCAATCTTAGCGAGCAGATGGGTAGGCTACAATCAAGCGTGGCGGCACTGGAAGAGCATATGACTTTGCGCATTACAAAGCTCGAAGCAGATCTGCACAACACAGCAAGGCCTCCTCATGCACCAAGCTCACCCCTTCGGCCACCAATACTAGTGGTACCAAACCTGTCGACAGGTGCAGCATTAGGCTCTGGCCACCCATGTAATAACCATGATGGCAGCGCTACGTGAAGCATTTCGTATCTGGCAATGGAACTGTAGAGGTTACCTTAAAAAGAAGGCAACCCTGCAGCAGTATATCAGGAGCAGCCAAGAAAAGCCTCATATTATATTATTACAAGAGACCCTTTCACCGCAAGCAACGTTGCCTGGATTCCGGCCTGTAATAGGGGATACTGAAGGGAGGGGAGTCTGCACCTTCGTATGCAACAAACTAACGCACGTAACCCATGACCTCAAGATAGAAGCAGGCCGATTGGAACACGTCTTGGTAGAGATCGTGCCGGGTACCAGCAACCGTCAGAGCATTTTCATTCTTAATATATACAGCAGTCCAAAGGAACAAAAGCAAGGGTTCAAGACGGTTCTAAAGAAAGCTGTTAATATCGCCGGGGAATGTCCACTCGTCATAGCAGGTGATTTCAACGCCCCTCATTATACATGGGGTTACAAGTACAACACTGGGAAAGGAAATCGACTTTGGCAAAGCGCCAGTGAACTTGATCTCACCCTAATCACAGACCCCAGCCTACCAACAAGGCTTGGTACATCTTGCTGCAGGGATTCCACCCCGGACCTTACATTTGTAAGGAACATCAAGAAGCCCCAGTGGATGAACCTTGCTGTAGACCTAGGGAGTGACCACTGCATTCTTGCCACTACCTTCTCCGTGGAGCGTAAAAAGCAGAGAGAATTCCACTTCACAGACTGGGATAAGTTCAGGAAAATAAGGATGGAAAGGGAACAAGATGGCCACAGACAAGGCTTGGAGCAGTGGGTCAAACAGATTAAAGATGACATCAAATCCGTCTCCTCCACCATTACCACAGATCTTCCGGTTGAAAGAATGGATAGCCGGCTTGCTCATCTTCTTGAGGCAAAGCAAGCACTACTCAACCGTTGGAAGGGTCAGCGCCTGAACCGAAGGCTGAGGAAGAAGATAGCTGAGGTAAACAGATCAGTCGAGGAACATTGTCGCACACTATCGAGGCAGCAATGGGACGAAATCTGCAACTCCGTCGATGGTCAGATGCGCAATGGCAAGACATGGAATATGTTAAAGCATCTCCTCAACGAAAACACCACCAAAACAAATCAAAAGCATGTCATCGCTCGAATTTTGCATAAAGAGATAGGGCGCACTACAGAACAGCAAGTTGTCCAGCAGCTCGTGCATAAGTACCTCCCAATCAAAAGAGGATTGGCACCACCAAGTAGACAGTACCAGGGCACGCCAAATCCAGATCTTGAGGGCGACTTTAACATCGAGGAGATCAGAAGAGCCTTGCATGATCTCAACGGCAGGTCGGCCCCTGGTCCGGACGGTATATCAAACAAGGCCCTGCGTAACCTCGATGACGATTCAATTGAAACCCTGAGGGATATGATCAATTCAGCATGGAAAGAAGGCAGGGTGCCAGAGCAGTGGAAGCTGGCCAGCACGATCCTTATTCCTAAGCCAGGAAAGCCCCCTAACTTGGACAACATGAGGCCAATATCCTTGACATCATGTATCGGCAAGGTCGCAGAACATGCCATACTGCACAGGATAAACAAGTACTTGGAAGATAACAACATATATACACACAATATGGTTGGATTCAGGGCAGGGCTATCCACACAAGATGCATTGAAGCTTATCAAACACCAGATCATTGACAATGAAACCAGAGACGTGAGAGCCATTCTGTGCCTAGATCTAGAAAAAGCGTTTGACAACATCCACCATTCATTCATACTCGAAGCAATTTCCAAGCTTGGTCTAGGGAAAGCCTTCTATGACTACGTATGGTCCTTTCTTACAGATCGGAAAGCCGTGATGAAGATTGCAGATATCGAGACCGCAGAAATCGAACTAGAAGCAAGGGGCACGCCACAAGGGGCAGTGATTTCACCAATGCTGTTTAACATTGCCATGATTGGACTGTCAAAGAAATTATCGAGCATTGAAGGATTGAAGCACAGCATCTACGCAGATGACATTACCATCTGGTGCACAGGTGGAAGCGAGGGGCAGATTGAGAGCGCTCTGCAAGAGGCGATTGACACCGTAGAAGACTACCTTCGCCCTTCCGGGCTCAAGTGCTCCTCGAGTAAGTCAGAACTTTTGCTTTATCGGACTGCACGCCGGGGACCAAAGCCCAGGGGATGGAAGCCGTTAAACCAGATAGACATCCATCTCCGTACAAATCAAGGGGATGCCATCCAGAGGGTCGACTCCATCAAAGTCCTGGGAATGCTGATAGAGTCTACCGGCGCCAACAGCAAATCTATAGCCAAGTTAACTCGGAAAACAGACAGTGCGGTGCACCTCATACGCAGAGTGGCCAACAAAAGAAATGGGATCAAGGAAGACAACCTCATCAGGTTGATGCATGCGTTTGTTCTAAGTCACTTCACATACGAGGCAGCAATGCACAACTGGTCAAGAGCAGAGTCCGAGACACTGAATGTGCTCCTCAGGAAAGTTATCAAGAAGGTCCTGGGCCTACCCATACATACCAGCACCGAGCGTCTGCTTGAGCTTGGCATACACAACACGCTCGAAGAAATAGCAGAAGCCCAAGAGAGAGCACAGTTTGCAAGGTTATCTACTACAAGGTCGGGGAGAATGATCCTGCAGGAGCTGGGCCAAAACCCAATAGCAATCAGACGCAATTACAATGATATCCCTGACAACATCAGGGAGACTATCACGGTATCTCCTATACCGAGAAACATGCATCCAGAACACAACGTCGGAAGAAGAGTAGCGAGGGCCAGGACTATACTTCGTCAAGTCTCAAACGAGGAACGAGGGGTCGCATTTGTTGACGCGTCTTCCTACGCCAATGGGAAAGCGTTTGTGGCAGTGGTAGTCGATGGGGCTGGCCATGTCGTCAACTCAGCGACGGTCAGGACGAAAGACCCAATCATTGCGGAACAAGTGGCCATCGCCTTAGCACTCAAGATGGATAACATTGAAGTGGTCTACAGTGATTCCATGGCAGCACTACGGGCGTTCGCCAAGGGGACGGTCTGTGAACAAACGCTAAAAATACTGCAAGGCAAGAACATAACACATCATCTTCTGAGTTGGTTCCCAGCTCACCTTGGACAAATCAACGATTCCCCTCCCAATCTCAACGAAGCAGCACACGAGGCGGCGCGAGAACTCTCCAACCGCGCCTCCCCGGGGATGCGTTCTAGCGGTGAAGGGGATAACCGGGAAATTCTTACAACATATAACGAGCTCACTAAACATTTCTACCTGTCTAGAAGGATTTTTCCTCCACCTCACAAAAATCTAACCCGGCCCCAAGCACTTACATTAAGGCTTTTGCAAACGCGGATGTACCCTACTTTGAAAATGTTACACATCATGTACCCTGACCTATATCCAAGTAATCTTTGTCCACATTGTGGGGAAATAGCTTCATTAGAACACATGCTCTGGCAGTGCACCAAATTCGCTCATTTATCGCACATCACCTCTGCCAGATGGGAGGCGGCAATCCGCAGCTCATCCTTGGCAGATCAGCTCTGGGCTGTCCACCAAGCCCGCGAGGCGGCTGAGGAGCTTGGCATCTCAGTCCCCACGTGGGAGCTGCCCGCAACACAGTGATCTGTGTTTTGGAGGACCAAATAAAAGTTTATCCAATCCAATCCAACCCACAAACTAATGCACTGACCGAGCGCACAAACCGAACATTGATCAACATGTTGTCAATGTATGTCGCATTGGACCACAAGAGCTGGGACTAAGTATTACCATTCGTGACGCAGGCTTACAACTCTGTGAAACATGAAATGACAGGTTATAGCCCTTTCTTCCTCCTCTGCTCTCATTCACCGCACCACACGCTGGACACTATCTTTCCTTTTGTTAGTGAGGACGATTTGCCTATCAGCAAGATGTGTTTCACGCAAAAGAGGCTTGGCGACTTGCACGCTTACGCACATTAGCTGTGCAAGACTAACCTAAAACACTTTATGACAGTCAACGACGACACGTCACCTATGTTCCCAGTGATTTTTTATGGCTCTAGACTCCCGTACAGCAATGTGGCTTAAGCCAAAAACTTCTCGCAGGCTACACCGGACCATTTGTTACTCTTCATCGCCTAAGCGAGATCAATTAGGAGATAGCACGTCTCACTTCAAGTGACCATCGTTCACCCAAGACTGAGGGACGCATGCTGGCCGCTTGAAGCCATTCGCATGAAGGATTCAACCGGAGAGCTTCATCTGAGAGAGGAGGATTGTTACAAAGAAGTGTACCTACAAGTGAGAACTGGAGAAGAAGTGGAGAACGATGGCGCTGCTTCGGCAATTACATACCACGGTCTCTCGTGCCTTTGCTCTCATTAAACTTCCCCTTCAAACCTTTCCAGAGTGCGTAACAATGTTGTCATGGGGTCGCGACGTGGACGAGGGAAGTAGTTGGTGCCTTCAAAATGAAACTCTTCATTTCGTTGAACTAGGGGGCCACGAAGCGAAAACTCAAATTACAGCAAGCAATGAATGCTGCATACACTGATACGTATTGGCGCTCAAAGCAGCGATCTGCAATGAAACTGACAAGTAGTGAAGTGTCGGCATTTATACACCTGTCGCTGACTATTTCAACGTTACTGCTAGCAGACATGTAAGTTGCCAAAAAACCAGTAATGTTTGCTTTGTGTGCGTAATTGTATTGGAATGTTTTAAGATTATCTCTGTGGTTCTTAGCTATTCGATGTAGTTTCCGCGATTCGGCTCGTACACAAATAATAAGATGATAATATAACTTGCCCTCTCGGAAAAGGCGTCCTGACACTTCAACAGAAGATGAAAGTACAATAGTAAAGCAAGAAAGTATGAATAGCAGTAAATACAAGCGTGAAATTACAATAATAATTTACAAAGTGCAGTCTTTAGGTTATTCAACACATGTAAAACAGCTTGACATGCACAACTTTGGGCTGCTCATGGCACTGTTCAGAGTCTACAGCACCTAGATGTTGAAGCACCTTGTATGGCTCGAAGTATCATCGGACTTTTTCGCTAAGTCCACATCGTTGTATTGGCATCCACACCCAAATGCGGTAGCCGGGCTGGTATTCCACAAAGTGTCATCCAAGATTGTAGCGGCGGCTGTCCGTCGTCTGCTGATTCTTGATGTGTAGGCTGGTGAGCAATTGAGCTGCTTCAGCATGTTGCAATTAAATGGCAATGTCGAGATTGTATTTGTCTGTATTAACTGGTAGCATTGCGTGAAGTGTCGTTGCCGGGCTCCTTCCATAGACCAACTTGTATGGCAACAGGTGCGTCATTATTTGACCTGCCGTGTTGTATGGAATCCGATGTCTGGTGCTTGACGTCGACGTACATGGCGAACATATCAGCGATGGTATTGTTTAGACACTTCGTGAGGCCATTGGTCTGTAGGTGATAATCCGCGGTCTGACAGTGATTTACTTGTCTGGCTCTACCTCAGGATTGCCCGAGTTAGGTCCGCAGTAAAGGCCATACCTCTGTCGGTAATGAAGACCTCTGGGGTGCCATGATGCAAGACGATGTTCTCTACGAAGAACTTTGCTACCTCAATGGCACTGTCTTTGAGCAGGGCCCTTGTCTTGGCTTAACGAGTGAGGTAGCCAATAGCTTCGGTTATTCATTTGTCTGGCGAATTGGACGTCAGGAACAGCCCCTGTAAGTCCTAGCCAATTTGCCAGAATTGTCAATAAGGTGGCTCGATTGGCTACAGAAGTCTGGCTGGCTTAATTGGCGGTGTCTTCTGTCACTGACAATCTCAACAAGTGTTCTTGTAGTAGGGACATGGGCAGTAAATCGAAGCAAATAGTACTGTTCTTGTATGTTCCCAAGTGTGCGGGAATACAATGAGGTGTCTAGCCGTAAGGTTGTCATGCAGACCGTCCAGAACTCCTGGATGTAATGCTGATAGTACTAGGATGAGGTAGTTGGCCTAACATGACGAAAAGCTTTTCTTAAGGAGAATGCTGTTCCACAAAACAAGCGACTCCAGTGCTTGTTTGAATTTCTTTGAAATAACGCTGGCCTTTCTCTCAAGGTATTCTTCAAGGCTCTTGAGCTCTGAATCAGTTTACTGTTCACGAAGTTATTGGTGCTTAAGGTTACCAAGAAATACATACAACGGCCACCTGTTCACATCACCAACACTGTTGGCGTTGCAGTGGCACCCACACTGCAAAACTATGCACAGCAGCACACTCATTATTCATTGTCACGGAACTCGAGTGGCGTTTGAGATGCACTGCTTTATTTGGCAGCTTCAGCGCAAAGCCGCTGTAATTCTTGCCTCATCAGATGACTCTGGGACTCGCCACCTAGCCCAGGTGCATGGCAAGACCACTGCCAATACTTACAAAGATACTGACAACGATTACAACAATTCAATACTTACAACGATTCAAGAGTTGGTGGGCATAGAAACTTGTCTCTTGAATTAAAGAAAGTTTCCCGAAAAGTCGAAGCAATTATCGTGGTAGCAGCATGTCTTAATGTTGTTTATTTACAAAGGCTGCTATCTCAGTTTTCCAGACATACCAGGTGTAAATACAAATGTTCATGACCTTGAAAAAGACACAATGTAACAAAATATATGTTTGCGCGGTTATTAATATGTGTTAGCACCTCGTCCGCGGAGACACCCTTCAAGTTAATTCTAAAAATGCACGTGGTGGAGAAAAGCGAGAAATAAACAAAAGAAAACGAAAACAATTTGGAATTGATCGAACGGGCGCAATATTTGGAGGGTCAAATCACCGGGTACGGTGTGAAGAAGATTCGACAAAGATTGTGGGTGCCAAAACACTCGTAACGATGTGAACTATTTTTAGCAGGATGACATAATTGCAAGTGCGATGGTACATATTCGAGAGGGACTGCAGCGATAGAACATGGGCATGAGAAGTAGGTGAACAATGATGGTCATAGCGACAAAGTATATGTATATGCCTATTGCTTCAAAAGGTTTCTAACATAGTTGGGGCGAGGCCACCAAACAACCAACGCATACGATCGAGTCTCACCTAAGTATTATGCGCTGTCAGTCAAAATTCTTTTGTCTACTTGCTTTGCATGCGTTGGAGACACCAAAGTTTTCAGACGATTTCCATGTGCATGTGCCATTTTAAATCTGCTCTGACAGTTATACCAATGTAATTAAAGTACATAATACTTACAGACTTAGACCATCATTAGTATATGTAAAATAAAGAGGCTGTTTTATATTTGAAAAGGTCACGACTACGGTACTTTTGAAGTATGCCATGTTTCACTCCCGTTTCAAGACGTCAAGAAAAAAAAAACACTATTCAGTGCATCTTGATCTTGAGTATTAGTTCTACAAATAACGCTGTCGTATGCATTCATTCTATGTTTAGTTTGAGTATCACTGATAATTTTTTTCCCGCCATTTATATAAATAATTAACAAAAGTGAACCAAAAACCGCACCTTAAGGCCTCTTCCTGATGGGGTATGTACTTCAGATGATTTCGGGGATGATTTTGGGTGGTTAAACGTACAAATTTTGAGCCTGACAGCTAAATCTGCTATTTAGTCAACCAGCTTGTTGAAGCCAAAAATTTGTGAAAAGGCTGAATGTTTAGCAGGGGAAACCATGTCAAATATCTTCGAGTAGTCAATAAGTATGACATCAAACTGTTTTCAGTAATTAAGGAAACAAGCATTGTTGTATGCAAGTTGAAGTAATTGTGTAACAGTAGAATAGCCAGCACGAAAGCCATACTGTGATTATGAAAGTATATTGTGTGCATTTAGGTATTCTACAATGTGTTTGTAGAATGAAACTACAAAGGTTTAGAGCTGGTAGAAAACAAAAATATTGACCAGTGATTTGATATTATTTGTTAGTTTCCGGACATAAATATGGGCACTACGTTTTCTTATTTTCACAGCTGGGGACTGTTGCAAAGATTATTCATTTTTCTAAATATGATATTAAGATAGTGAGCACAACATTCAGAATCCCACTTTAGAAACATATTCGAAATACCATCTGAGCCAGATCATTTCGAAACCTCAAGATATAGTATGAGGTTATGTACTCCAGAGAAGAATAATTTAAGATTGGAAAAAGCAGGTAGTTTGGTGCACGCGGAAACTGAAGGAGTGGTTATCGGTATAAGAAAAAAAAAAACAGGTTTGAAGTAATTATTAAAGGCATTTGCTAAAGCTTGATAGTTTGAAGAGGACTGACCATCAAGAATAAAGATGGGTGATTACTAATTAGACAATGCAGGAGCAATTGAACTTTGGAACCTAGATGGGTTTTTTTCATAAATATAGCAAAGGCATTGCTGAAGAAGTAGTGCTTACCTGTTTCATTTTAGCTTCTCGTTCACTTTTCAACGCATTAAATGAAGAAGCATTATCATTACACTTTAATGATGATTCTTACATAAGCGTTTCATGTGACGAGTGAGATGAAATATATATTTATGGTACCTTGGTGGTTTTGGGTTCTATTTAATATATTTTTGAGGCACATACTTTGATAGACAATCACGCACAACCATCAATGTCGCAAAACCTAGAAAAGAGCAAATCTACGTTGAAAAATTCGCTACAACATTCAAACTCCTCAAAAGATGAGGCTTCGCTGTTCCACCAGATATGGTCAGTGCACTCGCAGCTACTTCATACCATCTTGATTTAATTAAAT
Source organism: Rhipicephalus microplus (assembly GCF_043290135.1). Taxonomy (NCBI): domain Eukaryota; kingdom Metazoa; phylum Arthropoda; class Arachnida; order Ixodida; family Ixodidae; genus Rhipicephalus; species Rhipicephalus microplus. The sequence goes on along the minus strand of NC_134705.1, from coordinate 7,751,350 downwards.
ACCCGTGAGTGCTTTTCGTGCTAAATGAAAATTCAAACTGAAGCAACTTCTGCGTCACAATAATCTGTAACTCCTTGGCTATACTTGTTCTTTTTCTCGGGTAAATGCACCGACTGTATAACAACCTAGAAGTTGCCATGTTGCATCAGGCTATGCATTGCTCTTGGTGTACTATAGAAAATATATTTAAAGTTTTTCTTATTTTTTTTTTCTCTTCTTTTTCTCTTCACACATTAGAATGATGTTATAATGCTTTGTCATGTCATTTTTTGTTTTCTTGTTTTTTTCTCTTGTTTGCATCAACAGAAAGCTGATGGTGTCCTATTAATGTATGATCAAATGTCAGACAAGGTGGCATTACCTGTCTTAGTATCAGTTTCATTTCGTTTTCTACTGCTATACAAGCACCTCTTTATTTTGTATAGGTACACAAAAAAAAGTGTCTGCATCTATGTGGTCTTATATATATTAAGTCTTGTAGTCTGCTGTCTGTCGGGTCTGCCCTTCAAGCCCAGTGAAGCTTTGGCAGGCCAGTTTGCTATTTCTGTGATGATTTTTCAAAATGCTAATAAAATATTATTTTTTCCTGAAGGTAATTAACTCATTGAGTGAAAGAGAGACAAATGTCGTCTGCCATTTATTCTTCCTGTGTCAACCTCATTTTCCTCTTCATTTTTACCCTGCTCTTGCCCTTTCGATGCTTTATGCACGGACCACTTCACTCTTCTGGACTTCATTGTTCAGAGATGTAATGTTTAAAAATGTTACTAATTGAGAAGCACTCTGTTTGCCTTGAGAGTCCCTGGTACCAGATGGTTTTCAAGATGCCATGTTGCGAAGCCGTTTTGACAACTTGAAAGGGTCCGTAAAACTTGTCATTGGGTTTTCCTACTCCTTTTTGTATTAGAACGTAGTCGCTTGGTTGTATGTCTGGTATAGCACTGCTACGTCTGCTGTCGTTGTTCATCTTCATCCTTCTTTTGTAGGCTTCTTGCTGTTTCGCAGTTTACTTTGTCTCGGAAAGGACCAGGTTCTTGGGAAGGCCGAGTTCGTGGTCTGCTGAAAACACTGGTACAGTCCCTGAAGCTGCAAACAGCGGACTTCAGCGGATCCGAGACCACTTGTGGAGGAACATTTGTGGTGTCTTAAAGCGGCTTCAAGACAGCATTTCCAACCACCTGGAAAGTTTGGGTACATCTTCATGTGCTGATTCACGTCTCGTATAGCATGCTCAGCGAGGCCATTGGCTGCTGGATGGTAAGGGGAGCAAAACTTGATTTTCATGCCGTGATCCTTCACCCATTCTGAAAGCTTTGTGCCTTTGAAAGCCGGACTGTTGTCACACACCAATGTATTCGTATTCGAGAAACATTCTGCCTTCAGTAGACTAATGACGCTGTTTACGTCTTCATGGCCTCTTTCCCTTTCTTTTTGAGCTCTGCAAAGTCCAAATGAATAACGTCGAGTAGGACATTGGAGTGCTCTGTTGTTATCGTTATGTCCGTGGGCTGCTTGAACTTTGTTCATTTGACTATCGTGACTAGTGCTATGTAGTTTCTGATGTCTTCTTTCACACCTGGTTACGTAAATCGTTTCAGAAGTTTGCAATACGTGCACCAAAAACCATCATGTCAGCCTGATTCAAAAGTGTCGGGATAAAGATGCAGTCATAGCATGTTGATAGGACGTGGTATTTTCCATTGATGAATTTCAGTTCCTCGGTTCCTTCCGATAGCTTTGAGTGATTGATTTGTAGGGGTTTGTCAACCGCTGTGGGTGTCAGAAGCCTGGACAGTGCTTCTGGATCAGTCAGTAGAAGATCTGGAAAATGCGAAACGACGAAATCCAACTGTTGCTGGCAATTTACCCATCTGGCAATTCGGCCTTTTCGTTGCGACATACCAAGGAGGTGATTCAGTGCTTGATGATCCGTAAAAAGGGTAAAATTTGTGCCTTCTAGATATGTACGAAAATACTGAACATTTTTCAGTACGGCCAATGCTTCCTTTTTTGTTGTTAAGTAGTTCAGCCAGCTTCAGTGTGTAGCTGTAATATTCTACTACATTCCTACATGATTCAAGTCTGTTGGCTTCTGGTAAAGGACTGCTTTAGTCGCATAATGTGACGCATTTGTATCCAGCAAAAACAATAAGGAGAAGTCGGATAAGTAAGATAGGGTCTGACAATATTGTTTTCACAAGCTCAGAGTGAGCCCTTTCACAGTGGCAATCCCACTGAAACGGTATACCTTTCCGAGTCAAGCGTGTGAGACATCTTGTTTTAGTTGCGCTGTCTTGAATGAATGACCAAAAGTGTCCAGCCAGTCCCAGGGAAACACGCAATGAATGTATGTCATAGGGCTTTACCAATTTTGAGATTCTCTCCATGGATTCCTGCTTTGTGCTTTTTGTGGAACCGTCAGAGATTCTTACTAGGCACATTACCTCTATTTGAAAAAAAAAAAAAAGCACTTTTTTTGAAGTTCACTTTGAGGTATGCAACACTTAGCGCTTTTAAAACTTGTGACAAGTGCCTTCCATACGCTTCTTTTGTTTTTGAGTCAACTATTATACAGTTAAATCTCGGTACAACAAACTACAGGGGGCAAAGGCAATTTGGTCGTTATTTTGAAAGGCCGTTATAGTGAAAGCCCAAAAATTAACCTTGCTTATTTTTCGCCAACCAAAACGACTTTCCTTTACAGCAGTGGGTCCTTGAACTCGTTTTTCACGAGAAAAGGACATGCACAAGTGAACACCAAGAAATGCACGTTTACTTTAAAGAAGTCTGTGATTTTCTCTAAGTGTGCAGCACAAACTTTGCGGTGCGAAGGCCTTGAGCTCATCCACGTTCCTGTGGTGCGATTTGGTCTGTGGTCACAACAGCTTGCTTTTTCCCTTCCTGTTGCCAAAGAATATCCACTTTCTCGCTTTCTAAAAACTGCTTTCTCTTCTTCTTCGCAAGCAGAAATGAACTCAACTATTGTAGCATCGCAGCATGAACGCCGAATTGCTTTGCGGACACGATAAGTAATCACCAAAAAAAGATGAACATGACTGACAAACAAGGTCTCCTAGAGCACATGTAGAAGTGACAAAGAAAAAAGCCCGAAGCGTCGCGGATGTCCTCGCCTCTTCCGAAGAAAAAAAAGTGCTAAAAAGGAAAATTTCTCGCATTTCGTTTTCTGCTCCCTCGCTGTCTCAGGTTTTTCGCGCCTATGCTTCCTGTTACACAACTCCCACTCTGCCTCGTTGACCTTGCCCTCCTGTGTTGCCTTCACCCCTCGCCTCTGCGCCTGTAAACCTGCAGTGTCGGCGTTTCAACAAAAAGAAAGAAAAAAAAGTCGCCCTTTTGTTTTTTTCCCCCTCCGCACCATTGCGCATCTTCTGAGAAGCAAAGCATCCGTTCGCTTTGTCGTCTGCTTGCGTACCGCTCCGGTGGTCGCGACGTATTTCAGAACATAAGTTTGTTGTACTGAGGCGTTAATATTGTCACGATGAATCAAGTACTGGGGGGGGTGTATTAAACCACCGAGTAGATAGCTCTAGGAAGATGGGTCAGTCGTGGCTGGCTCTCGAGCAGAGAAGCAGGCGATCTTCTTTTTCCTCCAGATTAAGAGCCGATCTTGCTGTCGACCCACTACATGCGGGTGGCATTATCCCCCCTTTTGAAAAGAAAAAGAAAGTCCCAAAAGAGGGAAAGAAAAGTACTTAGCACCACCCCAATGTTACAACATAGGTGCGTGAAAAAAAAAAAGAAATTGGAAATTCGGATAAAGTGAAAGTGTGTGCTAATATAGGAAAAGTCAATGAACGAGAAAGCAAGTTAACAAAAATAAACAAAAACACAAAGAACGGTGTATGGTAAAGAAAAAGTTATGAACTGCACGCAATAAATGGTTTCATGCGCAACACATGAACGACGTCCAGCTTCTGTCGTGTCCTGCTTCGTGCCTGCAATGTTGGGTCCGGAACCACTTCGTAGTTCATGCCACTGAAGCGGCGTAACACTTTATATGGGCCAAAGTACTGGCTCAGTAACTTTTCACTAAGGTCACGGCGGCGGACGGGCGTCCACACTCAAACTTGGTCTCTGGCGTTGTAAAACACTTCTCTGTGGTGGGTGTTATAGCTTCGTGCGTCGGCCTGCTGTTGCTGGCCGATGTGCAGCCGCCCGAGCTGCCGGGCTTTCTCAGCAGGCTCTGCGAAATCTTCGGCGTCAGTTGCCAACTCATCTTCGTCTTGACACGGTAGCATAGAGCCCAGCATGGTCTGCACTTCGCGGCCGTAGAGAAACCAAAATTGTGTGAATCGCGTGGTCTCTTGCATGGCGGTATTATACGCGAAGGTCACGTAAGGTAAGATCCAATCTCATGTTTTGTGCTGTACGTCGATGTACATTGAGATCATGTCTGCGAGTGTCTTATTCAGTCGCTCGGTAAGTCCTTTGGTTTGCGTGTGGTACGCAGTTGTCTTTCGGTGTCTGGTGTTGCTTAGTTCGAAAACTTTAGCTATAAGCTGCGCCATAAATGCCGTCCCTTTGTCCTTTGTTTTACTGCAAGGAGCACCGTGTCGTAACACGATGTGGCGCATGACAAATTGTGCTACCTCAGAAGCCGTGGCTTGTGGGATCGCCTGCGTCTCAGCGTTAGCGTGTCAAATAGTTGGTCACGATGATCACCCATTTGTTGCTGTCCGCAGACAATGGAAATGGCCCGAGAAAGTCCATGCCGACTTGATCGAACGGCGTGCAATTTGCTTAACCAGCTGGCTTAACGTACTTGACGTACAGCTCTTGACGCTTGCGAAAGTCCTGGCCAATAGTGTCTTTTGCTCATTCTGGCAAGTGTCCTTGAGTAGCCCAGATGACCAGATGTGGGTTCATCATGGCAAGCGAAAAGGACGTCCACTCGCATGTCTCAAGGAACCACCAAGAGATAAGCACGGTTGTTCGAAAGAAGCGATCTTCTTGTACAGCACACTATCTTACAGGTAGAATGACGTCAACGAGCGGAATAATTGACATGGTATGATTGCACTCTGGCCCTCTAAATGATCGATGATTGTACGAATCTCTGCGTCATCTCGCTGCCGTTTGCTCAAGTCTGAAGCGCTAATGGCGCCCAGGAAGCCTTCGTCTTCCTCTGCTTCCTGACTGACGACATGAAGGGGTGCACGTGACAGTGTGTCAGCGTCTTCATGCTTACGGCCAGACTTATGGACGATGCTGATGTCGAATTCCTGCAGCCGCAACCTCCACCGTGCTAGCCGTCCTGTAAGGTTGCGCAGACTTGCCAACCAACAGAGGTCGTGGTGGTCCGTCACTATCTTGAAGGAACGACCATAAAGGTACGGGCGAAATTTGGTGATTACCCACACGACTGCGAGGCACTCTTTCTCCGTAGTGGAATAATTCGCCTCGGCAAGGGATAGAGTGTCGGGCATAGGCTATCACTTTTTCGATGTCCTCTTGACGCTGAACGAGCACTGCACCGAGCCCAATGTTACTAGCGTCAGTATGAACCTCCGTGTCAGCATCATCGTCGAATTGAGTGAGAATGTGTGCTGATTGCATGCGCTGTCGCAGCTCATCAAAAGCTGCTTGTTGCTCGTTTTCCCAGACAAACAGCGTGTTGTCCCTTGTGAGACGAGTCAGAGGTCCTGCTATCTGTGAAAAGCCATGAATGAATTGGCGATAGTAGGCACACAAACCAAGGAAGCGCCGGACGGCTTTCTTATCGACAGGAGCTGGTAATTCGGCAACAGCGACAAGCTTGTCCGGATCGGGCCGGAATCCTTTGGCGCTAACTACATGTCCAAGAAATTTGAGTTCTTCATAGCCTAAGTGGCACTTCTGCGGCTTTAGTGTGAGGTCTGCCGATCGGATAGCCTCCAGCACGCTGCGCAGGCGGTGAAGGTGCTGCTCGAACGTGGCAGAGAAGACTTACTACATCATCAAGGTAGCAAGACAAGTCAGCCACTTGAGCCCTGTGAGGGCAGTGTCCATCATTCGCTGGAAAGTTGCCAGCGCTGAACGCAAGCCAAAAGGGAGTACTCGAAATTGGTATAGGCCGTCTGGAGTCACGAAGGCTGTTTTCATGTGGTCTCGCTGATCTACCTTGATTTGCCAGTACCTGCTTTTTAGATAGAGAGAAGTGAAATAATGAGCACGACGAATGCTATCCAGTGAATCGTTGATATGTGGCAGCGGGTACACATCCTTTTTGTTTACGTTGAGCTTTCGGTAGTCAACGCAGAAGCATAGCGACCCATCCTTCTTTTTGACAAGAACGTCTGTAGATGACCACGGGCTGTTGGATGGTTCGATGAGGCCATCGTCAAGCATCTCGCGGACTTGCATACGCATCACTTCACGTTCTTTAGCCGACACGCGGTAGGGGTTCTGGTGTATCCGGCGTGCGTCCTCGTACGTGGTGTCTGGCGGATATTTGAGGAACTTGCGAAGCAAGACCTGAACTCGAACAAGAGCGCTCGCAGCGCAGTCTGGTTATCGGTAGACAGGTCAGGATTGACGTCAATATTACTTGTTGACGTGTCTGCAGTGTCCACTAGTTCTGACATGAGATAGTTGGTGACGTTTGCTACTTCGTGGGCAAACGCTATCGAAGTGTCACGGAAAAGGTGTCAATGCTGGTTGCTAAAGTTGGTTACGAGCAATTCAGATCGGCCATCACGAAGGTGTATTACACTTCTAACTACACAAATGACTTGCTGCAGGAGGTGCTCTAAATTTCTCTCGGCCACCACATCGTCATCGCCCAAACCACAGCAAGTTATGTCGACTAGAACACTTGTTTGTGAAGGAAGCGTCACGCTCTGTGCAGCAATACAGAGTACGTCGGCACGTCTTCTGTCATCCTGCACGTTGATTGCTCACTGGGCTGAGAATGTGACACGGTGCTCTTGCAGATCAATGATAGCTCCATTTTCCTATAGAAAGTCAACTCTCAGAATGACGCCATGGGAGCATTCACGTTGAATAAGGCAGCTTGCTACCAAAGTAAACCCTTAAATTTGTACTCTAGTTGTGCAGGCAGGCACTCAGTGGAGTAACGACGTGGCCACCTGCTGTCCGAATCTGTGAGTTATGCCATGACGTAATGATTTTCTTCAGCTGCGTTGTCAGTTTCCCGCTGAGTATGGAATAGTCTGCGTCAGTGTCCTCTAGCGCATTAACCGCACAACCATCAATTGTCACTGCTATGTCGAGCGAAAGTCGGCTATCCTTTGCAGCAGCAGGTAATGTCGGACCAGTTTCTGTACGGTTCTGCGTCAATAGGAGGTTTTCAGCGCTTCGACGTTCAGCGATCCCACTCCCAGAGGTCGCTTCGGCTAGTTTTCTCGGCGGGGGCTCGGAGCCCATGTGGTGGAATGCCGCTGCGGCATTGATGAAAATCGCCTTGGTGATGGCGAGCGTGATGGTGTTGCATGCTGCTGGGAGAGGTAGTTTTCGATGCCGCGTGGTCTCTGGCCATAACAGGGTGGCGGTGAGTACGCGGAGAAGCCGCGAAGCTCAAGACGGCGATATGGGCACTGGCGGTACAAGGGATCAGCTTCTCCGCAGTGAAAGCAAAGAGGTCGGCGGTCAGGTGTGCGTCAAACATCAGCCTTCCGAGGAGACGTGTGCCGATCGTCGATGTACTAGACCGGTTGCACTGAACAATGGGCGACAGAAGTGTCACGGACAAAGGGCAAGAGCGGTAGTGTATACGTGCCTTCGTAGTACGGTATGTGCTGCGCTGACTGGAGCGAAAGGGCAGGAACAGTATGAACGAACAATGGTGGCGATGCAGCAGGGCGTTTCAAGGCTTCCGCGTAGGTTGTCTCACTGCGGTATTCAGCAGGAGCTGGTGCAGCTGTATCAGGAGGTAAGGTGTCCCGGAGGGCCTGGTGCAGCTCATCCTTGATAACAGTTGCAATAGAGCTAACCGTAGGATGAGGTGTTACACCAGCCTTTTGCTATTCTTCACGTACTATATTACGGATGAGACGGTCATTGCTGGTTCCAGTGGCAGTGAAAATGTCGGCAGTGGACATGCCACTGACTTGCCTGTCTTATTGGTTGGATGGCTGCTGCAGCATTTTTTCCATTGTCACGGCCTCGGACAAAAACTCCGCAACCGTTTTCGGAGGGCTTCGTGCGAGGCCGGCAAAAAGCTGGTCCTTGACACTGCGCATCAAATGACGCAACTTCTTGTCCTCCATCATTCTTGAATCGGCCCGTCAGAAGAGGCGCGTCATGTCTTCGACGTACGTGGTCACAGTTTAGTTTGGTGAATGCGGGCTAGAATAGCTCGTTCCGCTCGTTCTTGGCTATCAGCACTAGCATAGGTCTGCAGAAGTCTACAAGAGAATTTGGGCCACGTCGTCAGCTGCTCCTCTCGATTTTCATACCACATACGTGCCCCGTCTTCAAGTACTAACTTGAAGATGCAGGTGAAATCTAAAGTCATGTTTACTTACGTGGATTGGGATAAATTTTGGGAGTCCCGCAGGGCTTGAGCAGAACAGCGAGAAAACTCCGACTCTGTGGAGCAGTGGATGAGATGCCACTGCAGGATGTTAAGGTGGTTATTAAGACCATTGAGACAGAGGAACACACAAAGAATGGAGAGTCAGCTTGAGCATTTACTGGAAGCAAAGCAGTCGCTATTGACAAAATGAAAGGGCCAGAGGCTTAATCATAAGCTTTGGAAAGAGATTGCAGAATTCATTACGCAAATTCATTACGCAAGTCCATTGCAGAGTTCATTACACAAGTCTTGTCGAGACAGTAGTGGGATGAAACTTGTATCTCAGTTGTTGGACAAATGCGAACCAGAGGTAAATGGAATCCTTTAAAACACCTGCTTGACGAGTCAGGCACAAAATCTAATCAGAAGGGGGCTCTCGCTAAAATACTCCATCTTGCTCAAAAGTCCTTCTCAGGAGCGGAGTTATTGGGTCAGCTTGCTAAGAAGTATCTACCGCTAGTAGCAGATTCCAACATGCAAGCCTATGCGGGGTGTATGGGAACATCTTGTCCCCTTTTGGATGAACCCTTTGTCATCAGCGATGTGCGACATGCTTTGCACAAACTCAATGGCCGATCGGCACTGGTCCGGATAGGATCACTAACAAAACTCCTTGGAACTTTGAAGGAGACTTGAATTCCTCACTGATGAGATTAATAGGGTTTGGAAGGGAGGTAAACCGAGAGTTTTCTGGTGGACACGCCTTTCCTGCTCTCAGGAAAAGCCTGAGCTTCTCCTCTATTACCCAGTCAAAAAGGGCCATCGACCGTGAAGGGGCTGCCCCTATTGATAGACATCCACCTACGTACCAAAAGTTGACGATTAATCCCCAAGGTCACTTCCATTCGAATCTTGGGTATGATGCTAGAAGCAACGGGCACCGATAACATCAGGATTCAAAGGTTAGCGAAAAAGAGAGATAGTGTTATTAGGTCTATAAGGCAAGTGGCGAATCGAAGGGCAGAACCATTAGAGGACAACTTGGTCAGGCTTGTACATGCTTTTCTGCTGCTATACGCGTTTGGAAGAAAGTGGAAAGAGACAAGCTTAATGCAAGAATTAGGAGGATGGCAAAGAATGACCTTGGGCTCTCCAACACACCCACACATACACACAAATAGCCATTTCCTGCTGTTAGTAATTCATAATACATTAAAAGAAATCACGAAAGCACAAGAAAAAAACACAGGTAATGAGGCTTTCTGGCTCAAAAAACCATGAGGATGGTTCTAGCGGAAATGGGTACCCCACTATCTAAGGTTGAAGCTCTGTACCAATGGTACAGCTCTGTACAAGGAACCAGAAGGAGATATCATTGTTTCGCCTGCCCTCGGGAATATGCATCCCCAACAATACGTTGCGAGGAGGAGAGCGCCTGCTCAGGCACTTCTCCGTCAAGTTGCGTATCTCGACAGGGGTGCCTGTTTCGTAGATGCAGTGCAATATGATGACTAGTGGCCGTATTTATAGGCACTAAAAACTGGGGTTTAGATGCCAAAAATAGGCAGGAAAATCAATGGTTTAGGCTTCCAAATATTATAAATGTAGGCACAATAAAATTTTACAATATTCAAATTTTCGAAGAAATACGTGCGAGATCTGTGTCTACGAGAGGAAGAAACAAAAATGTTGTAGTTTATGTTGGTACAAAAGTGCTAATGTTTAACATAGCCATGCAATTTTTTTTTCAAGCAGGGTTTCCAAGGGTTTGCAGAATACGGTCTTTTTGTTTTACAGCATGATGATGTGTATCCACTGTTGAGTAAAAAAGTCATCGTGAACTTACTTACAGTGCAACACCAGAAAAAATACAGGACAGGGAAGGAGTAGAACGGAAAGAAAAGACGGCGCTGTCCTTCCCTGTCCTGTATTTTTTCTGGTGTTGCGCTGTAAGTAAGTTCACGATGGATCCTAACCAACTGGCCCAACTTACCGTCCTGCTACAATATATTCAGTAAAAAAGCTCCTGGGTTTCTTTAATTTCAGCGTGGCTGAAGAGGGCAATACAGTAGCAAATAGCCAGAGCGCTAATAGGCCAGAAGGTTTTTTTTGCCTCGTATTAACTTGGTCGAACCACCCAGGGTCCGCTTCTTCTCTGTATGTGAACACCTTGAAAGGCCTTTAGCCAGGTTTGAGAATTCAGAGTAGGTAAGAGGAATGCATGCACTAGGTGCTCACGATTTTATCTGCAGAGTTTCACAGTGCTACGTGCCCTGGAAAGAGGTGAAATGTCGCATTGAACGCCGCCTGACCTTTGTCTCACCGGCGCGTGCCCCTACATAGTAAAGGGGACTAGGCAGCAAGGAATGGTTCTGCGTACGTCAAAGTAGTATGCGACACTGCTGGAATTATTCGAGGCGACATGTGTGATTTGTGCAATCTGTTCCTTGAATAGATGTAAGAAGACTGACAGAAGTATTAAAACATACAAACAGAATCTTTGCACGTTATTTTTTTAACTTCGCATAGAGCAAGATGCGAGGCCAGGGATGTTTCGTGCAGGGAATTTTCCCTTTTTCAGAGAATTTTCGCCTGTCATTTAGAACCAAAGGGAAAGGCAATCTTCTTGATATCACAGGGAATTTCAGGAATGGTTAAATTCTCCCATGACAACCGATAATTAGCGGTCACTGTGAACCTTCATCTGATGTAATCTGTTTTGACGCGTGCACCACACAAGCTTATCCTTTGAGAATTGTTTCTGATGTTTACGCGGAGCAATTTATTATAGTTCACTATTGCTGTTAGACTTGAAGCCCACATTGTGAAATGTACTAACAGTATATCAATTAATAAAATTGTGCTTTGTTGTGAGGCAGTGGAGGGGCTAGTCATCATATTAAAAGTCACCAGTCTGTGAAACATGTGTAATTATAATATGTGTGTGCGTGAAGGGGGGTAGAAAGTAATACTGTTGTGTTTGTAATTTTGCAGGGAGTTTCGTCAACCTTTGCAGGGAAAAATCTCCGAAATAAAGAATTCTCTGGATGAGAATTCTTCGGCATAGTACGGAACATCACTGTGCGAGGCCAAGCTGCCTCCATTTTGCGTGCGTTGGTGTTTCCGCCGTTCTTACACCGTGCCAGTGCCAGCATTCACAACGCTTGGCGCGTTTTTGGTGCATCGTTTCTTACATGACTCCCAGCTTATGTGGGAAGCTTACATGGTTCGTAGCTTATGTGGGGAACATGGACGGAGAGATTATCGGTATCAATGAGCTGGCCCACTGCAGGGCGTAAGACTTAGCTGTCCGCAGCCATGCGGGACCTTTCGTTCGACTTGTAGATTTGATAAAAAGGGATCTGCAAACTGCATATAATGAAATTACCCAGCATTTCACTATGGATAAGAGAAGCTTTCCACCTACACGTAGAAAGCTAAATAGACCACAAGCATTGACATTATAGTTACTTCAAATGGAAGCATACCCTAACCCTGCCTTTCTCCACAAGCTTTATCCGGAGGCTTATTTAACTAACTCTTGTACGAAATGTGGCAGTTAGGCAATTTACACCACATGCTCAGGGCCCTTCACCAGGATGCTGTATCGGTGCCACATGCACCGATACAGCATCGTCCAGCAAGTGGGAATCCGCTCTGCGGAGTCTGGCCATCACATAACAACTTTGGGCTGTCCAGAGGGTCCACAGTGTGGTGGTAGGTCTGGGCCTTACTGTCCCATTGTGGGAGCAGCTCGCTGTCTGCTTGGGCACACACCTTTGGACTTTCAGGATAAAGTTCTCCCAAACCAAACCAATATCTCTTTGCTCTGCATGCACCAATGAAAGCTCAACGATGCATTAAACGTGCTAAAAATGAACAATCACACACTTTCGCAGGCTATGACACATGCTCTCTAAATGCAGACGCCCTCCACATCTTCAGTACGAAGTGACTACAGCGCCGCCGCTACTGTCATCCGCCGGAGAATCAGCCAAGATGCGGCGCGGCCGTTTCGTTCATTTCACTTCCGCCGTTTCAGTACAGTCTACCTAAGCTCGTCATGCTTGTTCGGGTTTTTGGCGTGGTTTGTGTACACAAAGCAGCACAGTTTGAACAGCAGAAGCACTCAAATGTTTGTTCAGCCCTGTCCACTGGTGAAAAGCGGGTCATTGGGGTGCACCTCCCGCGGTGGCTACCTAGTCTTCCCTGTGCACCGACAAACTCTTTGACAAAGTCGAGTCCAGCTACAGGTGGAGTGTCAACCTCATTTGCAGCCAAAAAAAAGGTGCTCTCCCTCAATGGGAAATGCACCATTTTTAATGAAGTTCACACACAACACTAAGGAATGGAATGGAGGACATCTTTTGTAAGTGGCTCACTGACTTTGATAAGGAAATGAGCTCGAAGGAGTGCAAAGTGCTCTCTGCTTTTGTTTGACAACTGCAGTGCACACCATGTCAATGCACATATAAGCACTGTAGAGCTCTTTTTCCTGCGTCGCAAAACAACCGTCAAGATCGCAAACTTCGAAGTCAATTATCGCCGCTGTGTCGTTGAGCGTCTTCTCATCGAAATGTGGACAGCTGATAACTCGGCTGACTTGAAGGTGCGCTGGTGAAAGCAATAGTTTATGCAAGTGGAGCCTGGAGGGACGTGAGGTCTCGGGCCATCCTTCATTGTTTCCAAAAAGCGGGTTTCTCACGAAGAAGCAGTGCTGCCGAAAAACTGTGCTGACGAGCTTATGGCAGCTTTTGGGTGACACTGGCAATGCAAGCCTTTTTCCGCGTCGGTTGGGTGATACGGACTTTAATCTCACGAATGAAGACCTCTTCGTAACTGAAGAGCTCACCACCGACGAACTTACCACTAGTGTCTCAGAAAAGGAAACAATCGTTGATAGCAGTTCCATGATTCGTGAAGGCGACGATATTGCTGCACCTCAGCCTCTGGAGTAGCTCTCGCAGCTGTCGACACACTGGGTATGTTCCAAACTGGATGATTGCGCTCTGATGGACAGTGTTGAGGCCAGGGTTTTAAAACGCGCGCTCGACCCTCGTCCACTTTTCCCAAAGGATATACATAAAATTTTGTACTTGGTCTGCTTGATGTCTGAACTTGATGTCTGGATATAGCGAAAAAGTGGTTATAGCGAAGTAATGTCCGATTTCTGCAAACTTCGTTATAACCGGGCTACACTGTATATTGCAGTATATTTTCGTGTGTCTGCGCCTGAGTGAGCCTGGCTGAGCAATATTTTCTTGAGTCTGAGTGAGACCGGCTGAGTTAAACTTTGGTGATTCCGAGTCTGAGCGAGTCTGCTTTAAAAATATTTTTGGGAGTTTGAGTCTGAGTGAGTCCGTTTGTGGAAAAGGTTGGTGAGCTTGAGTGAGGCTGTTTGAGAAAAATTTTAGTGAGTGAGTTCGCATGAGTCAGCTTGACAAAATCATCGGCGAGTCCGAGTGAGTTTGCTTGGAGAGAAAGTTCGTGAGTGTGAGTCCGAGTGAGTCCTAAGCCAAAAATATATTTCTTGAGCGAGTCTGAGCGACTTCCATTTATTTTGCCCACCATAAGTGCAACAAAGGAACCGTCTGTCAACACCATCGCACTTGGAGTGTCCGAAACATTTTTTGCGTGCTTTTCAATAGTCTTTTAGCTAGAAATGTGCATAAAACACTTTTGTCCGACCCTACTAAAAATTCGGTATGGAAAAGGGTATAGTGTTGAAGGTGTTTGTTTTTTTAGTCTTGTTTTCTAGTACATATACTGTTCACTTCCGCAAGCTTTGTGTAATTTTGACATGCTGTATAACTTACTTTATTTATCAAGGAAATAAGTGTAACTTTAAAGGCTCGCTTTCTTTGTTTGACAGAATAATAATGAGAGCTTACAGGCAATATGTAATTGTTAACTGTGGCTCCACTGCGGTCAGTCAACTTTGGGATCTTTGTCTGCACACTGCTAACTATGAGTAACAAACTGGAACTGAAAAGCAAAGAGAGTCGATAAAGGAGAAGAAAAATGAGGAAAGTAAAAAAAAAGCACCCTGCTCATTAAAATTTTCCTTGGCAGACCAGTTTGCTCCCATAGAAAAAGGACTAGCTATCATTACTACCAGCCATTAATCATCTTAAAGGACCCCCAACATCAAAATATTATATTATGACTTTATTACTGCAATTTGCAGCGTGTGTCTGGTAGGGCCGAAATCGAATCATATACTCTGACATATAAGAAAACAAAACAAAACCTGGCTGATCCCTTCATCATAGAAATTGGACATGTTTTTATTGTTGTTTCACAGCTATAACACTGTTTGAAGAGCACACAGCCATATTTACGCCTAGTGGCATGTATTTATGGTGACGGCTACCACCCATGATCATGATTTAGCCGTTGTAACTGAAGTTTTTAACGTATACCTGAACACAGTGTATCGTTGATTGCACACAAATGTGACATCAACAAGCGCACACTAAACACGGCTACTTGATATGCACATTTTTAAAGATCATAACTTATGGAGAGAAATAGCACGGTGTGCGCTTCTGAAACTTACGCCTGCACTCATGCATACTGCACTTCAGGAACGTAACATGCAGAATTGTAGCAGAGGTTCGTAGCTTGAGCTCCTGGTCGTTCCTCGTTCTGCTGGCCTCAGTTTTGCTCCGCCAAGGCACGACATTCACCTGTGGACATCTTTGCCTAGGTGCAGTGCTTGCTGCAGCAGTTTCATTAAATAAGGTTGGTGCTATAACACTCAAAGTAGTCGGTGGCGAAATATCTTTGGTGCATGTGGAAACTGCACAATCTCAACAACAAGCTGTCACGCACTCACTCAAAGTAAAAGGCGAAGAACAAAACTGCGTCAACGACTCTCTGATGCTTGCTCAGTCAGGGATTTTTACTGCTTTTGAGAAGCTTTAATTAAGGTGCCCAAGGCTTGCCATGCTTTAACTGCATCATGCAGCATTATTTCTCTTGAGCACTCACAGATAGTGGCACCGCCCCGCTTTGCCAAGAGAAAGCACGCAGCGAAAAAGAATGCATGAAAGATATAAGGTTCGTCTGTACAGAGCCTAGCAATTGCTTTTATAGCTCAGTCAGTAGAGCATCGGGGGGTCTTTCTCGTATCCGAAGGAGTCAGAGGTTGGACGCCCGGTGGGAGAACTATTTCTTGAATGCTTTTAGGAGTGAAGCTTCTTACACTGTGAGTCGTATGTCTCGGGTCGTCGTCGTTGTAGTAGCCAGTGCGAAGCTCCTTATGCCATAGGTCGTATGTCCCGTGTTGTCGTCGCAGTAGCAGGGGTATGCCATTTGAGCCACTGAGCGCCAAACTCGCTTACCTGCGCCAAACCACTCCTGCTGCGCCAGACCCGCCTATTAGCGCCGTAATGCATCGCAGCACCAGAATTCAGCCGCAAGATGCGAAAGCCATCAAGTGGCGTGCCTCGAAAAGCGGCTAAAACATTATCTTTTTGGTATGATCGAAATGGTTATAGTTTCGTTTCGTAAAGGCTGTGATGGCTGCAGGAGCAGCTGTGAACTTTGATCCTAACAATGTGGTCGTGATCGCTATGCACCAGTAATCACGGCAGGTGTCAGCGCAAATAACTTGTGAACCCTTCCACAGGTGCTGCGCTCTCAGCGCAAAGAGATGGCGAGAAGAGCATCTCTCCCAGTTTTGTAGAGTTACATGATATCTGATCCAAGAGATTAGTTGGCTGCTAGCCTTACAATTTGTTTCAGTACCCCGCCGCGGTGGTCTAGTGGCTAAGGTACTCGGCTGGTACTCGGCTGCTGACCCGCATGGCGCGGGTTCGTATCCCGGCTGCGGCGGCTGCATTTCCGATGGAGGCGGAAATGTTGTAGGCCCGTGTGCTCAGATTTGGGTGCACGTTAAAGAACCCCAGGTGGTCTAAATTTCCGGAGCCCTGCACTACGGCGTCTCTCATAATCATATAGTGGTTTTGGGACATTAAACACCACATATCAATCAATCAATCAACAATTTGTTTCAGTCAGATTTGTTGCTTCGCCGTTTTGGCGAAACTGTTTTTTTTGTAACATGAAGGCAGCATTTGAAAAAGATATCAAGAAATTGGCAGTAACAGCACTCACCGGCGTGCGCCCGGTGAGTGCTGTCATTTGGTTGATGTCCATTTCCTGGAACAGCCTAGAAAAGACAGGTGCACTGGTTGCATTGTGCATATGACTGCTTATCGAGCGTATGTGCGTATTGTCGTTTATTTGGCCACTGCGCAACTCAGCAGTTGATGATCGTGCATTCAGGTAAAAAAACAAAATAAAAATAAACATTGACGGCTGTTCATAAGTAAAAGAGTCCCAGTTGCACTATAAGTGTGGAGCAATGAATGCGGTAGCAGGCAATTGTAAGGTTATACGAATTGAGACTGGCAGGTAACTCATTTGGACCTGATCTCACGTAACTGTACAAATGTACAAGCTGATGTAGGAGCATACGACTACTTCAAGGAGGGCAATACTCTTTGAGCGTTCTCTTCGCCATCGGAGTGCAGCACGTAGAAGTGTATGCGAGTCGCCCGCTGATGGCTGCCGAGCTAGCATGCGCGCCAGAAATCATGACCACTCCCTTAGAAGCAAAGTTCATAGTTGCACAAGCGACACCTGCCCCCGCCCCTCTCTCGCTCGTTGTTTTCTAATGCTCCTCCAAGACAGACGGATTGCTTTCTCTCTGTTTCGACTACAGGCCTCCCGGGCAGGGGTATTGGATGCTATAGTACGTGCCCTCCGAGTGGCAGAGATGGGCCAGATCGTTTGACCTCTGCTTCAGCTGGGTTCGTTGCCCCCACTCCTGCCTTTTACTCACGTTTGAACATACGGTGCACGAGAGTATGTTAGCATTTTGGAATTTATACGGGACATGACGGCAACAGCAAACTTCTGAGGGGAATGTCCATATAATTTTTATCGAAATAAGGGGGCTATTGGATAATTAAGTTGAATGTTTAAAAAAATTCAGCATTGAACAAATGCAGCTTCACAGGTGCTTTGCATGGGGCTAAACCTGCTGTGAATGTTCTTACTGCTCTGAAATTGCTCGCAATGGCTCTTCTGGCTGGTCCAAACCTGCTACAAAAAGCATTTTTGCCTGCTCCTAGGACTGCTCCCAAACCCATGTACCCTGTTCCACCCCTGTAGTAGCCAGTTTGCTGCCATATATAGCCAGTCGTCTGTCTATCCGTCCATCCATGCATTCATCCATGCGTCCGTCCGCTCATCCGTCTGCTTCGCCCTACTTGTCTTCATTCACCTCGTGGATATTCTGCAACTTTTTTCTTCCTCATTTGGTAATGTTTGTTTATTGACACTGTAGTCTCAAGCAGAGAATATAAGCAGGTGTGAAACATTGATACATGATACTAAAAAAAAGGCACAATAGTATTCAAAGAAAATACATGATGTGAAAAACACAATACATACAGGTAAAACAATAAAGTTAAGAAACTGATCAAGAACACAATGGAATTTAACAGCATATAGTAAATGTTAGTTTTACGTCATACCCATGACGGAAATAGGTCACTGAAGTCTTGGTGTACCCCGGCATAAAAAGTAATGCTGGCAACATTGATTGTAACCAATTTTAGCGTCATTTAAAAACACCCACCTCAAATCATAAAGAACTAGTGCCTAACAGGAGGGCGTAGGACAGTTGATAAGCTTATTCAGGAAAGGTACGCCAGTGACAGTGCTGCAGTGTGCTTGTTCTTACTCCAACAACAGTATAAAAAGTAACAGTTCAGCATGTAGCTTTTTTCAATTGATTATCCGAGTTTATTTTCACTTTTCCCTGCTTCTTCCTTGACTAGCTTCAACACTAGCTGAGGAGGGAAGGTATTTGAGATTCAGAATCGGTGCCGCTCGATGACTCGAGTGCTCAGTGGCAGTGCAAAAGAAGAGCCGTGGTCCGGTGAAGAGACGCTTCATTGCAGCACTTGTGGGCCTGACTGGGTCCAAGCACGTGTTTCCACTCTTCATTTTACATCTAAACATCATCTCTTTAACCCTTGACTAGATAAAGAATCCCCAGACAGGCCAATCACACTTGAGCACGCACACCACCACAACCAGTTGCAGTAACACTTGCATGACAGACACAGCATTGGCAACAAACACATCATCATATACATTACCTGAGGGGATAGGTCCTCTGCGCAAGACGTGTAGTCACTAGAGGTCGGATTTAAAGGCACCAATAAACCGGATTTCGTGCGCCAGAAATAGATGGGCCAAACACTATTTTTAGGCTCTCTTAAATCATAAGTCTAGGCAAAATAAACCTTCACGAAATTTAAATTTTCGAAGGATTACGTGGGGGATCTGTGTCTACTGCAGGAAAGCAAGCAGAAATGTTTTAGTTCATTATAGTACAAAGGCTCCAATTGTATAGCATAGCCATGCAATTTTTTTCCATGGGGTTTGCAGAATACGGTCTTTCGTTTTCTAGTCCAGCATGGTGAGTTAAATGTCCACCGTCGAATAAACACGCTTCTGGGTCTCTTTTTCTTCGGCATGGCTGAGAAGGGCAAGACGGAAGCAAGTAGCCAGAGTGCTAATAGGCTAGAAGAGTCGGTTCTCATATTGACCTCATATTAACTTGGGCTAGTCGCACAGGACCAATATCTCTTCTGTCTATCGAAATTCTCAACCAGGATTGAGAATTTCAAGCAGGCAAGAGGAATGCATGTTCTGAGTGCTCACAATTTCATCTGCCAAGATTTGCAATGGTACATGCCCGGGAAAGAGGTGAAATGTCAGACACAACGTCGCTTGACTTATATCTCATGGGTGCGGGCCTTAACATGGTGAAGGTGACGCATACAACGAAGAGTGGTGCTGTGTACATCAAAGTGGTATGTGACCCTGCAAGAATTATTCGAGGTGACGTGTGTAATCTGGGCAATCTGTTACCTGAATGGAAGTATGAAAGTTGACAGAAATATTAAAACGTACGAACAGAATCCATGCTTATTTTTTTGACATCGTATCAAGCGAGATGTGCAACTAAGCTGCCTCCATTTGGTTTGCGTTGGTGTTCTTGCGTCATACTAGTGCCAGCATTCCCAACGCTTGGCGTGTTTTTGGTGCATCGCCCCCTTAGAGCAGTTACAGTGGTGTGACTGTGTATTGCGGTAAGGATACACAGACTCGCGCATTTTTCTACAAGTTAGCCCTTGTCAATCTTCGCACTGTAAGCATTTTAGTAGTGTCAACTTGCTGCTCCTTCCATGCCTCACTGTTCTCATGAGCTGCATTTGTGAATGTGTGCATGTTATAAAGCTATTGTTGCTTGGTGGCGACGTGGAACTTAACCCTGGGTCTCCGAAAGAAGACCCTTGCCATTCTAATAAAGAACTGATGGTGTTTCTCAAAAGTTTAGGCACTGAAATGGACAAAAACCATGCGGAAGTACTTTACCAGATTATTGAAGGAAAACAAATGCAACTAAATCTCGAGCAGAAAGTAAACAGCATAAATGAAAGACAACTGTCGAGCAAAAACTGGCTGTTACGCAAAAGTCGAGCAAACTTCAGACAGTAAACACAGAAGCAGTCCGTTAGGAAGCAAGCAGTCTTGCCAAGCGTCTAGACGAGTTCGAAAACCGTTTGAGGCGCAATAATTTGATTTTTTATGGCTTCAAGGACAGTCAATCTGAATCTTGGTCTGAATCCGAAAAAAGAATGCGCGAGCTTTTGTCTTCCACGCTTGACTTGCAACTATCTGAGGACGCAATTCAATGGGCACATAGACTAGAGAAATTTTTTCCTGACAAATGCCACCCAGTTATTGCGAAGTTCTGAAGCTTTAAGTTAAAGGAGTCTGTTTTGGCCGCTCAGTCAAAGCTAAGGAATTCCGGTATTCAAATATCAGAGGATTATTTTGTTGCCACGCGCACTTCACGTAAGCAATTACATGAATATGGAAAGGCCAGTGGCCAGCAATTTTCTGTTCGCGACAATAAATATTTATAATAAAAAGTGCTATGCTTATTTCCCGTCATTTGGTAGCGTATGCGAAATAGACACGGACAGCAGCGAAGTGCCTCTTGTGAAGGACGCCACTACTTTATCCGATGGACAGGCCTCTTCAGCATAGCTATCGGCCTGTGAGCAGCATGATCTCGAAGTTACCGGTCGAATTGTTTCTTTTCTTTTTTTCAAATGTACGCAGCGTAATGAACAAGCGAACTGACCTGTCCTCCCTTATCGACACGTGTAAAGTTGATATAGTAGTGCTCACCGATACGTGGCTTTCCCCAAGTGTTACCAACGACAAAATACTTGAATGTAGTGTGGCCTTCAACATCTATTGTGATCGCGATAATAGACTGGGAGGAGGTGTTTTAATTGCCATTTCAGATCACTTGCGCTCATACATTGTACCTACCACGTGTTCCTTAGAGCTTATTTGTGTGTGCTCACGCATCAACCACCGTAACATTATTTCTTGCTGCTGCTACCGACTGCCTGTTTTTTCTTCCTCGTTTTGCACTGATTTGCATGACACATAGTCTTTATGTTATTGCCCAATTCCCATACGTGCCTTTATTTTTGTTGGGTGATTTTAACTTTCCAAGCATTAAGTGGTCTTTCACAGGTGCTCTTCAAGCAATGTGTCCAGTGAATCCTCAGAATTTCTAAACTTGTGCCATGACTTTCATCTTTCACAAGTTATCACCGAACCAACCCGAACCACTTCGACAAGTGCAAATATACTCGACCTCGTGTTAACCACTTCCTCCGATGTGGTTTATGAACTATGCTTTTTACCCGGTTTAAGCAATCATTCTTCCGTATACTTTACCATTCACAGTAAATTTAAACACCCTGTTCCCCAACCGAAGCTTATTAGAAATTACAACAGGGCAGATTTTGCTGCAGTTAAGGGGGGACACTGTACTTGAGACGAAATGTCAGATATTTTCATGAATTTATAAGGAAAATTTACAGCAATATAAAATTTTGGTACTGATTTCAAAAATACAATTACTGTTCCTCTAAACCAATTAGTTTCAAAATATTCTAAAATTCATTACCTATTGTTTGCCGGTATACTGAGACGGGAAATTTGTATTGCAGAGCTGCTATTGGCACATGCCTGTATACTTATGAACATAAGCTACACAACGGTGGGAGTGCTTTTTTTATTTGATAATTTTAGCAAGGTTTGTCACACCTTGCACTCCAGTATTGCAGACATGCCCACATTATGCTCCAATTTCTGGCAAAAAAATTGATTTTTTTAAGATCTTAATCGACAATTCACACCTATCATTGTGTAAACTAGATACGGCTACATGTCGCAACAAAAATGACAGCCCTAGCTGCTCTGGAGGCAGAGATATCTTTTAGACAAGTTTGCAACTGCAGCAAAATTTGAATCCTCAGAAATCATGCAAAAACACAAGAAGTCCATTTTGGACAGACAGTAGCATGGAAAAAGCTGTGTATTTACAATGATTTGCAAATTCAGCTTTCTCAGTGGGCACCAGGCATGTAGTCCTGTTTTGCATCACCTAAATGACGTTTTTTCAATGCCCGCTGCATGTTTTCTGCAGAGGCACACTTGCGAGCTGATGCGGTCGCCTTGGGCTCGTCTGCCGACTAGGCCGCTTACCAGTTCGGTGACGTCTATGCGCGACGAATCTGCGCGCGTAATCCGCGATCCGTCCCATAATAAAGCGATTTTCCGGCTTGTCCAGATTGAGTTGTTGATGTCGCGGACCGAACTCGTGCACTCGCTCATCAATTTCAAGGCTCCAAGAGCAGCGAGGCGTTAGTTTCCTTTTCAAGTAAGATTGCCACATTTTCGAGTGCAGGCCGCAGCGCAATATGTTTATCGTTGCAGACGCTTCATTACAAGCACTCTACCTGTTGCCAGTAGCCTTCATTGTGCGGGCGGCGGGCACGTTCACCGTAAACGGATTGATTATCTGCTGTTTGCGGACGCGCGGCATCGGCACGTTTAGCGATTAGGCTGCGCTTCTGTTTTATCGTTGCAAAGATTGCCGTCTCTCGTAGCTTCACTTCTGCCTTTTTTACTTGCCGTCCTGTAACTGTTGAAGCTCCATAACACGGCCGCTTTCAGCGACGTTGTCGACAACCGACGGGTTCTTACGTGAGTTAGGCCTACACCGGTGACTCGGCGACCGCTGTTGAACGCCGCGAGTTTGCTATCCTCTCTGTCCTGAGTGATAGCAGGGCTCTTTCTGTAGTTCACAGCAAAGGAACGATCGCCACACTCGCTTCACAAATTAGCGCGGCGAGGAACTTCTTTACTGCGGCAGGCAGTCGACAGCACCATGACACAATAGCACATGTCCGTGCGCGTTACGATGAAAAAGCAGATGCCGGAAACGCCTTTTGGGCAATCGGGCGCCCAGGTTTCGTCACGTGCCCCAAGCAGCCAATAAAATCACGCGTTGGTGCTTCTTGATGACACTTTTTTTTTTTAACTAATGAGCAAGGCAAGCCACTGGAGGCGGGAAATTGAAAATGAACCACCCTTCCAAACTAGACCAAGATGACCACGATAGCTCGTGTGTAACGGCAACGGTTCGGCGTGGAAAAAGCGCGACTTTAGCGTCTATTTGTGTTCAGATTCATCTCACAGGGGTGTTACAAATTGATTTTGTGCCAGAAATAATGACGCGAGAAGCTTCAAACTTCTCAGGTAAGCGCAAAAATACATAGTGTTCATGTGATGTCACTTCGTTGTCGCCTTCTCCCGCCATGCCTGGGTACCTACGGCAGTTCGCGTGCTGCAGCGCGGTTTATTGGGGGCTTGTCATCTGTTGCTGTGTACGATGTTGAAAGGGAAGCATTGCGGTTTTTTGTTGTCGTACTTTAACGAGCTCATCGGATCCGGCAGGCCTCGTTTGTTCACTCGATTCAAGAGTAGAAAGTCAAGATGGGCGACACGTATACCAGCCACCTCGTACACCGGCAGCCCGCCAAAACCTACGAGGGCCCATTTTCTCGCTTTCACTACAAATGCCACAAAATGCGTGGCCCAAGCAAGTGAAAGCCAAAAGTCTCTCGAGACGCAATTTTAAGAGTGGATGAGTGAAGCGCAGCAGCTCCCATCAAAATTAAATGAGCCGTGCCGAGCTGGGCAAGTTTACAAGAGATAATATATTAATATTAATATATCGCTGCGGCCCACGCCACCAAAGTAGCAGCGCCTTCCCCCTCAAGTGTTTTAAACAGTGCTTATGTTGAGCCTATTTGACTGAAATTTGCGGAAACAGCCGAGGAAAATAAGTGAGGCAGATAGAGACTTCGCGTGGTGCGTGCCGCAGTAATGCCGGTCATCACTTTTTTTTTTCGCGTATATTTTGACACCCTTTTCATCTTGTATTTTACTTTTTTTGTATGCTAATGTACAGTGGAGTTCCTGAAAATGATGGGAGACCGTGTTAGGGAATTAATGGACCAATTTTTCAAAATCCTGACCCCCCCCCCCCAACTCGAACCGATCGACTATTCTTCAGGGTGAAGTAACATTGCTTCGCATCCATTTTCACAGTTTGTTTCAATGCAATACCCGAGTTTCCGCGATCACCATCAAGATTTTAACCGCCTCCATGACACGCTGATTGTGCATGCGGTGGTCCCGGACAAGTTTACAGTATCTTGGTAAGCTATCTCTGTTTGCAGGCTAGTGCTTGGCTATGGCACTAACCCGGAAGAAAGTTACACCTGAAGATGTAAATATCACCGAGTTTCTTCAAGTAGTTTTTTTGTAAATCCGCGCCAGCCAAACAAGCCGGTACTTTTTGGAAAATCGCAATGAGCGTTCTCAATTTTGGGTAATAACTTTCGGCGAAGAAACACCCCGAAACTTTGCTCCCTTTTCGGGGACTACTAAATCAACTTGCCTCACTAGCAGCCCTCAAACTTGCATCGTGAGGCACAACCGTAGTCCCTCAATACCATAGTCCCTCAATACAAAAACAGTATTGAGGGACTATGGCTCAACTAAACGTGTGCAAGCACGAGGAGACAACACGGCAGCGGCAGGCGACGGAGTCGGTGGGTACCAGGGCATGACGGTGGTGTATTTCGGAAGTGACGAATAGGTGCTGCGTGACGCACGTGCACACTATGTATAGTTGCATATTCCGGAAATGTCAACATCAAAAAGTCCTTTTTTTCGCGATTTTTGGACTTTTAAGACCTGTGTCCCCCTTTAACCACGAACTTGATGTGTTCCTTGAAGCCTACATGCTAAAATTTGAAGAACGCTCTGTTGAATCCAACTGGAATATTTTTAAGGATAAAGTTTTAAGTTTGGTTTCACTGCAGGCTGTTTCAGGTAAACATCGGTCCCCTTGGTTTACTTCTTTGTTAAATCGCCTTTTGAATAGGAAGAAGCGTGTGTTTAGAAAACCAGAGTAATGAATATGGTGTGCTTATCGTGAATGTACTACGCAGTATAAGGAGGCAGTCGAGAAAACCAAGGAAATTTTTTATAAAAGCACACTTCCCTCGTTACTTGTAATGAACGCGAAAAAGTTTTGGAATGTCGTAGGTAGTCATAAACAGAATACAATATCTTTAAGTAACAGTAATGGTGTACCGATTCCGAGTTCTAAATGTTGTTCTGTGGTCAATCATGTATTTTCGAAATCCTTTTTATCGTCAGCTGTGTCTTTTCCTTGTATTACTGAACATAACTTGCCTGTTAGGACATAACTTCTCTGTTATAGATCCTGCTTTTATTTATTTTGATTGTGTACAGAAGCTAATTCGTGGCCTGAACTTGTCTTCGTCTTGCGTAGTGGAAGGCATCACTCCAAAGTTTTTGAAAAGTACGGATGTTTATTCTTCGATGTTTTTGTCAAAACTGTTTTCCAGTCCTTAACATCTTGTTCTTTACCACGTGACTGGAAGGTGGGCAAAGTGATACCATTATTTAAATCTGGTAATGCTCAGTCCCCTTTGAATAACTAACTGATATCCCTCACCAGTGTACTTTGTAAGCTTTTAGAACACATAATTTATTCTCATCTCGTGGCCTTTCTAGATACAAATTAAATTATCTCTCTCCCAATTATCATGGCTTCCGTAATCATTCTTTATGTGAAACAAAACTGGTTTCCTTTACACATGATCTTTTCGCGGCATTGGGCAGTGGACTAATCATTGATTGTATATTCTTGGACTTCTCTAAAGCTTTAAATCTTGTTTCACACCAGTTACTCTGTTTTAAGCCAAGGAAAATAAACATTGACCCATATATTAAGATGGATCGAATACTTCCTTGCTAACCAGACTCAGTTTGTCACCACCAACAATAACAATTCACAAGAGTTTTCTATCACTTCTGGTGTGTCACAGGGGTCAGTTTTAGGCCCTCTTCTCTTTCTTGTTTACATCAATGACCTGCCTAATAGTATTCTATTATCAATTAAATTATTTGCTGATGACTGTGTTATTTATAGAAACGCTTGCACTAATACTGATGCTCATTTCCTGCAACAAGGTCTTAACGAAGTTTCTTCCTGGTGCACTAAATGGGAACATGCGATTTAGCGCTAATAAATGCAAGGTAATGCGAGTTTCTCCCACCGTTAGTTCTATTGATGTTCCCGAATACCTAATCAATGATAGTGTCTTATAAAGTGTTTCATGCTCAGGGTCGCAAGTCTAGTGTCTTCAGGGTCACACACCTCTGTCTGTCCCGGCCACATCGTCGCCCGTGCCCCCTTTTCTTCTTTTTTTTTTCATCTTTCTCTTTTCTAATTTCTCTTCAAATTTAATAGGCGTTATTCAAATCAAACGTGCATCCTTTCGTTGTCCTCTTTTTCATATTTTGTCATATACTCAAGACACAGGCAAAGTTTGTAATTTGTTTCCATTGCCTGTTAGGCGATGAGTAGTACATGTTTTCTATCGCAGTGTTTATGTACACTATAAAAAGTACGAAAATGTTTTCTGGTTTGTATATTTAGGCGTGTTTTCAAAGAAGCAACACTAGATAGTATGAAGCTATGCTGGGACATTTACTTTTGTGATAGTGTACACATCAGTGCGGGACAACATTGATGCTTTTGTTGGTCACTGGGAAGCGCAGTGGCAGCTGGCACTGGTTGGTTATTGTGGCCTAGAGAATAAAGTTATAGGTTATCAAGACATTAAGTGCATTTAGGGTTTAACTTAGTGATAATTGAATACTAAGCTATGGCTCTGCAACCTGTTTAGTACGAGTGGTAAGGGCCCTCATGAACTGCAGTCAACCAGATAATGTAGCGACAGCACATTCTAATGACAGCAGCAGATCTCTATTGGTGGGACGACGCAAGATGAAAAAAAAAAAAAATATCGTGATAAAAACAGACGGCAAAAGTTAATTTTGCAGATGTGCATGCTTGAAACATTGATTTGATGTTCAGTGAATGTGGTTGTGCCATGCTAGCAACTAAAGCTTGAACTGCTTGGGAAGTTTTTTGAGAGTGAAAAAGTGACACTCGGAAAGTGTCAGTGTAGCAGGGAACCTTGCTGGTTACTATAGCAATAGTAAATAGAGCTATGTCTGTCTTGAAGTTGCGTCGTCCTATCGATAAATATCCACTTCCATCACTGGACCTAGAGGTGAATGCTGTTTATACTTAATAGGGCTATTGACAAGAAAAGCATCAGTTGTTTTTTTTTGTGTTAAATGAGGGGTCAATTCCCCGAGAGTCTAGAAAATGTACGGCTCTGCACCCTGATAAAGTAATTACAGTGTGTTTTTAAATGCTCCTATGCCGTGTTGGTCTAGTGGCTAAGGTACTCGGCAGCTGATCCGCAGGTCGCGGAATCGAACGTGCTGCATTTCCGATGGAAGTGAAAATGCTGTAGGCCCCTGTGCTCAGATTTGGTTACACGTTAAAGAACCCCAGGTGGTCGAAATTTCCAGAGCCCTCCACTTCGGCGTCTCTCATAATCGTCTGCTGGATTTGAGATGTTAACCCCTACATATCTATCAGTCAAATGTTTTTTAGTGCTAATTTCATTTTTCACTGAACCCTGATGTCCCAACACGATAACAGCTTTTTGTCACGTCCTCGTGCCACTCCGCACTGTTGGTGGC
The DNA here is from genome assembly GCF_043290135.1 of Rhipicephalus microplus. Taxonomy (NCBI): domain Eukaryota; kingdom Metazoa; phylum Arthropoda; class Arachnida; order Ixodida; family Ixodidae; genus Rhipicephalus; species Rhipicephalus microplus. Next base: position 7,723,755 of record NC_134705.1, on the reverse strand, counting down.
ACACAGGCGGCCATTTTGAATGTTTCGGTGCCTGACTTGACTGCAACTAGCCAGTAGGCTGCATGAGGTACCAGAATCAGCACTGTAGCCTGACAACACTAGTGAAGCTAGTGTTGATGTCGGAAGGTGTGCCATGGGAAAATTGACTTCATTAATATAAAACATTTTATCAGCATTTGCTGCTAAGCTTCACACTTGCTCGGAGCTGTCTCTGTGTACAGGAGATTTGTATGACGAAAAAAACTAGTGCTTCGAAAAAAGATGTCAGAACCCCTATAAGTGGTCGAACGCTTAGTGACCCCACATGAAGGGCGTGAATGTTAAATCTTGATGCAGAAAAACTTTTATTGAGCAAAGCTTGAGGTGTGATGAATGTGATGTGCAGCACTCGCCAGCATCACCACCGCCACTGCTAATGGCTGGTTCAGCCAGTGTGCTGAACCCCCCCACGCCTCCCGTGACGACAGTTGTGGAGGTGCTGGCACCTTCAACGGCAGTACCCCCAGATGCTGGCATTGCTGCAGACATTCCCAACTACGACCCCAATGACCCAGTCAACCAGGCCTGGTGGAATGACACCTTGTCCTCCTTGGGACTCGGCACAGAGGCCAGTGGGTCCGACTTGGCTAATAATGGTAGGAAAAACATCATGGTGTTAAGATTTGATGTACCATCTTTTTTTTTTTTGCAAACACTAAATGCGTTCATCTTCTGATATGCTAAAAAAACAAAATACAATGACCATGAAAACATTTAAGGAAAGGATATCTGTTGAATGAATGCAGGCAGTGCAGGTTCTTAAAACCATTTATTGTTCAAGCTAGCTGTTCAAGTGCTACTCACCAATTTCGGATGTTTTAAACAAATGAGCAGGACACATAAGTCACTGGATGGTGACCGCGACTGTGAATAAAGAAAGAAGTTACAGTTTTTATTAGAGGGCAAAGCAATGAATCCAATTGCAACAAATTCAATTGTTATACGGCGGTAAGCTACCACCTTGCTTCTTTAGTATGCAAGATGTGGTAGCCCAACAAATCACTGCCGTAAGGAAATGCAGTCACTGCAGCAGGCCCATTGACCTTTGTGCTATTTATGGCTTTAACGCAAACTTTGCGGTATGTACATACATGTACAGTTACGAGCATTTTGATAGTCCCCATGAAGGTGCTGCTCCAGACAGAGTAGGCACTTCCTGTTGGTGTTGTGTAGCCCATGATTGGGCACACATTGAAGTACTATGTGCGAGAGAATGTTAACAATGTGGACATTTATGCAAAGACCTTCATGACAGTGGCGAAAATACAGCTGTAGTCTCCACATAATTGTTATAGCAATAAAGTCGTTAACATGTCATACTAGAAACTACATGCAGTCTTTAATTTTTAGAAAGCTGCATTTCAAGTGAAAGTTGTATGCCCTTTGCTGTTTGCACTGAATCATGGCAGTGTTTTGATGTGATCATTAAAAACAATGCTGCAGCTGAGAATGTATTGAGCTAAATATGAGAATAAAAGGAAAGCGTGGGTTAGGTTCATAGCATTGCTCGGCAATGGTGCGAACCTGATACTTGCATTTGCAGCTTAGCATCCCTTTTGGCAATAGCTCAGTGTGTTCTGAATAATAAAACACTGTGAAATAAGCACTACACTGGCATCTCACCTGTTTGTGTGAACAGCGAATTTATGGTGAGCCCCTGAATGTAAAAAAAATAAACAACTTGTTCTGCACATGTATCTAAGTGCAAAATGAAGGCCCTTGCAGCTTAGCATTCCTTTTGGCAGTAGCTCAGTGTGTTCTGAATAATAAAACACTGTGAAATAAGCGCTTCACAGGCATCTAACCTGTTTGTGTGAACAGCCAATTCATGGTGAGCCACTGAATGTAAAAAAATACAACTTGTTCTACACATGTATCTAAGTTCAAAATGAAGGCTTTTACAGCTTAGCATTCCTTTTGGCAGAAGCTCAGTGTGTTCTGAAGAATAAAACACTGTGAAATAAGTAGCTCAGTGTGTTCTGAAGAATAAAACACTGTGAAATAAGCACTTCGCAGGAATCTCACCTGTTTATGTAAATAGCCAATCTATGGTGAGCCACTGAATTAAAAAAAAACTACTTATTCTACACGTGTACCTAAGCTCAAAATGAAGGTCTGCAGTTTTATCAGTTCATGAAGCATGTTTGTTTAGGTTAGTTTACTAGCAGTATTATTTTTTCTTTGTTCAAGGCCAAATTATAATGCAAGTATTGATAAGCTTATGAGTGACATTCATCGTATCTACCTAAGTCTAACATGCACCTGATTTTTTTAATGCACTTTACCCTGTCTCATCTAGTTAAGTGATCATATTAAATGTGAGGTATTTCTTAGCGAACTGCAGGCACTTTTAGTATTCTATCTGCATATCTATCTAGTCACGTACATGTGGATGTTCTCATGGTTGCCTCTAACTTGCAGTAAACGAAAATTAGTATGAGAGGTTAAGAAGGTTTCACGAATATGTCTAGCTGGTCGTGACATGACTAACATCGAAATCCTGTCCCATACATCATCTTACCCTTTCCTCCTGACACTTGTGGTACATACCCACATATCAGAAGCTGTAGTATATGCCACAGGTGGCTGACAGTTTGTGCAGTCCAACACAAATATGTCAAAGTCAAAGTGGATCGCGAATTAGTTCGATATATGAAAAATTCGATATGAAAAAACAGAGGCCTTGAGAGCTTACCTGTAGCAGATCATTACCGGCAATAGGCGTATTCAAGAATGACAACTAATTCCACACACATGCCGTAACAGAATGATTTATTTGCGTGAAAAAAAAAAAAAATCACTTACCTTGGTCTGCTTCTTCCTTTTTGAAATGAAGTTGAAGAGGCTAGTCTAGATCTTATTGCTGTCCAGGTGCGACAGTCCGGTTTCCTCCATGTCCCCGATACAACGGCAAATAATGCTGAACGCTGCCGCGTTGTAACTTATTTTTAACGCACATTGACACACCGACAAAGAAAAGAAGAGTAAAACACCAGTGCTACTGCCGCTACTTCAGCAGCGGAGTACACATGTGTAGCCAGCGCCTTATCCAGACCATCCAGCACCTCATCTGAACCATCCTCCTCATCACTTGAGCTGTCGAACTGGGCATCCTGGGTCCCTGTGACTGCAGCTACTATTTTTTCAATAGCGAGGCTCGCAACGGCCCGAACAATGCAGTCCGCTTCCATGAAGTCGTCCGCAGACACTTCGTGTGGAACTGCTGCTGGGAAGCGGGATGACAACTCGTGAAATGCATCTTCTATGCATTCGTCGTCGTTGTCGTCTTCACTGGTTTCTGCAAATTATGCCATCTTGAAGCCTGCCTTGCAGAAGTAGTTTACCACGGTGTCCGTCTTCACGTCTCGCCAGGCGCTGAAGATCTCTGCAGGAGAAAACTTCGCGGAAATTTCCGGCCAATCCTTCGTCATCCACAACTGGAGGTCCTGGCTGCTGACAGCTTCGCTTTCGCCAGAATTGGTTTTGCCAACGATATAGTAGTGCAGTTTAAATCGGTGAAGCCAACTAATGTTGTCGGTGAAGTTGTTTCACCGAGTGCAGTGGCAAACCATTTGGCCTTGGTGATCAGCATCGGGTCGACCACCGGGATGTTCTTCGCGCGCACTTCTAAAAACCAAGTATACAGTGCCCTTTCTACATTCCCATGGTCATAAGCGTGCAAATGACAGGCACCCGGCGTTCGCTGCTCCGCCACCTTTGCCATGATATTGGCCTTGTTTTTCAACAAGGTACTCAGAGTACTCCATGGTATCCCGAAGTCGTTCACGACGGTCGAAAATTTCTCGCCCGCCTCAACACGCTGAATAGCCTTCAACTCCGTCACAAAGTCAAGGGTCTTGACTTCTTGACACTGGCCATAGCTACCCGAGAAGTCAACAATTCAAGGAGTTCGTAGCGGCTTTGCACACCACGCACGCAAAAAAGAAATGCTGCACATGTGATGGTACGTAGACGACGCGACAACAGAAGCAAAGTGCTCACGAGGCGATGGCCACCTGCGAGATGGATGAATGGACGGATGGATGGATTGTCATGGCTCTACTCTTTAGATCGGGTGGCGGCTAATGTCACTTAGCCATAATAATTCGTGAACAGAACTAGATTTGTCTTTTTTTTCATTAAATAGTAAGTTAAGGACTGGCATTTGTAGTTAAAGATTTAATTTTCACTCGTGCCTCGATTGTAGCCACCAATCAGATAACCTCCTTGTTATTTCTACCTGTTTAAAGTCTATTTTGCCCTCCATGTTCCTAAACTCCAGTGCTTTGAAAAACTGTGCGCCATCCTCCTAAACTAATGGGTGAAGCCCTTTACGGAACATTATCAAGTGTTCGGCAGTATCTTCCTCCTCTCCACACGTACTGCATACCGTGTCTACTCCTTCGTATTTGGCCCGATAAGTCTTGGTTTGCGATACTCCTGTCCTGGCCTCAAACAGTAGAGAACTACCCTGAGAACCATCATAGATCCTTGCCTTGGCGAATTCCTGCTTGAAAGTTCGATAGATCTCTAGTACGGAATTCTTAATCATGCCAATTCTTTACATGTATATCTCAGTTTCCTTCACCTTCTTCTTAACCGGTAGCTCTTTTTGGTTTGGCCCCCTGCTATTTTCTAAGTATTTACCCGTCAATTTTCTGGTTCGCTTCTTCCATTTTGTGTCGACATTCTTCATGTACAAGTAGCTGAAAACCTTCCTAGCCCAATTCTCCTCCCCCATTTCTCTCAAGGGCTTCTCAAATTTACCTACATACCCCCCTCCTTCCCTTCCGCTGCAAGGGGTCCCCCATCACTTCCACCAGTTCACTAGGGGTCCTTGGCACATCCATCAGCTGAAAACCACTGATGTACTACTAGGAACCCTCCTTTCAGCCCTTTCCCTCTCTCATTGTGAAAATGGAGCCACTTCGCCACTTGATCCATTCTTGTCTATTAAGGTGCATAAGGCACTTCCTTGTTAGAATTTTTCTGTCAGCCTTGTTCTTATATATTTAATAGCTTCGTCCCCTTCTAGCCTAACACCGTGAGCTGTAGTTATAAACCTCTGCTATAGGCTTGTATCATTATGTAGGGAGTTTAGATAGTTCCAAAATTTTGCAGGGGCCTTTCTATCCTTTTTATGTACTCCTGCCAACCACGGAGCCCCCTTTATTTTAGTCTTTTCATTGATCAGAAGAGATGCTTCCCTTCTACAATTAGAAAGATACGCCATTTTCTTATAACATCATCTGTTAGTTCACCCCGCTGCTTAGCATGTCTGTGTACCCTAGAGGCTTCCTGATGTTTTGCTATGGCTCTCTTAACTTCCTCATCCTACCAACTTTTGGATTTGTCTCTTTTTTCAAAGTGGCTTGTCACGTGCCTTAGCAAGCTCTAGATCAAACAGTCTAATTAAATTCGTGTGCGTCCACACTGTTTTATTACCCTCAGTGATTACTTTCTTAATTTGTTTAGTAGCTATTTCTATTTGCCTTTTTGAATAAAAATTCCCCTGTAGTTGCTCATCTTGCCTCCTTCCCACTTTCATTGCTCTTCCAAACCTTAGCTTGATGCATTTGTGGTCACTACCCGGACTTCTCGAGCCATATTCATCGAAATGCATTTTCCCGAGCCTATCATACGTCTTATGCGACATCAGTGCATAATCTATCATTGACTACAGCCTTCCTACCTCCCATGTTGTCTGCTCTTCACACTTCTCAGTACTGTTGCTAATGATCAAATCATGCTTTCACAGATATCCATGATCATTTCGCCTGTTGAGTCAGTATACCCATCTATATCTTCTATGTGCACATTCATATCTCCTAGTATAATTATCTCGCACTCTCCTTCTAATTCCGCAATGTCATTTGTGATACACTCTACCATTGCCTGGTTTTTTCTCTGGCCCTTGCTGTCGTCCACAAGTACACCGAACCAAGGAGTGTAATCTGCCCAGCTACTTTCCCTTTTAACCACAAATGTTCCCTGCATCTGTGGCCTTCGAGATTGTAAGTGCGCGGCGGGTTTCTCTCTGGCCGTCCCAATCGCACGAAGAGCATTTGTTTCCAGAGGTGGCCGAGGCCCGCTCTTTTCTCCGCACCGCGGCACTCTTTCTTTCGGTCGAAAAGGTGCTGGCGAAGCTTCTATGTGGCGAGGAAAAAATGGTTTTGTGCTTTTGTGTTCGTTAGGAAATGTTGGGTCAAGGACTATGAGAGGCAAAGTCAATGCTGGGGCGTTTTATTTTCAAATGGCGTTTTTATTTTGCTGTAGATTGGTGCCGCCCGTATTAGAGCAGTTGAAATTGCGATGTCTCTTCAAAAGATGCGCATTATACTAGAAACTATACTTCGAAGTTTGCAGGCGGTGTAGAAGAAGGGGGGGGGGGGGGCACCGGCGAAAAAGAAAGAAAAATGGCAGCTCGATCCGCAAGGGAGGTCAGACGACTGTAGCGTTCAATGTCCGTGGATTACTCTACACTCAATTGAATGGATTCTTCTTGGTATCATTGAACTAGCGCTGCTTTTCATTGTAATGTTGTTTGAGGATTCTCGCAGACGTGCTAATGTGATCACAGCTGCACCACGACCTAGTTTTATTGCTTCTTAAAAGCGTTTTTGTTTCTTAGGCTGGCGTGCCGGCCGTCGAGCCGTGCTTGCCGCAACTGGTCTTCCTTATAAATGAGGCACATTCAGTGGGACTTGTCAACGACAACCAAAACGCTGTTCAGCGTGCAACGATAAATAAACAAAATCGCAGCATATGCACGGAGTGAATGATTAGTGGGTTGAAGCGTTCGTCCATCCGTACGTCCGTCTGTGCATTCATTCGTCCATACGTCTGTCGACTCCTATCACACTACTGCACGCATCGGACCAACGAACGCTTCGCCCCACTCATCATGTCATTCACTTCATGGATATGCTGGCTACGCTGGATAGAAGGATGATTGTCCAAGTAATGCTATAAGAAGCTTCGTTCCTAGAAGCAATAAAACCACGTCGCGCTACGCGTTGCAGCTGTGATTACATCAGTGCGTCTGTAATAATTCTCTAAACAGCGTCCAATTTAAATCGGGTAGTTCCATGAAAAGAACACAAAAGTGACCCATTTATTTAAGTGTAGCCCCTGAGCGCACAATGCAGCATTCTGATTTTGCTTGTAGATTGGGCTGTCAGTTTTATTTAATGTGAATCGTTCAATAATCGCACCTACTCGCAAATCTGGCGGCGGCGAGGCCGTTGACACCGCCACTGCGCATGCTGGCGTCTCTTGCCCAAGTTTTTTTTTTTTTTTTCCTATCTAATTGTTAGAAGGGCATGCAACAGCATGACATATTCATGAAAATAATGGAAGAAACAAGACCTGACGTCACTTTCTTTAGCAGGAAAAAACTATAGCATTGACATAGCATCAATTGTATAAACCATAACCATGGAAACCTAATTAATAAATTGCTACTATTGAATCAAACATTCATTTTGACTTCCATTCCAAAATGTTCTCTCCTCTATGCAGAATGCCAGCGGCGCATGCACGCAAAGTAGCCACGTGGACGCCGCAGCATGAGCGCGTTATGATAAAATTACAACCGCTGGAGAGGAACGGTCGCTGAGCCAACCAAAGTCGGTGCTCAGCATCAGTAAATGTCTCGCTTTTTCCCCGCAATGTGTCGACGCCGTCAAGCCTGGCGCGAAAGCCACGCTCTCAAAGTGTACAACGCTTTGCATTTGCCCGCGAGGCTTCCTCAGTTTTTCCTTCCAACTATCTTCCGTCACGCCGCAGAAGCAGGAAACAGGAAAGAGGTCAAGACTACGTCTAGACTGAACGTCACTAGCTCTGCAACGACCACGGGTTGATTACAGGCGCTTTGGTCACTTATGGTCGCCCATTCGTACTGTGAGTTCTACGGTGTTCAGTAGATATGTTGAGGAATGTAAGAACGAACATCGAGATCTGATATGAAACACTGCGCTGTACATACCAGTGATGGATAGATGGAAAGTCCTTTTTGGAAAAAAAAAAAAAAAAGGGAGGCACAGGACCTCTGTGGGGACAAGCAGGACTTTCTAACTACACTACTAGCTCACAATGTCACGGGTTTTACACTTATTGTATTCACCAACACTTTTGGTACTGAGGCGATATAGGGTCAGTACTGTGGTTTGCCGGACCCCCTAAACCACTCTAATCAGGCCGCTCTGACTTTCATATTGGGCAAATAATAACTGCGTGTCCGGGTCCGTAAGGAGTGCTTCACGATAATTTGTGGTTTGCAAAGCTTGTATGGCCATTCGCCCTTTTTCAAACGCGGAACACTGCCACAGTAAGTGGTGAAGGTCTTCGCGGCAACACAGCCCGCAGTGATTGCACGTCACTGTCGCAATGTCCGGTTGTCGCCATTTTGCTAAAGAGTATGGTGTGTATGCAGAATTTGCGTAAACCTTATTACTGAAGATTTCTTGGGAGCATGAAAGCTTACACTTGCTGGAAAATAGGACTGGTGGGGTAACCTGCGCAATGCGTTTTTGACTAGCATGACGCAGGGACATGCGCACGTAGTGCATTGTGGCTACCAAAGGAGCCATTTGACTTATTTGACTTAATAGCTCATACGGGTTCACCCTGAGGGGTGGGGACAGAGAAAGATTGGTCGACCCACCTGCGGAAGCAGCAGCGGCGTGCGCCGCCGTATTGCCCCGGGCACACCCGTATGCCCCGGCGTCCAGATAATTTCTATTGGCCTGTTGGCTTTTTCATGCTTACGAATGATGCTTTGAATAGCAGCAGCTGTAGCATCCTCGGACGCTGGGCGAAACATTTCCGAGTAGGCAGCGTGCGAGTCGGTAAAAACACGAAGGGGTTTTTGTATAGTGTACGAGAGGCTTGCAGTCGCTCCCCATATGGCAAGTAGTTAGGCATGCATAGGGGTACCGTTCGGTAGATGGCACCTGTAGGCCCCAGTGAACTCAGTGGTCTGCGCGCAGATCCATGCTATACAAGCTTCGTCATCGGTAATGGCAGCGTCCGCGTATATGTCGATGGTATCTAAGCTCGCTTTCCTTAGTTGTCGCGTGGCAAGAAACTGGCAGGCACTATTATTGTGACGAGATATGGGGCGACGGAACAGTCGAGAGGCTATTGGAGTTTCCCATGGAGCTAAGGAATGATTAAGAAAAGGTGCATCATCATGCCGCTGACAATCCCAGGCCAGAAGGCGATGACCTTGTGGCGTGTTTTCCAGGCGGATGTGGTGTGGAGTGTGGGCTTCACGGATGACATCTTGCAGAGGGGGCAAAGCCCCCTGCGCTTTCAAAAGCGGATATCTTAGTGTGTTTAGGGAGCCCCGTGATGGTACGGAGAGTAGCCCGATGAAGGCGTTCCAAATTTAGGATGTCCGTTGGAGAGAACGTGTATATGGGTGCACCGTACAAAATCTTTCCAACAGCCGCAGCTCTTGCAAGAGTGCGACAGGCTTGTTGTCATGCACTTCCATATTTGTTGGGAAGACGACGTATCGTATGTATCGTGGCTGGCCATGCCTGCCGCAGTCCATGTACCCACTTTTGTGGGCTGTTGCAGCTGGCTATTGGTAAACCTAAAACTTTTATTTGTCCGTTTTTTGGTTGTATAGTGTGTGATCCAATGTGGAGTGAGATAAACATTTTCGGGTTGGTGCGATTCTTGCCGTCTATGCTTATAAGTTCTGTCTTATGTGGAGCCAGCTGTAGGCCTACCTCCTTAAGAGTGGACTCTAAACTAAGGAGGGCTGTCTGCAGCTCAGTCTCCATTGATTCTTTGTCAGAATGATCCACTGCCTCTGTCCATATAGTAATATCATCGGCGTAGATGGCGAATCTAGCGGTGGTGTCCCGTTCAAGATACCCTGCTACCCTGCTCATGGCCCCTGCTCGCTACCCTTTTTCGGCTACCCTGCTTATGGCCATATTAAACAGCGTCGGTCCTGTCCTAAAATACATCCCTGTGGAACACCTCTGTCCAAGTAGTAAGTCTTCGGGCTCCATCCAGGTGATGCACCGCTTAAGCAAATGGGCCAGGCGGCAAAGAAATTTCGAATCCATGTCTGCGCACGTTGACTTGGGTAGTGCTTAGCTAGTTCCTCAAGAATAGCGTTATGGTGAACATTATCGAACGATTTCTGCATGTCGACGGCCAGAAAGTAGTCAGGTAACATCTTTCTTAAAGTACCATTGATAAGCAGCCAAAGGTAGTCATGGGTGCCGAAGTTAGGGCCGAAACCCGCCTGGGCTGGATGGTATCCCGACCGGATTATCTCAAGGTAATGGGACATGCATGTGTGAATCATGTGTTCAATGGGCTTACATAAAGTAGATGTTAAAGATATTGGCCGGAGGTTCTTGCAGAGGGTCTTCTTTTTTCCATGTTTCGGAATAGGATAAACGAGAGACAGCTTAAGGTTCTCCGGAACATTTCCTGAGGCCCAGAGGTCATTGATTACCGCCAAAAGTGTGTCCTGGGCTTCATCTTCGAGGTTGCGGAGTTCTTGCCATGTGATTCGGTCGTGGCCAGGCGCTGATCGAGGACGCCCGTGTTTGATGGCTGGTAGCATTTCTCCCATGCTAAATGGGCGATCAAGATTCGGAACAGGTTGCGTTATGGTGCAGGCTTTCGGAGATGTAGGCGGAGTGAGTGAAGCGTGAGGAAAGAAAGTGGTAATAACAATAACTTCGTCTTCCACAACAGAGGGATCTGCTTTGAGGAACAGCTCGGCCAGAGGAGAGTTGCCTTTTCCTTTCCCGTTGAGGCTCCGAACAATGCGTCATAGACTTTGGAGGCCCAATACACGGCCAAGGCGTTCGCAAGTGGATTGCCAGCGATTCACTTTGAAGTTGGAGCTGATATTCATTGATAAGCTTAAATTGGCACTTAATTTTCATGAGGTTGGAGTGTCGTTTATGCGAGCGGTATCTTTTGACTAAATAGTCTGCTGTTTTTCATAAATTGTCTAAATGGTTATCCATCGGCTGAGTATGGTCTTTGCATGGCACTGTTTCGTGTGTCAGCTCACGGGCCTGTTGAACAATGTCCAGAAGGCCCTCAACTGTCGAGAATGATCCAGTAACATTACTACGAAAAGTATTCCAATTAGTCATCGTTGTTGTTGTTTTGATCTGGAGGCAATTTCTATCAAGTGCCATGAATATCGGGAGATGATTACTGCCCCATGACTGGCTGGAGACTGTCCAGTGCCGTACAAATTGGGGGCTGGCGAGCGTGAGATCTGGGGTCATGTCTCTCTGCACTTGATGTAGTCCTATTCTTGCAAAAGTGTCGGGGGTGTTACAAATTTCTACAGAAGAGAGTTCAATAGCGTCATAAAGATATTTTTCGCGTTTATTCGCCTTTCGGGCACCCCAGGCAGCTCATTAAAATCACCTCCAGTGAGCAGAGGGAGGTTCTTAGATGCTTGCTTAAGCGTCTCCAGCCATGTGTATGGTCCAACTGAAATATTTCCTGGGCGAAAATACGCAGACACGGCCACAAAGGGCTTTTGGCCAGGAGGACAAATTTTAACAGCTACTATTTTGCGAGCATTAGAACTGAGATCAGGAATGTCTGATTGAGAGGCCGGGCAGTCATTACGCACCAGAAGCGCTGCCTGGCCTTTGGGAAGCTTCCGCTTATGTTTTATGGTTGGTGTCTGAAAAGCACGGTAACCAGGAAGCAAGCACGTGCCGCGCGTCTCCTGGAGAAGAAGGAACAAGGGGCGATGCCTTTGAACATAATTACGGATAGTGGAGCACTTTTGGTTAAAACTAAGCCAATTCCACTGCACCCCCTGAGCGAAAGAGCTAATGAGGAAGACCCTGGTTTGCGGCGCTTATTGTCATCAGCGAGGACATTGCGCTGCACTTCATCAAACATATTTTGAAACCGAGTTTGCATGGTATCAAGGGCTTGTGTTAGAGTGTTAGCAATCTCCAACCGAATCGCATGCTCCAGTTTACTTCTGTCCCTTACCTTGTCCTATGTTTCTAAACGCGCTACGTCGATCAACTATGTCTTACCAACATGCCCAACTTTATACTTTAGCCAGCTTACTAGATTCTTGAGCCCGTTCATGTCGCAAGAGCCCAATAATGTGAGAACAGGCGGAGTCCTTGTCTGTGACCGGTTTAGAACGACGTGCCGGAGAACGGCTCTTTCTTTTATTTTGAGACCGACTGCGGCTTGGCGTTGGGGACTGATTTCCTTTCTTTTAGTCCAGCATGAGGTCGCGAAGTCTCTGATTATCCTGCCGTAATTCCTGTACTTCTTGGCGAAGGCTGTTGATAATCTGAGTCAAATCGGAAGAAGCGGCTGTTTGAGCCCAGGTTACTTTCCGAGGCGTTTGAGAGGTGGGCTGTGTGGCAGATGTCGTAGATAATGAATCATTAGCGTTCCGAGGAAGGGCTGATTCAGATATACTTCGTTCAGGACAGTGAGGGCTGAGTGAAATGTGTGGACGCTCTGCAAGCCACGCAATGAGGAAACTGCTTACAGTTTGGGTCGACCTCATGCGAAGCTTTGCCACAGTCTCCGCATACTGGCGGGAAGGAACAGTATTTAGCAACATGGCCCAAACGATGACAGTTGTAGCATGCGATCGGGCGAGGCCGATATTCGTGAACATGGATGACTTCATATTCAAACACCAAGCATTTCGGTAAGGAGTCTGTATCAAATGTCAAAAGCAGCGGCTGTGTTTTACCGAGCATGCGCACATCGGTGATTGTTGCCTGTTCACAGCGCAGATGCGCTTTGATGTACTTAATTGTTAGGCCAGGTCTGATCTTTATTACCCCACGAGAGCTGCCGACTGCGTGTGGCTGAAGAGTCGATGTCTCGACATCAATTACTTGCACGCTATCATTGACTGTTGCCACTAAGCGCGAGAGTGTACATAGTTTGCGAAAATGACCTTCGTCACGAAGTGTGATCCGTGCGCAGTTACTGGTTATGTCAAAGCGGAGAATTGACATTTCTGCAATAAAGGTTAACGGAGCGCTTTGCTCTATGGCGTCTGTAAGGGCTTGTTTCGGAATGTCTGTCTCATGCACTTTGTTTAGCGGCCTGATCAAAACAGTATAGCGGGGCCGACTCACCCGTTAGGCATGCAGTCTGCTCGGTGACACTTGGCGTCGGTAGTACACGGCGTTATTCTTTTGTACCCCGTTGTCGAGAAGTTCAGTGGTGCCGGTAGAAGAGCCCGCTGCCGTGTCGGGGACACGAGCTCCGGTAGACGATTCTGATGACAACGTAGACTGCGTTGCATCTATTGTCTCGTTTTCGTCAGATAACGTTGGGAAATCGCTTGAGTTCACTGGAACGCTTGTGCATGCCGTGGTCGTTTTCATACTAGGCGTCTTGAGATTCGGAGTGAAACTTGCCGGGCTTAACAGGTTTACCAGGCACGGCACGGCTGCGCGGACGCGGTGCGAACGCGGCCGCCGGCAGCTGTGCCCTAGGCCAGTCTGAAGCTGCTCACTAGGCTTAGGGTGGTCAGTTCACAAACCACAGAAAAAAAGAAAAAAAGGTTCTACAAAAACGCTGTCTCTGCGACACAGGCTCACCGTCTAACTGTCATTCACTTCTGCGGCAATGAACCGAGGCCTATCATCCGAAAAAAGTAGTCAAACTGACAAGAAAACAAGGAGCCGAGGTCAGGCACGTCGGCCATCGTGGGCGCTCAGTAGCGCCTCCCCATACCAGTGACAATTCACACTTTTTATTCTTCAGTAGTTTACCTCGACTACTTGGTTTTCTGAAAGACGCCGTACAACCGCATGTGCGACCCTTTTATTTGGATGAAGTCGAGACTACTCTAAATGAACACGATACTGATATTATTATTGTGCTACCGAAACATAATCAAAAGACGGATGACGAAAAAAGGGGACAGTGATAACTCAAGCACTTTCACTATGAAGGTTGTGGGGAGTAAATGTAGATAAGCGAATCGTAGTTTTTCACAATATTCCGGCAAAATTGCTTATCACAATACTAAGTGGCACAATTATGGCACCTAATCTAGAGCCTCAGTGAAATTCCGTTGACAACCGAATAAATGTCGTACGTGATGAAATAATGATATGAAGGGAACGTAATTTAATGACGATAATTAGCCCATTTTTCACCCATATACCCGCCTCCATAAAGGAGGAATGCTAGAATGCTTCTGTCACAGACGAAATAATACCTCATTGCAATGATTTACATAAGAAAAATTTAGCAGTTGCCATACTTTTATTCGCCAATGGAACCAAAATGAAAGTAGTAACAGGAAAAAAATTCTTGCCTTGAGTCCAGCCAGAAAATTTGTTAGTGATTTTTATCGCACGCACAAAAAATAACATACGCATGCTGAAATCCCGCGCGCTCTATTTTTTCCCCTGGTCTCCGCCACATGAGGAACCGTCATTAAGCACACCCTCTAGCGGTAGCTGTGCACGTGGGGCGAGATTCGCTTGTTTTGCTGCGGAGCGCTGCGATTGGGACGGCCAGAAAGAACTATGCCGCGCGCTTGCAATTTCGGAGGCCATGCCTGCATCTCTGCTTGACTCTTTTCTAACCCATACTTCTATGTATAAATGGCCCAATTCTACCAACCTTTTTGCTGCCTTCTGTTCTATTGCAATACTTCCATTCGTAGTCCGTATTGCAAGGTGGTTGCTTCATGTCCCAAAGATGTCTCCACAACCCCATATACCATCAGCTTCTCCGGCCTTGATTGCTCTTCTATCTATTTCCACTTTAACCTATTTCTGCCAGCCTTCATGTTAATATAGCCTATGTCTGATTTAGCTCGGCCCTCATGCTTAGGTCGATTTCTTCTTCCACGGACCCCATGTGGCTTGAATATTACTGGTGCTCCTTCAGAATCGTCTTTGGCTACACTGTTGGCCTCAGGCCTCTGGGGCCCCCTAAAAAGCTGTGGCTTGAGGACCTATCCTGTTACCAACCCTCCTGCCTGTTGCACCACTATAATGAACGCCATCTTGTGCAAAGGGGCGAGCGCCGGGCTCGTACATGCCTTGGAACACTTGTACACTCGTACACGCCTCCATTACGCTGTATCCAAGCTGCCGGCTCATACCCCCGATCACACAGTTGACCTCCACTACCGCCCTTTCAATTCCATGAGACTGTGCCCAGACCTCTGGGAGTGTGCACATGGTCACATGTGCACTCCCAGAGGCGTCTTGGAATTTACGCATACTACCCTGAAACTGTCTCTGAAGGAATTTACGCATCCTACCCTGAAACTGTCTCTGAAGGTTCTGTCTTTTTCCCTTCAGCACATCACTGAGACCAACATGAATAATGACGAGATTTTTGCCCTCGATGCTGTCCTCTACAATCTCTTGAGCTTTGGCCAGCACATCCTCCATGCACTTCCCTGACTGAGACTCCACTCTCCTGTCTTCCTTCACTGTCATTAAGACGCCATCCCTAACCCTGGCCACATTAGAGTGCCCCACCACAGGACCATTCTACGCTGCAATCGCTGGCTTCCTGTTTGCGATGGTGCCCGTGTTTGCTCCCCCTATTTTTTTCTCTGTCATGAGTACGGTGTTCCTGCCCTGCTCGAAGACTGCCTCGCCAAATAGCTGTATGTTTTCGGAGCCTCCAAGCTGTGGCCAGACACTGCGGCCCCCTCCTCTCCCGTCTGTTGCTTTTTCCGCTACCCATGTCCTCCACATCAGCCTGCTCGGGGCCGGGGCTAAGCGCCATTAGCTACTCTAACCGCTGCTCGAGCTCAGCCCGCCCTTCCCGTTCTTTTGTAAGGTTGCCCTTCATTTGCTCTAATAGGCTGGCGGTAGCCTCATCCCGCTTACGTGACGTTCTGAGCTGCTTCTGGAGCTCCATCCTCTGCTTCCTTTCCGCCCTCAGCTCCCAATGCAGCCCCTCTATGCTAGCCTCTATGCGCTGCACGGCCCCCTTCAGTGCCTTGCACAGCCTGCACACGAAGCTCGCCTGCTCCGCGTCATCCACTCGTGAAGGCTGTCTCGTCCAGGTAGCACCAGTGCTTGCATTCTTCGCACTGCACCAGCACACTCTCGCCCAAGGTTTTTCTAGCTTCCTTAGCCACTGCCCGCCCGACCATCGTATAGAGCGCTCCTCAGCTCCAAGTTCAACCCTGATCTCACTATCCAACCGGTGTTGCTAACTCTACTACCTGAGCAATCGTATGAAGCTGCCGCATGCACCATGCGCACATGTGTCAACTTCGCTAGTAGCTTCTCACGAGGTTCACTTCGTGTGCGGGTCTTAGTTTAACAACTAAACGGGCGCACCTAACTTGTTCAAAACTGCTGCCTACCCTGTTCACCTCGTGGACAATGCCACAACAACGTTGCCCGTGGCCCACCCCCACAGTACCCACAATGCAAGTTACCGAAGATTGATTAGAAAAAACCAAAAATAATGGTGTTTATAGCAGTTATATCAACTTCTCTAAAAACCAAAACTAGTAAAAACAAAACAAAAAAGGGCAACAGCAAAAGGCAAGAGGTGTGGTTGGCTGATCAAGCTTCGCAAAACAGCAACCAAAAATAAAATGAAAGGTAAAAGAAAGAGGTTGTCGGCTCCTTCGTTCCTGCTATCCAAGCCGACGGGTACACGAAGAAAGCATGAGAGAGAGAAAGAGAAACGAAAAAAAAAAGCCGTTCCGCAATTTAGAGATTATGTAGTCCGAGCCCTCTCGCCCTTACCCTTTTTTAAGCATTTTGGGTTTTGACGTAGGGGTGGTGACGTGCGGAGGTCGCCGGACGTGCGAGTGCCAAAATGCGCCCTTCAACTCGCGTGCGGAGTCGCGCAAGAGGATAACTTACAAGTTGGAAATACCTGAAAATTCGGTACATGTGGATTCGATATAGCCGTGTTCGACTGTATACCCTGCTACAATGAAAACAGACCTGAGTAATTCAAATGTGAGAGTGTTAAAAACTGACATTGGCAGTGTAGACTCGATGAACACAAAGAATAAATATCAGGGTCCCAGCGGGAGTCATGCGCAAGCATTCTGTGAGGTAATCAAGTATTCTACCACAGAGCCACACCAGGTCTCAAAACTACTTTGAAAGAAGACCCGATGTAGGTGTAGTGTTTGTAAAATGTTAAGTGTGGTCACAGTGCTGGCTATCCAATTTTATAATCATTACATGTGTACTCCTATGATGCAGGCATCATATCGGGTTACCGTCAATGATATACTTAAGTGCCATCCTATGAAATTTTTCTAGGACGCACATGTGAAGGCTACCATCCTCGCAAGCACAAGCGACACACATCATCTTACCGCTTCTGGTGTTACTAATACCCAAGTATTAGTGTTATACCCTTGTATTGGCATTGTTATGTAGCTGTAAACGACTGATTATATAAAACATATATGACTGTTCAAAATGTGCCTCTGCATGAAACATTTGTACGTATCTATATTGCAATTTTGCAACGTTTTGCTACAAAAAATACAAGAAATTACGCAATGGTCACTTTTTCTTCGCATGCTTCACATAGCATTGACTCCCATGGTACACGAGATCTGCTAAATTTTTTAAGTGTGATTTTAATGAATAATTTTTTGAATGAAAGAAAAATTAATAAATATTGCCTAATTTCGCAAATTGAAAAGAAATTAATAAAACCCGCATTCTAATGTGCATTTAATTCTCATGGAAAAAAAGAAAAAAAGGGAGCACTTTCCGCACACAAAAAACCTGTTTGTTCATTCGACATTGCTGTGTGACTTATGGACTGACATGCCATCCTTTATTTATTTCAATGTATATTTTCATGAGAATGAAGGAATGCCCCCAGAAAAAGTGGCTATTTTGCCCTGCCGCAGTGGTCTAGCGGCTAAGATACTCGGCTGCTGACCCGTAGGTTGCGGGTTCGAATCCCAGCTGTGGCAGCTGCATTTCCGATGGAGGCAAAAATGTTGTAGGCCCGCGTGCTCAGATTTGGGTGCACGTTAAAAAACCCCAGGTGGTCAAAATTTCCGGAGCCCTCCACTACGGCGTGTCTCATAATCAGATCGTGGTTTTGGGACGTTAAACCCCACAAATCAATCAATGAGCCAGTAGTAATCCTTTTGATGTCATTATTTTATTATAAACCAATAGCGTAGATCCTTGTTTTGTGACACAGTGGCGTAGATCCTTTTCTTCGGTCAATCTTATGTGAAATGGCACATTTCTTGTCATGCCCTCACCTTGAAGTACAGGGTTTGTTCACACAAATGATGACTGCCTGCTGCGTGGTTTGCGCAGCCGCTATAAATGCTCTCTCAATAGGTAGTGGTGTTAGTTTTGTGTTACTGACACTACGGGTGGCTGTTGCAAAAAAGCGTTCTTGGGGTTAGGATCTGAACGAACTGTGTCAGGGTCATAGCAGAAAGCATCAAAAGGAGCCACAGTAGGTGAATAAACGGGGTTGAATGTTGCTTTCACACAGGCATAACTGCTTATGAGATGCTTGCCTTGGTTAAAGGAAAGAAGTGCAAACTTGAAAGGGCTGCTTAGTTGTAATTTTGCCTGCTTCAGTAAGGAATAGACATGCAAAATCTTGAACATTTTAGTGCAATATTCAGTCCACAATAAATGACACCCGTTTGAAATCACAATTTTTAGTGTTTTGAAAAGGCCATGCAGCCCTACCGTCCGCCATGGGCCCTAACATGTGGTGTCAGTGAAGCATCATGGTAAAAGAAATAAATAGAATGTTAGCTATCTTTTGCTCTAAAATTATAAATTCATGAACCATTCAAACGAAAAATGTTGCACAGCAATTTTAGTGCTCTGAGCTGTGTATACTGTGGAAGTACAGTGAGTGACCGGCTTGTTTCCACTCTCAAGTACATCTGGGCTTCGTCACGTGTAGCCTTCGCTCCCTCAGCACAGCGTCTTGCTTGAAAATAGTCCGTAAACTTGTCTCATCCTCAATATCATTGATGCTTTTCAAATAAGTGAATTCTGCTTCTTCAGCTACAACAGCATTGATTGAAGCAGAACGTCGTTCTAAGCTTTGAAGCGCGAAAAAAGGTTGGTTAGCAGTGGCAGTAAAGGCTTTTAGGATATTTCTAACCACACAGGTACACTTTGGCAGCACCGGCAACAGAAGCCGCATCGATGCAGTCTGAAACAGCTGCGTCGTCATCTGCAGGGATTAAGTCGCTCACTATCCAAGATGGTTCCCGGAAACGCTGACCGCACTCCATTGTTAGCTGTCATGACGCACCCGAGGTCATCAGCTGGCCCACAAAAAAAGTTTATGATGGTGCTTTACTTGTTGTCGCTCCAATCTCCAGTCACAATTTTTATTGCTACGTGCTTCTCAACGTTGTGTTCAATTCCCGAATGAGGATTTATAAGGAACGAGGCGAAAAGTACACAAGTCCAATAGGCGTCAAAGACAATACAGAGTTTATGGTGGCTAGCCGAGTTCCTGTCGACATGTTGATTACATTGATGTCACTTGTGGCTTTAAACTGGAAGCCGCTGCTTTCAGCTACATTGATGCGAAAATAGAAGCAGCGTAGCCTCCGAGTGCTGCTTTCGAAAACCGAAAACGTTAAATACGTCATGAAGTTGCACATCTCAAAAGCCATGTTTTTCAGGCTCGCATACCATTATGCTAATAAACAAGGAATGGAGTGCGAACTACGATCTCCTCTATAAAGGGTGACCTGCTCATACCGGCTCTCTCTGCGGCTATGCGGACCCCAACTTTTGAAGTCGCGTGTCTACCTACAGGTTTTCCCCCCCACTTTGATCTAAGTGCTAGCTTAAATAATCCACACGTCATTGAAATAATCTGAGTGCCACGCTATTTAATCCATGTGCCATACATTTAATCCCAGCACCATATATGTAATCCATGCGCCAACTCAATTAGGGTGTGTGCATATGAGTTTAATCCAAGTGCCACCATGTTTAGTCCAATTGCCAATGGCTTTGATTCAGGTGTCAGTCAGTTTAATCCATGCGCAAAAAGCTTAATACATTGTGTAAAAAGGCCAGTACAATTGAAATGCAGTTCCTGCAATAAAGAAAAGATGATAGTCGCAAAGTAGAAGAAATTGTTATTTGTATTTGTGTGTAGTGTGTAGTGGGGGTTGTTTATGCGATTCCATTCTCATGTGGTATGTGGTATTTCGGCCAAACGGGGCGATGCCTTAATGAAAGGCTAAAAGAGCACCATTATAATGCTCACAAAGCAATCCAGGGCCACATTGGAATTCACTGCCGCGATTGTGGATGTACCCCCATGTTTGACCAGTGTGAAGTGATAAAAAAGCACCCGTCACAATTAACCCGAGAAATTATAGAAGCGCATTGTATAGCAAGAGCTGGCAGCACGTGTATTAGCGCCCCTTCTTTGGGTTTATCTGAACATGAACTGGCCTTCCTTAATCAAGGTAACCGCCTATGAATGTGTGATATGTGACGGTGTGATGTTGTGTGTTATCTTGTCGTTGCGTTAGGGTGGTTTTGTATGCTTGCGCCGGTCTACTTATTTGATGCAATTTGACAATAAAGCTCAGTTGGAAGTTAGCGCTCTGTCCTCTTGTGTCGGTCTGCTCGGCCGTTTCTTCTTCCCCGTAATGCGCTATACCAGTTCAATTACTGTGTTTTCTCTGCTTATTCAGCTGAAATTAACTACTTTTAACAGTAATGCTTGAGAGAACGGCTTGGAGATGCAAGAGGACTGGCAAATGTCCCGTAAATGTTTTGTTTTTGAGCATAGATATTGAATATGTTCTTTGAGCGTGCCCCGTTTATTCACATAGTCAACACTGTATCACAAGAAATTTCATTTCTTTTTACTCTCACAGCAATTCTGTTATATCTGCTAGATATTATTCCTTATTAACTTACACTTGTATTGTTTTTACTTCCAAGTAACTGTTAATCTTTTAATTATTATCAAATGTACCACTTGCTTCTGTAATGCCTTCCGGCCTTCAGGCTACTATTAAATAAATGAATAATGGAGTAGCCTCTTTTCAATGGGTAAGTAGGGGCAAGTGGAGCTCGCAGTCTTCGTGTGTAATGTGCTGCTTTTTTTTGAGTAACAGACAGGTGGGCAATTCATGTAAGTCACAATGGCATTATAGTGATTCATGAAACGCACGAGAAAGGCGCTAATTCATCTCCCATGAGGGGACACTGCTCAACAACTTACGATGCAAGTGCTACAACGCAACGAATACAAAACGAGCGAAATGAATGTAAGACTACATGCACTTTTTTCTTTGTTTCTATTGTCGAAGACTCCATTTTTGTAAGATGCGAAGAGTTGCGGGTGGGGGGGTATGGTGGAGAGCAATGCTCGAGTCTCGTTTGGTTGTGAGACCCCTCTTTATCCACATACCAGCCCATGCTCTCTCCCCCTTTCTTTTTCTTAAAAAGAGTACTGACACGAAATTTCGAAAGTGAGATAACCTGTCAATAGATTTGGGCAGATACACACATTATCTATGAAATGTGAACAAATATTGTCACCCAGAACGTATTCAAAATTAATTTTGAATCGCGTGCCGCCCTACAACATACTAATTATGGCTTCGTCATTTTTTATGTTGGCTGCTCTTGGCAAACCATTTCAACGGAAAGAGGGGCAGACTTGTGCAGGAATACAAAGGCTAGTGTTCGAGCTTCAGCGGCGTTTTTTGAAGGGTCACGCATATTTACAACGCCGGAGAAGATATTGCAGGAGCGCCCACAAAACCTTCGTTGAAAAGACTTGTCGACATGGTGATTCACGTGCACGCAGTTTTGTGCGTCTACCTAGCCAGTTAGCTTTGCACGAAAACACAGAATTCCTTTCCTCCATGCAAAAACCTCTCTGGGTCCCACCTCTCTTGGCACTCTGTGGAACCAAGACTTCAGTAATTAACACCGCGCGCTCGAGCAAACGAGCTTTTCAGCCCTGGGTTGCAAAAAAAAAGCGAAATTTTTGCGTAAGTGCTCCTTTGCTCATAGAGGTTAAAAAAATAGGGGCTATTTATGACGCGCATTAGTCTTATCTCCTATCACAGTGTGTCGAAGACGAGGGTGCTAAGGCGTAATGTACAACTGAAAGTGGGGATGGTCATAAATAAATGGCTGCAGCAAAGGCTTTAGCAGCACATCATTGCGCAAAAGATCCTTTTTTTTTATCTTGCCGTGCTATCTCCATGCCTTCTTGACCCCCCGCTCAGCTTTGTTTTGTGCTTGCCAGTTGTGGGTGAGGCGAGTTTTAGCTAATCCCACCAGCCTCACAGATCAGTTACTGCAGGCTTCCCCTGAAAAGCAACCATACACGTACAAAAATTTCTGAGATTACCTTGCTCGGGCAAGAATAAAGAAATCTGAACTAACATGAAAACTCCAATCAAGATAACCAATCAGTCAATCACCACTCGTCACCACAGCTGTGGAAGGGAGAAAACAATTCATGAGCTCGGCACCAACGTTCTTTCTCGGGCAAGAATAAAGAAATCTGAACAAACGTGAAAACTCCAATCAAGATAACCAATCAGTCAATCACCACTCGTCATCACAGCTGTGGAAGGGAGAAAATAATTCATGAGCTCGGCACCAACGGTTATTTACAAAAGTGTTTATTCGCGGAGCCCTTCGTAAGAGAAAAGAAGGGGAAAATATGACACCAACTGCATTGCAACAACGCCATGTGTCGCTCCCCCACATTGTAGGGGCCAGAGAAGTTAAAAAGGCAGAAGTCGATGTTGCCAGAAGCCTTTCACCACAATCAGCAGTTTCATCCGCTGGTCCAAAGATCTTGCACCTGCAGGAAGAGGGCAAGGCTTCTATGAAAAAATGTGAGTGAATGTGTGTGGTTGAAGGAAAGGAAAAGGCACTATCTTCTGCAGCCCTTGGGGGAGCACGGCTCAGCGCGTTAGGGGGTGGGGGAGTGGAGAAGGGAGATTTGAAGTAGGTAGAAGGAGAAAGCTTGGAAGAATCTGACGGCCATGGCTGGTAGAGAGAAAGTAGATAGGGGCCGATGGCAGGGCAGCCCTTGTCTTGGAAGTGTGGGCTGCAGGATACATCAAGTGGTCCTACAGCTTGAAAAAATGTGGCAGCACAGGAATGACTTCCGTCCAATGAACAGTGAATGGAGCGCAGAGGCTGAACATAGTAAGCGGGTTGGTCACCATACCAGAGCCGACAGCGCAGTAATCTTCTAAACAGAAAGAAACCTTTGCTGGTGGCTCCCCTTTGAATCCTGGCATAGTCCGCAGACAGTGGGAGATGACAACCACACTACTGAGGACACTGCCCTCCGTCTACTTCCAGGGCTTGCAACGAGTTGTGGCAAACATCTCGGGCCTTCTCACCCCTGATGAAAAAAGCCGATCAGGCTTCAAAGCATCAGGTTTTTAAATGTAAATATTGGCTAGAGTATTCAGTTTTTTTTTCCATTTTTCTGTTATCCCAACCAAGCAGGCTTCTGCCGAATGCTCACCTTTGAAATAAATACAGATCTCTGCGCTGCACACCCTAAACCCGGAGAGTAGAGCTCGTTGCTGCGTTTTCTAGCCTGTCTGCATTCCTTGGGGTGTACAAAGAGAGCAAAAGCTCAGGTATGAGTGACTTCAGCCTGGGAAAAGCTCGTGTGATCAAGCTTTTCGCAGAATGGACTAGGCAAACACACTGACGGGTGAGGAACCGCCGAAATTGCTTCCGCTGTCAAACCTGAGTGTGAATGGAGAGGAGTGCGAGCAGGAGCGGTGTGTTAATTCCTGCCCCCTTCCTCCTTGGAATCCATTCGGAAAGCTTTTAAGGCAGGAAAAGATATAAAAGCTGATAGCATGTGTTGTCACTACATTTACAAAACTTGAAATTCGTCGAGATGTAAACTTTTTTAGCGCAAAACAATACATCGAAAGGGCATTCGCAAGCGCCCGTCCCGTCTCCCTCGTTCTTGTGAATATTTTGTTCTGCACTCCGTAATTGCCCGATTGCCACATTTATTAACACAAAAATGAAAGCGGCATCTGAGGACAAGCGGTTCAATACAGGAGAGAGCGTAGGGGCGCTCGATGCTCGCGAATCGTGCCGCTCTGTTGCCTTAGAAGCCGCATGATTTATGAAGGTGGAATACCGTGATTTTCTCCTTCAATTTGGTAGATGATTGTTGATCAAGCTCAATGTAAATCATGATGTTGCATAATAAAATTCCCTGGAGAGTCACATAAGCCAGAACATGCTGCATAACCCACTTTCACACCCTCTTAAAGCCATGTTCATTTATTTCGAACAATTGTGAATTATACTAGATACACAATAATTAAGTTACGGATAATTATTCAATTTTTCCTCTCGTTATCATCGCAATCCGATAATGCAGAAAACATTCTGCACTGAGAAAAGATCATAAGAGTTTTGTAGCATGCATGAGCATAAATTGCTCAATATGCTTTGTGATAGTATGCGAATGGTGAACTCCATAAACGCATTACCTATTAGCATTAAAGTTGAAGCCAGTGCGGTGCATGAAATCACTATTATGTCACCAAAAATTACGAGTTTTTTAGGAGAAACTCTTAACGTCTTGTTGAAAATGCTAACTTCAAATTGTGAAATCACGCCAGCGCGATACGCCATAAGGTCCGTAACACAGCAAACAAATTTACAAATAGACGTGCACCTTGGAAGTAGGCAGTTTACATTAGCTTCTTAGTCAATTGACATTTCAATGTTGATATCTCATCTCAGTGGTGCATTTTCGGTCGCCATTTCTTCCATGCCTTTCAGTTAAGGTTATCATCCTTATTCAAAGATATAAGCAAGGGGTTTTCATTAAGGACCTTCTCTAGAACGAGTTCCAAGGGTGTGGGGAATTAGACAGATTTACAATAAGGAAAATCAATTCTGTTACTTTACAAGCCCGCACATAAACCATTACAATGCACGCCATAAAATGAGACTAAATATTTGTAACTATAGGTCAGCAAAATAAAAGGACGCCCTCATTAAATAAGTTTTTTTTTTTTGCATAGGACTCGCAAGAACCCAGACTAACTAAAATTTTGCTTAACCAAACTAGGAACTCGCTCAAACCCAGACTCACCGTAGTAAAACTCAGCCGGGCTAACTTGGACCGAGGCTTACCTAAGTATAACTCAGCTGGGCTCACTCAGACTCTGACCCAGGTTTCAATCCGAGTCTTTCAATTCCTCTTATAGACTCATCAATGAGTTTGCCGACTTATAAGTGGAACACATTTCTTGTTTACGTCTCATGTTGATGAAGACCTTTAGTGCGCGTTCACGGTGGTGAAATATGGGAGAATGAGGAAGGGGGTTACTATGCACACATGACGAAAATAGGGATGATCTTTACTGATCTACGTAAAAGGAAATCAACGAAAAACATGAATGCAGCGTAGGAGCAAGAAAAGAGTCAGGTTGAGCTCCTTTGTTTGTTCTTCTAAAAAATATTATAAACCAACTCGCCGAGCAAGCTATATATGTGGTGTCCTTTTTTGAAACACGGCTATGATAAATCGACATCTATAGTTGAATTAAGTCCGAAATAAAAACTGGTGAAGTAAACGCAGATTACTTGGTTTGATAGCGCGGCGTGGAGCATCGCATGGTGTGCAGGACAAAGCACGTTTGATATACAAGCCCACGCTTCAATGTTTTGTCCGCATTCATCTTCTGTGCGTTACTTCACAGTTTACAGAAACTTAATTTATGGTGATCACCATTTCGTCCAATATTGTTGATCTTGCTCAACCTGCCGATACAATGTGTATCGTTTCTGTTTGATAGAACATTTCGTATAATAATTGTCATTTTACCTTTCTTTGTAAATATGCCTTAAACATCTAGCCCTTCCTCAGTTATAACAATATCTTGCATGCACATCGTGCTTCTACTTTGCCCGTCCCCAGTTCTGGCCCCCACCCTTCCCATTTGAACTGCCTTTGTTCTTCGAATCGCTTGCTTAGTCATAATTATGAATATTCCAGTACCGACTCCCACACCTTTCATCATTGTTCAAAACCCGCCTCACTTATTACAAATTCTCGTCAGCTAGAATATGTCGACAGTCTTCGCCAAACTTCACCATTGGCGCTGTCACAGACTGGGATTCGCCGAAATATAGTGAACTCAAAGGTATCTTAAAATTCAGGTTTAAATCTAATCCAACATTATTAGGAGCAGTCGACAAGTTTTTTTTTATAGTCCACTTATTTAACTTGAAATGGCAGGTGAACCAATTTTGATGGGTGTGCGAAGTGGACAGAATTGAGGCCAAACTGGTAACAGAAGGTGCAAAATAAACGTAGGTAAGCTGAAAAAAAAAAAATCTTATTTGAATGGCGTGCCGAGAGAACACATCGGCGGCGGCGCGCCGACCTCTTGGCGAACACTTTTAGCAGCAAGCAAGGACGCCGCCATTGCTCGATAGCAATGGCTATGAGACTGCCCTGTTTTTGTCACTGGCAAAAGCAGGGCAGTCTCGTTGCCATCGCTATCGAGCAATGGCGGCGCTCATGCTTGCTGAACAGCAGTTATGGTGGCTAGAAGGAGAGGTGTCAGCATCGTCCCGGCCGCGCCTTGAAAGGAGGTGTGCTGGTAGTTCATTTCGCCGCGGAGTGGAACACAAGTCGCCACCGCGATCGGTCGAGAGCGCTTGCCAGCCGCTAGGTCGGCACTTTTATTCGTTTGCTCGTGTGCTTGCAAGTCGCAACGTCTGCGCTTTGCCTATTTGGACTTGCTCGGAATCAATACGTGCCAATGTGACCATGCAACAGTGATGAGTAAACAGCAAAGACACTGCTTTGCACCTGGATGCAATGCTGAATATGCTTCGGCCCGCAAAAAAGGGAAGAAAGAATCTCTCTTCTCTGCTCCCGCTGGCGATGAACAGTGCAAGGCCTGGGAGCGTA
Organism: Rhipicephalus microplus; assembly: GCF_043290135.1. NCBI lineage: Eukaryota > Metazoa > Arthropoda > Arachnida > Ixodida > Ixodidae > Rhipicephalus > Rhipicephalus microplus. Next base: position 7,696,782 of record NC_134705.1, on the reverse strand, counting down.
CGATCTCTCGCTCTGACAAACCACTGGAAAAGAACTGCGTTGTGTGCGAAGCTCATTTTGACGAAACATTCATCGTCCGTAGCTACAAGCATGTTATCAACGGGTTCATAGCAACTTGGGAAAAAGCTGTACCTAAGGAGGGTGGGTTCCTGAGGGAATCAACTGCCGAAGGACTCCGCGTCACTTTAACTAACACCCATTCCATCCGGCACTATGTCATGAAAACCTTGGGCTATAAATACTTGATGAGGTCTCGCCTCTGCCAAGACGTGCTTAAAATCTTTTTTGGACTTCGGAAGCAAATGTCTGGCTCGAATAATCACCCTACGGCGACACAATTTTTGATCTCTGTGAATTGCCTCAGTTTTTACAGTTTGACGCAGTCACCCTCCAGTGGAAACATACTGTCGTGGTTAGGTTTGTCATGTAGCAAAGTGTGTGACGCGAGGAAGATGGAGACAGGGAGGAAAACAAAAGGAAATTATTTCAATGCCCCTTCATTCTTGTCATCTTCCAGGTGATGTGCCACTGTCGTCTGCTATGCTCGCATTTTACAATCTACTACATCACACCAACCCCCACTTAAGAAAGTTCTTCCGGTAGAAGAACTTGAGGGCACTGGGGACACGTTGGTTCGCAGTCGGAAACACACACGTAAGCACCACTGCACACTATAGCAGTTCCAAGCCCCGCACACTCGGCACATTCGATCACAAAAGTACACACCAGAAAAAAAATAGAAACAAGTCACAGAACTAAAACGTCATGATACTTGTATCGCGCTGTAAGGTTCATATCACAAACTGTTAATACCACGAGACATCAGTTCTTGTTGTAGACGTTGCTCACGGAGTTGGCAAGCGGCTCAAGTAATCTGCACCTATGTTGTCGCTGCCTTTGATATATTTGACCGAAAAGTCGTACTCCATAAGGATGAGGCTCCACCGTAACACGTGGCTGTTCCCATGCTCGGCCGACTTGATGTACACAAGTGGTTTGTGGTCACTCTGTAGAATGAATGTGCGTCCAATAGGTAGATGTGAAATTTCTGTACCACCCACGTAATAGCCAGGGCCGCTTGTTCCACTGTAGAGTAAGCAGTTTCGCGTGGTTGCAGCCTACGGCTTGTGTGTGACACTGGGTGCAGTATTTCTTTTATTGGAATGGAACGGATGGTAGCTCGCCACTTTCGGTGTCATCCACCTGGCAAACAGCTGATGCTTCATGCAGTGGTGCAGGCGACCATTCCTCATACTTTTTCAGTAGGTTTATATGAAATAGCATGCTTCTGGTACTGAGGTCAATTAAATAATCGACATTATTTCTCTTCTCAAAAACATTAAAGGGTCCCTTCTACGTCAGAACCAATTTGTTGGTATCCGATAGAAGCAGTAGGAGAACCTTCACTCTAGGGGATAATATACGTGGTCTAGTCTTTCGTTCACAATGCTTCTTCTGTATCATTTTCACTTTCTGAAGCTCCTCCTTGGCTAATTGGCAGGTGTCTTCATGATGATTCCGCAGTTCGACTACGTACCCGTAGGATGTTTTTACGTCATCATCAAGATGATCAGCGGCCCATAAATCTTTCAATATCGCCAGGGGACCTTTGACGTAACGGCCGTAGAGCAAGTCGTACAGGGAGAAGCCTAAGCTCGACTGGGGAACTTGGCGATAAGCGAAGGGTAAGGGCGCCAAGTACCGGTCCCATTTCTTCGGACTCTCCTGACACATTCTTCTTATCATTTGTTTTAGGCTGCCATTGAACCTCTCTACGAGGCCATTAGCCATGGGATGATATGGGGTTGTTGGCAGTTGTTTGGAGGAGAGAAGTCGGCTTAGCTCCTTAATTAGGCGTGACGAGAATGACGTGCCTCTGTCGCTGATTATCTCCCGTGGGACTCCTACACGAGAAAACATCTCCAGAAGCGCCTCAGTGACTTTCTCCGTCTCGATGCTCGGCAATGTTACAGCATCGGGATAACGAGTTGCCATGTCCACCATTGTCGGTACGTACTTGTTTCTGCCCTCTGATATTGGTGATAATGGACCCACAATATCAATGGCTACTCTCTTGAATGGGGTGTCAATTATAGGAGTGTTGCCGAGAGGTACACGACCCACCAAGTGCTTGGGAATAGTTCTTTGGCATATATCACACGATTTAACAAATTGTGTGATGTCTGACTGAAGTTATAGCCAGAACTCTTCTAGCACCCGGTCTGTGGTTCGTTTAATTCTCTGATGGCCTGAAAGGATGCCTTCGTGGGCCATTTTCATCACAAAATGTCGGAGGCACCTTGGTACCACAAGCTGATCTACCTGCCTCTTAGATTGAAGGGTGTACTTGCGATAGAGAATTCCGTCCTTCATAAAAAACAATATTTTAGCAAACCTTGTCTTGACCTCTTTGTTAACGGCTTCGAAGCATTTCCGTAGGCTCCTGTCTTCCTCCTGTTTGGTTCTGAATTCCTGTGGGCTGATGTTCAAGGGTTTTACTAGAGCCGGGAGTAGATGTGGATTTCCTGCCTGTCGGTTTACTGCAGGAACATTTGTCTTGAAACGTGTTTTCCTTGCAGCCGACATCGAAGTTTTTGCATACAAGGGTCCGTATGCAGAACCAAAATTTTCTGCGCCAGAATACCCTTCTGGAGTGTTCTGGGTGTAAAGACGGCTCTTCCAAATATTATCAGGATAGTGAAAATCTTGAACGCCTTCCACATTTCCAAAGACAACATCATATAAAGGAGTATCCATATAAAGGGCTCGAGTTTTGCCAGTGAAGAAAGGTGAAAAAATTTCCACATGTGCTTCAGGCAGCTTTATCAACCGTCCATCCAAGAGGCAAATCGAATACAATTCAGCGCGTAAAATCTTGAAATCCTCCTTGTATGGCCAAAGGAAGGCTATACAAGGAGGATTCACAAAGTTAACACTCCTTTTCGAGTAACAGTCCCGGAAATAGGTATTTGGCAGAAAGAGCTCGCTGCTTTTTTGTTAGACAAACTCAATCTTCTCGAAGTCCGAGACGCGTTTTTAGTAAAGAGTTCTGATAGTACTTTAACGTTCATGGAAGCTCATGAAAATGAAGGGCTAAGAGCTTTCTCAATTAACGTGACAGACCTGTACCATTCCTTTCCCAATCAACAAATTCTAAAATGTGTTGGAAGTAGCATTGATGAATTTGGTGCTGTTAAGTTTTCTTCTGAGTCAGGTATACCCGCTAATAATTTTCTTACCTTGTTGGAATTTTATCTTACTTCGACGTTCATTAAATGGAACAATGATATTCTTTTGCAAAAGTATGGTATATGTATCGGCTCTTGCATCGCACCTGTCTTGAGCAATCTGTTTCTGACAGAATTTGATATCGTGGCATATCGTCTCGCAGAGACGATGGCTAAGAAAGTGTTCCGATATGTAGATGATTTTAATATTTTCATTGACAGCTCGGGGGAAAATTTCCAAAGTGAGAGTACTAGTGTGTTGAATGTGTTTCGTGATGGTCTTAAGCCTCTTGAAGTGATAGTAGAATGGCCTAGCGACGGACGAATAAGGTTTTTAGATTTAAGTGTTCAGTGTTCAGTGTTCTGACAACCAGTTATGCTGGTGCTATGATTTGCGTGCTCAGAAAGCTTTACTCCCATTTCATTCCGGTCATTCCAAACTAACCAAGAGAGCCATCGCGACGACTTGCCTCAAAAACGCATTGAACAAGTCATGTGCGCACCTTATGAAGCCGAGCTTCCATAATCAGATCACACGTTTGCAAGGATCGGGCTATCCAGATAATGTTCAAGTTTCAGTTGCGGAAAAAGAGTTGAAAAGGATTCGTGCCAGGTCAAGCCTATCTAATGTTCATGTCGATTCACCGGCACAATGAAGACGCACGGCCATAATTCTATATGTTCACCAGCTGTCACATAACCTAAAGAAAGTGGCACTTCGGGACAATATTAGGGTGCTATTTTCAGTACGTGATAAACTGGGGAAATTGTGTGTGCTGACGAATCCGTCACATGGGGAAAGGGTGTTGTACACAAAAAGGCATACACACAAATTTGTGGAGTGCATTTCGTTCGTCATTTATCTTATTCTGTTCACATGTGGGGAAAAATATGTCGGCCAAACCAGTAGGTGTGTGAATGACCGATTGAGAGAACACAATTACAAGGCGAATAAACTGCCACCAGAAAGTTTTCTCGCTCTTCACATTCACGCGTGTGGGTGCCGGCCTTTGTTTCAGAGTACAATCATTGTGAGTAGGCATAAGGATGAGATGACTCGGTTGATCATAGAAGCCGAACTTATTGATGCTCTTGGAGATGTATGTATTAGCAAGCCTTCAATTGCCTTGTCACCCAAGGAACTGGCGTTCCTGCGTACGCAGTGCGACGTGATTTTATCTGTTAGGTTTTTTTGTTGTCCTATTTATCGTTTTTTTCTTGTAGGTAGATGACATTGTCGTGCATTTATCTGAATACACGTGATTATATGCTTGCTCGCTTGACGATTATGGCTTAAAAGCGGCTTGGAGGTCGAAAATAAGCATGTTGTTGCTAGTAGCGCTCTGTCTTCTCAGTCTATTCTTTCCTGTGTTTGTTTTTTCGCCTCGCGCTACATAAATTTCTTTCACCTGTTCTATGTCCGGTGCAGCGACATTTTTCACAAAAGGGTTGCTTTGTACCTGGACCCTTTGTGTTGGTCCAGCAATCAGCAGCTCTGTCCTCCTTTTTGTTACAAAGGAAGCTCTGCGGTATCTCTTTATCGTCTTGCCACTCAGACGTTCGAGTTTAACCTGGGGGCTTGCTCAGGACATCGCCTTTACATTTGCTAAGGTTAATCAATCCCTGGGCCTCCAAGTAGCGGTCTGTAGCCTCCGCACGTTTTTCAAGGCTTTCACAATTTCTTTCTTTAAAAAACACAGCAAGTTTCTCATGGCATTGCAGAAGAAACTGCTCTCAGACAATTTTGTCTCGCAGAGCATCGTAGGTCCGGTCTGTCTTGGCCATTTCTTGCCAATGGTTAAAAAAACCTAATAGACGCCCGGCAAACTGCGTGCCCGTTTCAGAATTATCTGGTTTTGCGAATCGAAATTTTGTCGGATAGCCTTTTTTCGTGAATCTAAATCGTTGTAATAGCATATTTTTCAACTTTACGTAGCCCGTGGCATGTTCAGGTGCCATTCTACCAACTACACTCAAGGCTTTTCTGGTCAAGCGAAGGCTTAGTGATAGGGCCCATTTGTCTTGCGGCCAGTCTTGACTAGTAGCCGCGCGCTCATATCGCTGTTAGAGGCTGGGATGAGTTTATGTGGACTTTGGTAGCTCTACGTGGTGACTACGGACGCACCCTTGGTAAGCTGCCCAGTAGTTCTGCTACCTGCTGTCGCACCTAACTGATGCAACCTTAAGTTGAGCTCAAGAACTTCCTTCTTTGCTTTTAATGTAGCGACTACCTCTGCCTCGGCTTCTTTCATGACATTTCGTTCAGCCAGACGAGCGTCACGTTCCTCTTTTTCACGTGCGCGTGCGCGTTCTTGGTCCATCCAATCTTTTAGTGCAGAGCCACTGGACCCCAATTTCTTTCTGATTGCCGTCAGTTTATCTGCCTCCATCATCGACCGTCAAACACACATATGCTATGTGATGCTCTTCTTAGATGTAACAAGAGCAGTCCTGTCTCGTGGACGCCAGATATGTCGTGGTTAGGTTCGTCACGTAGCAAGGCATGTGACGTGAGGAAGATGGAGACAGTGAGGAAAACAAAAGGAAATTATATTGGACGAAAAAAAAACAACTATTGCACATACACTACTATAAGTCATACACGCGTGTGGTTCACAACACACAAAAGAAAAGAGTAAACAGTCTCACAGTCCGTGCCGTAGCCCGGTGCCTTGAAGTGGGACCCGTTGCGTGCTCGGATGCAGTTATCGTTTCGGTGCTAGGTCAGCATATCACTGTAGAGGGCATTACCAGGTCTAGGCGTAGCCGCACACTGTCAGCGAAGTCGGCTCGCTGGACGTGGTCGGCAGCTTCGATCTTTTTCGAGGGCGCTCGCCGTACCGGAGATTTCCGCAGGACCAATCACCCAGAACTCGTGCCTGGTCACGCTGACACACTGTGCCCCGCGACCGTCAATGGCTCGAGGACAGGAACCCGGCCTTTCGAACCTCGCGCGTAGTTGCGGGTTCGCCCTAGGCAACCTTGCGTCGTCTTGTCGGCGTCCGAACAGCTTCGTTCTCCGCGAGCGTCTCCTCTTCTTTTTCCAATGGGCGCGCTGCAATGCCCCTTCATTCTTGTCATCTTTTAGGTGATGTGGCACTGTTGTCTGCTATTCTCACATTTTACAATCTACTACATCACACATACCTTCTGAAGTTCCGAGCAGGATTCCGTGTTCGGGCATCCACAATAATTCAATAAAGTTGTAGAATAAGCTAAATGAGCTGCTAGATGTGGCGTGCCTCAATGATGTTCATGAAATTATTGTTGCTTGTGAAGCCCTCCCTGACCACACTGATCTCATTGGACGCTAAAGTGACTCCCGGATCACTCATTACGTCAGTGGCTATGTGGTCCGAAAGGTGGTGAAAAAGACGAAACGAATTTCCAATGGGCGCGCTGCAATGCCCCTTCATTCTTGTCATCTTCCAAGCGATGTGGCACTGTTGTCTGCTGTGCTCGCATTTTACAATCTACTACATTACACATACCGTATTTACTCGATTCTACCGCGGCCTCGATTGTAATGCGCACTCGGTTTTCACGACGAAAAAAAAAAAAAGTAAGACATCGATTACAACGCGCACCCATTTTTCTCGTTGGCCCGCACGATCACACTACTCAAAAAAACGACTCCTTTCAGGAGCGTCTTCCGTTTAAATATGAGGTACGGGGGAAGCTTGTGCCTATCTGACGTGCAACGGAGCATTGCCGTCGCTCTTGTTTTACCGTGGCCCGATGTCAGCATGCGAACTTACTCCGCCCCCTTCTTCTAGACGGTTGTGGTGCCAGGCATGTCGAAGTAAAGAGGCGTCTGATCGGCATTCTCGATTTGCCCAAGCAGACAGCCGTTGTTGTGTCGCAAGTTTAGGACGAACCTCTGAAAACTGTGAAGCTTTTCTTCGTACTCCTCCGGCAAGTTTTGGCGCATACCCGTTCGCTTTCGGAGGGAAAAGCCTTTCCTCTTCATAAAGTTAGTTAGCCAGCACCTGCTCGCTTTGAACTGGCTCTGCGTTAGCCCTTTTTCTAAAGCTAACTGCATAGCCCGCACTTAAAGCAGTTCTGTCGTCACGGGCCGCTGTGCCACTCGCTGCTCAGGCACATACTCGGCGAGCAGCTCTTCAATTTGCGGAAACCGACCCTGCTGTGGTCCACTGAAGCCTTTGCATGAATCTTTGACAATCTTCTGCTTTTGTTTCCGCCAGCCCCACACGCACGTTTCGGGAACTCCGAACGACCGCGATGCGGCCCGATTTCTGTCTGTTCCCGCACATGCGTTGACTTTTCTTTTAAAAGCGGCATCGTGGTGCACTCGTCGAGTTTCTGGAGTCGGCGATTTCATGCCCTCGATGCTAATGAACAACGAGATGACGAACTCTTCAGCACACGTACGGAGTGCCGCACATGGGAAACACATAGACAGAAATGGTCGACGCGCCATGCCGAAGCACGTAGGGGGCGGTCGTTTTGGAAATGCCGATGGCAATAGAATGACCGTATTAGTTTTTTTTTTTTCGCACTCGATTTTAACGCGCATGCTTAATGCGCATGCGATTTACGAACTCGCTTAACCGGAAAAAAGGTGCGTGTTAGATTCGAGTAATTACGGTACCTTCTGGAGTTCCGAGCAGCATTTTATGTTTGGGCATCCACAATAATTCAATAAAATCGTAGAATAAGCTAAATGAGCTGCTAGATGTGGGGTGCCTCAAAGATGTTCATGAAATTATTGTTGCTTGTGAAGCCCTCCCTGACCACACTGATCTTATTGGACGCTAAAGTGACTCCCGGATCACTTATTACGTCAGTGGCTATGTGGCCCGGAAGATGGTGAAAAAGACGAAGTGCAACGAATGTATCAGGTTGTTGCTTCACTCAAAATTCCAGCTTGCTTCTGGCAGAATCATGTGTTCTGTACCCGTTCGAGTCCTTAACAGACCTGATCAAAGCTATGGAAGATGCATTCACCTATTGCAGTTTCAACAAGTAGAAAAGTGACAGCATAACAGACCTTATCTCTTGCCTGTCTGTGAAGAGGTTAAATATGGTCGACTGTGAACATCACAAACCGGAAGTGACAAATCAGTTAATTAGATTCTCGAAGGCAACGAGCTCAGACGCGACGCTCATTCCAGACAATCCAACCAGTGACCGCACTGGACGTCATGATTGACCAGACAAACCTTCTCGCGCAAATGAAAGACGTGCAAGAGGAAGTGGCTCGGCAGCCTCCTCTACTGCCTTTTGCTCAACGTCGAGAGCTCTCGCAGCAACAGCCACTGCGACACTCACCTCCATTGGCTCCCTTGCTCCGACATGTGGTCCAGGAGCAGATTTCCGAGGCTATGCCGGTGCCCATGCATCAGCCCCCCGTCACAGCGCCTCTTACGCTGAGGCACTAAAGCAGCAGCAGCTACACCAGCCCCCGCCGTTCTAGGGACTGCCGCATACCTCAGCCCGGACTCAGTCGTCCACCACCTGGGTTCCTCCCATTGCTACCACAGCCTCAACTCACCCGTCCGCCGCATGGGCTGCTCCCCTCGTCGCCAATACTTGGAGAACGCACGATAATTAGGCCATCTGTTTTTCGTGCGGCGGTCCTGGCCATATCGTCCGATACTGTCGTCGTCGCGTGCAGGGATACACAGACGCCCGGACGCAGAACAGCTTCGTGGACCTTCCTTCATCTCTGGAAAATTCGAATCTTCAGTCAAGCTCGTCTTCACGGGAATGTCCGTGTACTATGTCTGGTCGCCCACCTTCACCCCGTTGTCGCTCCCTGTCGCCCATGCGTCGTCAGCCAGCTCCTGAACCCCAGGGAAACTAACTGCCGCAGTTCAAGAGGCAAGAACTGCGCTGTCGGAATGTTCAAGTCCTCGGACATTGCCGTTGAATATTGTTGAAGTTTTTGATGAAAGTACTCGAGCATATGCTCTAGTCGATACCGGTGCTTCCGTTTCTGTGATAGACGCTAAACTTTGCCCCAAGCTCCAATAAGTGACTACGCCTCTTGATATGATGTCCTTGCAAACAGCAAATCGGGAACCGGTTCAGCCTGTAGCCGCCTGTACTGTCCGACTGAAGATGGTGAAGGACCACTACACTGTTGAGTTTATTGTCCTTTCGTCATGCTCACACAACATCATACTTTGGTGGGACTTTTTATCGAGTAATCACGCCGTAATTGATTGTGGAAGATCGTAACTTGAACTCTTCCCGTTTTATGACCGACCAATCAATCGCATTCAGCCCGCCGTACACAAACTCATCGTCAAAGAAGGCACTGAAATCCCTCCGACAGCAGCTGTGTCGCTCCCCGTGTTCTGTGACGGCATTAGGGACGAAGCTGCATTCTTTGAACCATCAAGCCTCTTCCTTAGTCGTAGATCACTTTTTCTGCCTTATTCAACCCTCTTCATTTCTGATGGAAACAGTGCTTTTCGCTTCATCAGTCCCCTTCCGTATCCCGTTAAACTGTTTCAAGGTGAATCTCTTGGACACGTGCATGCCATTGATGAAGAACAAATTTTTTACCATGCTGCCAGATTGTTCCGGTGATTACGACACCATCAGTGCCGTCAACCCTTCCAATATACCACCTTCCGAGCTTTTCGATTCATCGATCCCCGACAGACTGTCGTCATCTAAACGCTCTGTGCTTCTTCAGCTGGTCTACCAGATCCGTGAATCCTTTGACGTTGCTTAACCTACCCATGGCCGAACTTCGTTTTTTTCAGTGCATCGACACAGGTTCCAACGCACCAGTACGACAGCGGATATACCCTGTTTCCGCCGCGGAACGTCAAGTTATCACCGAACAGGTTGACGATGTGCTCAAGCGCGACATTATCCGACCTTCCCAAAGTCTATGGGCATCACCTGTCGTTCTTGTTAAGAAGAAGGATGGTACAATTCGCTTCTGCGTTGATTACAGGCGCTTAAATAAGATCACTCACAAAGACGTATATTCTTTGCCCAGGATTAATGACGCCCTTGATTGCTTACAAGGTGCCGAGTTTTTTTCGTCGTTAGGTTTGCTTTTGGGGTATTGGCAGGTGCCCTTAGCAGATGCCGATCGTCCGAAAACAGCCTTCGTGACACCGGACAGGCTATATGAGTTCAATGCCATGCCCTTCGGCCTCTGCAATGCGCCGGCCACATTTGAGCGCATGATGCACTCGGTTCTGCAGGGTTTGAAATGGAACATATGCCTCTGCTACCTCATTGATATTGTCGTCTTCGCACCCGATTTTGCAACACATCTTTTACGTCTGAAACATGTCCTCACGTGTCTGAAGAATACGCAGCTTCAACTGAATCTCAAGAAATGCCACTTTGCTGCTCGGAAACTCACCATTCTCGGTCACGTCGTAACAAAGGATGGCGTTCTTCCCAGCTTGGCTACACTACGCGCTGTCACTGAATTCCCCAAACCGACGGCTGTAAAATAGTTACGCAGCTTCGTACGATTGTGCTCCTACTTTCGCAGGTTTGTGCGCAACTTTGCCTCCATAATTGCCCCTTTGACCCAACTTTTAAGCAGTGCCAACGACATCTCATCATGGTCTACCGAGTGTGATTACGCATTTATCACTTTTCACCGTCTCCTGACATTACCGCCTATATTGCGTCACTATGATCCCACGGCTGCAACTGAGATCCAGGAGTGTCAGTCTTTGTGCAGTTCTCGCTCAACACAAGCCTGGTTCCCTGAGTATGTCATCGCCTACGTCAGCAGAACGCTCAACAAGGCTGAGGTAAACTACAGTGTTACCGAAAAAGAGTGCTTAGCCATACTTTGGGCGATTGACAAGTTTAGTTCATACTTATATGGCCACACGTTTGCTGTAGTTACAGACCAACATGCCTTATGTTGGTTGTTGCCGCTGAAGGATCCATCGGGTCGCCTTGCTCGTTGGGCTCTGCGACTTCAACAGTATGACATCTGCGTCGTGTACCGTTCCAGCTGCCAATGCTGATGCGCTCTCGGGATCATCACTGTTCACTGAGGCTGCCTCTATATATCTTTTATAAAACACCCACTGTCAGCTCTTGACATCGACACAATGTCCTCTGCACAGCGCAGAGGACATTGTGGATAAGTTATCCATGGACAACTTCGCTTCAAGACGTTTTGTCTGGGGTACCGACACTTCCAAACACTCAAGCAATGCGACGCCAGGCTTCGCACTTCACGATTCGAGGTGGCCCCTTGTACCGGCGCAATTAATCACCAAACGGCAGGAAGTGGCTGCTCATTATAAACCTCTTTACAGATAACCTCTTTACAGATGTCAGCGATGATCTTTGTGGCGGCTTTGCGTACTTGACCCTGCCTTTTGGAGAATGCCTCCAAGATCCGGTTCACTGTCGTAAACATGAGAAATCACTGGCCAGCTGCGTCATGAGGGGCAGTAGGAGACAACATGGCATCCATCGCAAGAGGCTCGCACAATGAAGATCCAGGTACCTTTGATATGGCATGCTCTACGGTATATGTCACTGGTAAGATTGGGCCTCGCACATCAGCTTTGCCTAAGGCGGCTTCACAAAAGTCTTCGATTGCGGTCCAACCTTGTGAAGTCTGCTCCATCCCACTTCCAAAGGCCTTTTTTCCAGGGTCTCATGGCACCAAAATGTGGAGAAAAGGACGAGCTGCCGTGCCCATGGCAAAGCCCACCGTCGACCTCTTCTTTATTCCAACACTGATCTGAACTTAACCGTGACCATGATTGCCTCACTCGTGGTCGTTACACAATATTCAACATGCATGAGACGCTACAGTAAACACTGGCTAAATAGTTTACTGTTGTGACCAGTACTATCGCAGTTGAAATCAATAAAAACAAAAACTTAAAGCAAGGACTAACGGACATGGCACACAGCAGCGACATAACAAGTACACGTGTAATGCTTGTGCTAGACTTGTGAGATAGGGTAAGTTGCAGTGTCACGCCTTGCAGTGGTGGCTTAGAGAACTAAAAAGTAAATTATTTTTGCTTTTTTGAGTTTTTTAACAGCTTAGAAATGATAAGCAAAAAATTTCAGGTAGATAGCATGGTTAGGTTCTTAGAAAAAAATGGGACATATATGTCCCATTGGTGTATTCAGGCCACTTAAAAAGTGAGACAACACTGTCCCATTGTATCGTGAAGGTACTTTCTCGATTTCGTATGCGCACTTACTTAGAGTGAAAGGCATAAAAACAAGTTGGACAGAGTGGCACCTTGGAAGCTGCACATGTGAACTTTGTGCAGACCTCATTTCCAGTTTCTGAACACCATATGCGCCTTCTCCGTGAGATTTATTTTTGTGGATTGTGGTCACCTCCTGTGAATCTGATTTCATCTGAGACTCCAACCATCTTCTGACCATTCCTCTGACCCTGCTTGTTTTTTGGAATGGCACAGGCTTAGTGTAATGCTTGAAAGTATGTCCATTTATCAGTTATCATCCTAGCACATTATGAAACTACATGTAGCTTATGTCGTTGTTGGCGTTGTGCTGTATGAATGCGTTGATGGCAGCTGCGTCAAAGAGAAAATAAAAGATGTGGTACCACGACCTTTCGAACGTCTCTCAGAAGTGTAGGCATTTCACTTTTAGCCGAACCTGTTAACAGCTCCCATCCACAAGCTGTAGTCTGCCACGGCTTCGGGCAGGTTCCAGCCGTCGAAAAGCCATTTGTAAGCTTTCGTGGTACTTTCACAGTTTCTGTTGGATCATGAAACTTTGACAACAAGTGGACATCATTGGTGTCGTGACACTGATAAGCTGTAACTTGACCTTTGGTGCGCCAGACGTACTCTCCTTTCTTGAGCTTATTGTTTTGTTTCACAGGTAAATCCTTTCTGTTCGTGCGAACAATACCTGTAGCAAGGAATATCCTCTCAGCGAGAGTTTCCATCAGCTTGGTGCACGTGAAGTAATTGTCAAAGAACAGCCGCGTTTCAAGATTTATGTTCTCTGGCAGGGAAAGCAGGAAATGCTCTCCAAAGCTTTGGTTGGCTGGTTGTGATGCATGCTTTCCATCATATACCTCAAACTGAAGCAAATAGCCCGTCTTTGAGTCTGTCCTGCACCAAACTTTATATCCACGCTTTATGGTCCTCATCGAAAGGTACGGCTTCATTCCAGACCTTCCTTTGAAAGCGATCATGTTTTCATCCCTGGACTGATATGATGATGGGAAGTACTCCTCCTGGAAGTTCTTGTTCAGCTTATTGATGAGGGGACGCAGTTTCGCAAGACTATAATAACCATCTTCTCCTTTCTGTTTTCTTTATGTGGTCATTAACACGAAGGGAGTTCATGATGTACTGGAAACGCTTGAACGACATCACTTCGGAAATTTCTTCGGAGTCGAAAAGCGAATGTTGGCTCCAATAATGGTAAAATAAGCTCTTAGATGATCTGCTATGAGCACAGCCCACTTGGTTGTGTACTTTTCAGCACCAGCATGCTTAGTGTGCTCTAATATCATATAAATCACCCCGTCATCAAAATACTACGCGAAGCAATTTACTGCACGTGTCACCGCCTTTTTTGTGAACTCGGGCATTCCATGATTTCGGACACGCGAAAGAAATGTTTGGTTTATTTTCATTCTACCTTTTACCGATTTTTTCTTCAATAGCAGCTGCTTCCAGATCAGTCCCTATTACTTCCTGGTTGGCTCTTTTTCTGCTTTTTGAAGTTTTGTCAATGTTTTTTTCATTTCCCTTTCGATGGCCCAGGTTTATATTCGCCTTCATTGAGACTTGAGTCTGGTGGTGCGATCTCCGGCACGAACTTATCTTCACTACTTTCTGCCTCGTCCCCACTTGTTTCAGATTCGTCCGGCAAGCTGAAAAATAGGGAGAGTGCCTCTTCATGTGAAAAGGAGTGAGTCCGCTAAAAATAACAAATCGAGAAATATATCTGAACAAGAATGGCCAGTGTCAGTTAGCAAAATGCCCATAAAATTTTTAAGTATGCTGGCCCTGACCAGTATATCTAGCCTCCAAATACTTGGATTAGCAAAATAGTGGCACCGAAGCGTGCGGAAAACATCTGCCAAGAAGCACAAAAAAGGAAAATCTTAACATTTATCGTGAACTGTCGTAAATCCAGTCCTACGGGAGCAAAAATTCTGAACTCTGCAATCAAAACAAGATAAATTTGAAATTATTGAATCTACAACACCACCTATGTAACCACTTAGAAACTGCTGCAAAAAACATTATCAGTGACCGATAAACGATGGCATCACATTCTTTTGGGTCCAAGTTCGTCTAATTTTAACAGCGACAGCGTTTTTGTTAGAGTAAAAAGTAGAATGTTTTTGTCCCATTATCTCTCAAAAGGTTAACTGTTAGGAAGTTTATTTCCCTTTATAAAAAAAAGAAACCGGCACAGTTTTCAACTTCCAATCTTGCGAGCTTAGGCCGGCTTAGTGCCCTGAATGACCCTTCTTCTCAATCATTTATTCTCTCTCAACTCTTTCCTGTCTCGCTCAATTAGGACATTGTTTTGTTAGATTCAAAGTGTCTGCAATGTCTGAGTTTTGCTGACTTTGAGTGGTCCCACTCCTACTTTGATGTTTCCTCTCAACTGACAAGTTCAGCGCACCTGTTTTGTGAACTAATGGGTTACTTCTATGTGATTGTTACGTTGAGCATATACGTTGCAGGCGGTTGGAGTACATGAAAAGTTCATGCAAAAACTTTCTCACTTTTAAAGAAAACACGGGCACTGCCTTTTAGGCTGTATCCTTTATTGTTGGCATTTTGAAGTAGTAGTAATTAGAGCTATGGTAAATAAATATAGTAGAGAGTGGCTTTCAGTTTGAAGTTAGGTATATGTATTAGTAATTACATCTACGGCAGCCTGATAGTGTAAAACATTTGATAAAAATGTAAGGAGCGAATTATTTCTAGTTCTAGCAAGAGGCAAAAGGCAAGACACTTCGCACGAAAGTAATGACGGGTTTGCATCACTCACCACAAAGCGTCGGCTTGAATTGCAAGACCCCCGACGGCTCTCAGCACCACACTCATACACAACGAAAAGTCCATATGACGCATTCCATACATAGTTTCCTAATAAACACTAGAGGGAACTTTGGCGCTAGTGTGTATGGGAGCTGCAAGGCACGGTGCTTCAGCGAGCATGGGAATGATGGGTAGTACACACATTTGTCTAATCTTCGTACTTATGGCCTGCTTTTGGCTCCGTGTGTGTTTGTAAGACTTGGAGCTGTTTTCTCACAAAGCAAAAATGAGCAAACGTTCAGAAATTGCTCTTCACTACCTTGTTCTTTTAGACTTACCTTTCCAAATCGGGTCATAAAGTTCAAAAGGTTTGCATCTTTCATTCAAAACAAAACCAAAACACAGCAATAAATGAAGCCGCAAATACGATTCGCTGCCCGCAAGTACGAAGACTAGGCAAATGGGTGTACTATTCACCATTCCCATGGTCGCTGAACGATTGCAGCAACACAGTCCCCTCTAGCTAATTATACAAAACTCTATGGTTCTATATACAGTAGACTCTAAGCAAATGGAAATGTGTTTAACAGAACTGCTGCTTAAATGTAAAAAAATGCATCTGACAAGGTTGGTTTCTTCTTGCATTGTGTGTCCCTGTTCATCTCTGAGTAAACGGAACTCCTGTTAAAGGGAACACGTTTTACTGGTTTCTTCAGGTTGCGTTTAATGAGAGTCTACTGTATATATATTGTCACGGTAATAAAATCAGTGCAAGTAACAGTGCAGCAAACAGCGAAACAACTTTGATTGAGCAGTGCGAGTTTGTTGTCGTTTTTCTCCAGGCCAAATCCTTCGACACTCGCAAGTAATGATGACACTAGTCACGCAATAACCAGAAACCCACTGCATGCTCGTGTCATTACTCCCCCTCTCCAAAAGCATCTACTCCATGCTTTCAGATGAAGGCAACAGTAAGTCTTCAGCGTGAGTAATACGGCTTCATTCTAGCCACGTGGACAATGTCTGGCTGGGCACCACGACGGGTGGACCGCGCACTGGGCTGTGCAATAACTTCGTAGTTTACATCGCTGAGGCGCTGAAAAACCCAGCAAAGGCTGAAATAATGATGCAAGAGTTTCTCAGAGCGGCCGCATTACTATACAGGACTCAGAGCCATACTTTTTCTCCAGGGTGGTAGGTGACTTTTCTGTGGCGAAGGTTGTACCTATGAGCATCGTGTTATTGCTGAGAGCGAATGCTCAAGCGAGCTACAGGTTTTCCCGCTCAATTTAATCCAAGCGCCAGCCAAATTAATCTAGGTGCCAGTCAATTAAATCCAGCCGCCACTCGAATTAATCCAGGTGCCATTAATTTTAATCCAAGTGCTACTGAAATTAATCCAACTGCCAGCTGATTTAATTGAGACGCCAGCGAATTGAATCCTAATGACATTGTGATTTCAAAACAACCCAGAATTTTCGGGAATGCGTGGAGTGAATTTAAGAGAAAAAAACCATGAATGAGTGACACAATGTGACTCGCGCGACTTCATCACGCCTATCACCCGCGTAAGCACTATTCACACCTTCGACATGCATATCAAAGGAAACGCCGTCCACACAGTAATGACTTGATACCTATTAACCAGGCCAATGATCTCATCACGAATGACTCAGGTGACGTCCTCACGCATACCACCCACGCACGCACTGTCTTAACCCTCCTTCATGCTTATCAACAGAAACGTCCTTTAAAGGGCAAGAGCTTGACACCTAAAACTCGGCCAAGCCACCGGATCACCAGTGACTCAGGGGACGTCATCACCCATATCACCCGCGCACGTAATTTACTAGCCTGCCGACATGCATACCAAACGAAACGTCTTTGAGAGGGCAATAACGTGTTACCTATGACTCGGCCAACTGACGTGATCACTAGTGACTCAGGTGACGTCATCACGCCTATCACCCACGCACTCAGTGTCTAACCTGCCATCATGTATACCAAACGAAACGTCTTTGAGAGGCTAATAAATTGAACGCTGTCAATCGGCCTACTGACGTGCTCACTAGTGACTCGTGTGACGTCATATAAAACGAAACGTCTTTGAGAGTGTAATAACTTGAACGCTGTCACTAGGCCCAGCGGTGTCATCACTAGTGACTGGCGTAACGTCATTTCACCTAAGACTCACGCAAGCACTCTCTAATGTGCCTTCATGCATATCAAACAAAACCTCTTTGAGAGAGTAATAACTTGAACGCTGTCACTAGGCCTAGTGACGTCATCACTAGTGACTCACGTGACGTCATCACGCCTATCACACACGCACACGGTGTCCTAACCTGTCTTCATGCATATCAAACGAAACGTCTTTGAGAGTGTAATAACTCGAACGCTGTCACTTGACCTAGTGACGTGATCACTAGTGACTCGCGTGACGCCATCACACCTGACACCCACGCAAGCACTCTGTAACCTGCCTTCATGCATATCAAACGAAACGTCTTTGAGAGAGTAATAACTCGAATGCTCTCACTAGGCCTAGCGACGTGATTACTAGTGACTCATGTGACGCCATCACGTCTATCACACACACACGCGCTGTCCTAACCTGTCTTCATGCATATCAAACGAAACATCTGTGAGAGAGCAATTATGTCATACTGATGACTCAGCCAACCAACTTGATCACTAGTGACTTACGTGACGTCATCACGACTAAGACTCATGCAAGCACTCTCCAACGTGTCTTCATGAATATCAAACGAAACTTCATTGAGAGAACATTAACTTGAAGGCTGTTGCAGGCAGCGTCTGCTAGTAAAAAACTGACTTCTTGTGCTGCACAGCCGTTCACTGGCTAACCGGTATATGTAGGCACCAGATTGCGCGTTTCGAATTCAGTCAAAGGCGTCTTTACGTGGCTTTTGTTTGACTTGACGATTTTTTTGACTCGAGTAGATGCACTGGAAGCAACAGTACCTTCAAGCAGCAGTAGGGTACAACCGAACATCAGTGTCCCACCACTCGTTGAGGGCAAGGCTTCTTCTATATTCAATGAATAGGAATAATAAAGGTGAAATGACAATTAAGCAATTTCCAAACCATACTCAATTACGCAACATTCAACCGATACCCTGGCCTCTCTGCAACGCATTTACTCCAGCTCGTCGTGTGGGAAGATGTAGGCATCTTTTTTGTTGCATCTCATGTTTCGTAGAATGCCTTGAAAATGCGGGCAGCCAGGCCGCACTACTATGAACGGACAGGCGTTCTACACTAAACAGGCACGCTTATTTCAAGCACACTAACCTATAAGAAACGGCGTGGCGTAGAATGTAGAAAGGAAGGCACGAGTCTGGCACAGCATTGAATGGCGCATCAGCAAATGGTCACTTGCAAATAGCAATAGTAGGTATCTCAAGTATGGGGACTGTCCACTATTACAACGGATTTGTTTCACAGGATAACCAGATGAAATATCAGTTGGGCCGAAGGAGTGGTAGACAAATCTTTTTGTAGCAAGTTTTGGAGCAGGCAGACCATGCGTCTTACGCTTGATTATGGATATAGAGTGTTATGATTAGAGGCCAGATTAAATGCAAATGTCTGTTTCGTTTCTTGCGCTCCTATCGTGTCATTTTGACACATGAGCACAAATTAGAGGGCAAGAAGAGCTTTTATAGTGCTTTTATAGTGCCTATATATGCCTATACGGACGTTGTAGCCTCAATTCGTATAGGTGCTTGTAAATGCCTGTTTTCAAAATCGATGCCTATATAAACACTATTTAACCGGAAATTTCGCTTTCAAGTACCACCGGAGCCCGGTATTCATGTTACCCGGCAAATTATATTTCGGGACACTGTGGGGTGCAAACTACACTTTATTTCGCGAGTTACTTTTATAACTGTCAAGTCCAGAAGCCATTTTAGCCTAAAGGAAGGTAGATCAGCTTCTACACATGTATACCATCCATGTCGCGTCGTCTGCTCAGCCTCTTTCCAGCGTCCGCTCAGATGCGTAGGGAGCAGGAGGTGCTTCGGTGCAGCGGCAAGAAGATGAAGAATGAATGCGAAACTGTGGAGAGCCATCAGGGGAAGTAAAGTGCAGATAAAAAAAGCAACATCTATGTAGTTTTTGTTTTATTTGTCATTGACATGTGGTGCTTCACTGGGTCACCTGAAAATTTTTACTCAGGCAGTGGAAATGGTTGCGTGTCCAATGAAAAGCCTTGTATCACTAGAATTTTTCAATTTGATCATTAGAAGCTGCGAAATCATGATCTGAGGAGGTGAGCTTTAAACCTTCGCCACTAACTCTATGTAGACTTCGCAAGTCCAATTCCTTCCCCCCTATTGGTATCAGAGTCACTCGGAGCTGGAGCATCACACGACGTACAAGAGCACGTCATGCGCGCGTAAACTACACTTGCATGAGATGCCCATGTCAGCCCGTGCGCGCAAGCGGTGTTCTGCCGTCTCGATGTTCTTTTGTATTGTACTGTGAGTTTTTGTGGGATGGATCCCTATCTGCGTGCACGTTTGGAGAGGCTGGCTTGGATAGCGTATCCTTACTCCGATACACAGCGTCACACCGCTGCAACTTTTGTTAGGGACGATGCATCAAAACCACGCCCAGCGTTGTGATTGCTGGCACCGACACGATGCGCGAACTGCGAGAACACCAATGCAAACAAAATGGAGGCACCTTAGTCTCGCATCTCTCTCGATACGAAATTAAATAAATAAGGTGAATAGATTTCGTCTGTGTGTTCTAACATTTTTGTCAACTTTCGTGCTTCTATTTAGGGAACTGTTTGCACAAATTACACACGTTGTCTCAAATAGTTCTCGCAGTGTCACGTACTACTTTGACATATGCAGGACCACTCTATCACCTTCACCATGTTGGGGCGCATGCCCATGACATGAAGGTCAAGCCATGTTCAGTTTGGCATATCACCTCTTTATGACGCGCGTAGTACTGCAAATCTTGGTAAATGAGATCTTGAGCTCCCAGTGCATGCATTCCTTTTCTATTCTGAAAACTCCTAAATTTGTGTAATGACCCTTAAGGTGTTCAGAGACAGAAGGAAAATTGAGCCTGTGAGACTGTATTCTGCGAACCCCTCAGAAAAACGCATGGTTTTGCTAAACCATTATCTATTTGTACCATTATAAACTAAAGCATGTTTGCTTGCTTTCATGTCGTAGAGACAGATCCCGCACCTCTTTATTGAAAAATTTAAGTTTTGTCAAGGTTTATTGTGCCTATATTCACAATTTTGGAAGCCTAAAACAGTGTTTCGGCCGGCTATTTTTGTGCCCAATTCCCAGTTTTTTTAGTCTATAGAGCTGGCCTCGATACTTACGACCTACCTGACATATTTTCGCAATGCCGAAGCAAAAATGATGCCCGGTTAAAAGATCAACCGTACCTCAAGAAAAAAGTGTTGTTCTAATAACGTCGAGCTTGTTAAATTGGTTATGAAATGGGTGATGAAAGAGAACCGGGGCAAGTCCATGAGAAACAAAATTTATTATTATAGAGGCAAAGCAGTTTTCATGAACACGCACCCGTAGTTGTGCTGCTGAGCAGTGTTCTACATATCAAGATAGTCGAGGGCAGCTTGTACAAAAGTGTAATTGTGCCTGTCATAAGCGGCACAGTCCACACGCTGGATGCGCTGCAGAGTGCCCCGCGGCCTCAAGCAGCAGAGCACGGCGATGTTCTTTCTTGGAGATCCCTCCCGGTGTCGTGAGGAGATCATCCCTCCGCTCGCTTAAGAATCCTTTTACACCTGCCTTGAACTTTGAGAAGAGCTCCTCAATCGGACTGAAGAAAGGGCTGTATGGCGGTAGCCACTTGACTGTGCGGTCGCTTGCCACAAGGACAGCCTGTTCGGCGCGGCGGTGCGCTGGTGCGTTGTCAAATAGGAACACTGCCTGTATTCCTGGTTCTTGCTGTGAAAGTTTACTTGACACTTCTGCGAGAAAGTCGTTGAAGACAGCACAATGGACCTTGTCCACAATTGTACAATGGAGAAGGCCATTCGCTGACATGCAGGCTATAACATTTACATTCGCCCCCTTCGCACTAGTTGACAAACAGCATGCTGGAGCACCTCGTTTCGCCCTTCCGAAACTGCGCGAGCACCATACGTTGAAGTTGGTCTAGTCGATGTAGTATCGTGTTAGCGTAGTTCCCTCGCTCTGAAGCCACTGGTCATATCGGCACCGCAGCTGTTTCACGTCGGCGCGGTTTCTATCTACTGGGCTCGGGGTCAGCAGCTTCACCGAATAACCATGGCTATCAAGAAGCCGATCAATCGTCGACGTGCTCACTTCAATGTTAGGCATCTCATCTTTGAGAGCCCTCTTTATTTGTTCCAGCGTGAAGGATGGGTTTTCCTGTACGATTCATTGCAGGGCGTCCACCACGTCCGGTCCAAATTTCCTCGACAAACCACCACGTGTTTTAGCTGTGTCACGATCACTAGCGGCAACAGAACGCAGGGTCTTTATATTGATTTTGAGTGTTTCGGAGAGCACTTTTAAATCACCTCCGCACCTGTGAACATCTATTATACGGCAACAATCTATAGGAAAAACGCGAGCGTACTTTTTCTTCGGTTCATCAGGCGCCTTCCGTGGCTTTCAGGGCGCCGAGAGTCTCGTTCTTCCATAGCACCAGTGGTCGAAGCGCAAACTTTCACTTATTCCCAGGCCTGCAAAAGCGCTCACCTAACGATGACTTGGGCGGAAGTTTGAAACTACTCCGGCTTGTCGCTCGCGTCGCACCACGTCATGCCGTCATTTGCGCGAAACAGACTCGCCGAAAACAGCTACAACACACTGTCGTCTGCTTCAGTTTTACTTCAAGCAATTGCTTCAAATCATAAATAACCAGCATTAGGGTATTCTAGCACGAATTAAAACGTATCTTCCATTCTTCAATTCATTATTTCGTGGGATTGTCGTCTGCATTGTAGAACGTCTGCCCGTCGTCTGCATGACGACAGGCCGTCATGCAGACGACAGTGCACACGACAATCTGACGGTGCAGACGACGCTGCAGGCGACGACAGACGACGGTGCAGACAACGGTGCAGATGACTGCCCGTCGTCATGCAGACGACGTGCAGACGTTCTACAATGCAGGCGACAATCCCACGAAATAATGAATTGAAAAATTGAAGAAGTGAAGCCGATATGCCCAGTGGCTTCAGAGCGAGGGAATTACGCTAACACGATACTACATGACGATAATTATAGCGCGAGAATGAAACGACGACACAGAGACAAGAAGGACACGAAAGACACGAGCGCTAACTTCCAACTGAGTTTATTGCGCCGAGCACGAAAATATATAGAGGAGACAGTGACCAAGGCACAAGAGCAGAACATGAGTAAGAAAACCAAAAACAAACAACACAAATACGAAGGCACTGAAAAACAGCAAAGAAAAACCTAGAAGAAACCGAACCAGAAAGGTAAAGCTACCTGCCCGCACCGAATCCTTCGAGGAACCTGCGTTCCTTCTCGGACTAAGCCACGGAGGGCTTGCTGATCCAAGGCACCTGTTCGCGTTACCTGCCCGCACCGAATCCTTCAAGGAACCTGCGCTCCTTCTCGGACAAAGCCACGGAGGGCTTGCTAACACAAGGCACCTGTTCGCGTGCCATCTGCGCCGCCTCGACAATGACCCGGGTGCTTACATCTCTGTGTTTGTACAACGTCGCTGTTTCCTCGAAGAGGGGAACACACTTGCACTCAGTGCAGTGCTGGGCAAGAAAACCATCTTTCCCGTATTTAACATTGTTCGCGTGCTCTCTCAGCCGATCGTTCAGACACCTTCCGGTCGCACTGCACTGAGTGCAAGTGTGTTCCCCTCTTCGAGGAAACAGCGACGTTGTACAAACACAGAGATGTAAGCACCCGGGTCATTGTCGAGGCGGCGCAGATGGCACGCGAACAGGTGCCTTGTGTTAGCAAGCCCTCCGTGGCTTTGTCCGAGAAGAAGCGCAGGTTCCTCGAAGGATTCGGTGCGGGCAGGTAACGCGAACAGGTGCCTTGGATCAGCAAGCCCTCCGTGGCTTAGTCCGAGAAGGAACGCAGGTTCCTCGAAGGATTCGGTGCGGGCAGGTAGCTTTACCTTTCTGGTTCGGTTTCTTCTAGGTTTTTCTTTGCTGTTTTTCAGTGCCTTTGTATTTGTGTTGTTTGTTTTTGGTTTTCTTACTCATGTTCTGCTCTTGTGCCTTGGTCACTGTCTCCTCTATATATTTTCGTGCTCGGTGCAATAAACTAAATTGGAAGTTAGCGCTCGTGTCGTTCGTGTCCTTCTTGTCTCTGTGTCGTCGTTTTGTTCTCGCGCTATAATTATCGTCATGCCATACCAACTAGCCCAAGCTGCCACACTTCTACGATACTACATCAACGAGATTAACTTCAACGTATGGTGCTCGCGCAGTTTCGGAGGGGCGAAACGAGGTACTCCAGCATGCTCTTTGTCAACTAGTGTGAAAGGGGCGAATGTAAATGTTATAGCCTGCATGTCAGCGAATGGCCTTCTCCATTGGTCAATTGTGGACAATGTCCATTGGGCTATCTTCAACGACTTTCTCGCAGGTGTCGTCGAAGGTTGTAACGCTGGCTGTCGGTCGTCTGTTGATTCTTGATACGGAGACGCGCAAGTTGTCGGGCTTCTTCGGCGCGTTGAAGGTACTCGCTCACATCGAGGTTTTCTTCGTCGGTGACGTTGGGTAACATGGCATCGAGCGTCGTTGCCGGGCTCCTTCCGTAGACCAATTTGTATGGAGATATCTGCGTCGTCTCCTGCACCGCCGTGTTGTATGCGAAGGTCACATACGGAAGAATGGCGTCCCACGTCTTGTGTTCGACATCAACGTACATTGACAGCATGTCGGCGATCGTCTTGTTAAGCCGCTCGGTGAGGCCGTTGGTCTGTGGGTGGTACGCTGTCGTCCGGCGGTGGTTTGTTTGGCTGTATGCCAAGATCGCTTGAGTTAAGTCGGCAGTGAATGCCGTTCCTCTGTCGGTGATAAGGACCTCTGGGGCGCCGTGACGTAGGACGATATTTTCGACGAAGAACTTAGCTACCTCGGATGCACTGTCTTTTGGCAGGGCTTTTGTCTCGGCGTAGCTGGTGAGGTAGTCGGTAGCTACCACGATACACTTGTTTCCGAAAGCCGTCGTTGGGAATGGCCCCAGTAGGTCCATACCAATCTGCTGGAAAGGTCGGCAAGGTGGATCGATTGGCTGCAGAAGTCCCGCTGGCCTTGTCGGCGGTGTCTTGCGTCGCTGACAGTCCCGGCATGTCCTCACATAACGAGTGACGTCGGTGGTAAGACGTGGCCAGTAGTACCTTTCTTGTATCCTCCCGAGCGTGCGAGAAACACCGAGGTGCCCTGCCGTCGGATCGTCGTGCAGGGCCTGCAGGAGTTCTGGTCGCAGAGCTGAAGGGACCACAAGGAGGTACTTACCTCGAAGCGGTGGAAAGTTTTTCTTTTGTAGAAGACCGTTTCGTAGAAGGAACGACGCAAGTGCGCGCTTAATTACCTTTGGGACTTCGGCGGTACTGCTTTCGAGGTATTCTATTAGTGCCTTAAGTTCCGGGTCGGCCCGCTGTCGTTCAGCGAAGTCGTCGGTAGTTATCGTTCCTAAGAAGTAGTCGTCATCCGGGTCGTCGGGTAGCGGTTGGTCTACAGGCGCACGAGAGAGACAGTCGGCGTCGGAGTGTTTTTTGCCGGACTTGTAAATGACAGTAATGTCATATTCTTGAAGTCTCAGGCTCCATCGTGCGAGGCGACCTGAAGGGTCCTTCAAGGTGGCTAGCCAACACAAGGCGTGGTGGTCGCTCACAACTTTGAAGGGCCTGCCGTAGAGGTAGGGGCGAAATTTCGACGTAGCCCAGATGATGGCGAGGCACTCCTTTTCTGTTGTGGAATAATTTGCTTCTGCTTTGGAAAGCGATCGGCTGGCGTAACTAATAACCCTTTCAAGTCCGTCAGCCTTCTGCACAAGAACGGCGCCAAGACCTACGCTGCTTGCGTCAGTATGTATTTCTGTCTCGGCGAATTCGTCGAAATGGGCAAGTAACGGAGGCGTCTGGAGGCGATGTTTAAGCTCCTGGAAAGCGTGTTCCTGCAGCGTTTCCCACTTGAACTCCACGTCGGCCTTGGTAAGGTTAGTGAGAGAATTAGCGGGCGAAGTTTTTCACGAACCGCCTATAATAGGCGCACAGGCCCAGAAATCGGCGCACGGCTTTCTTGTCAGTGGGCGGCGGGAAGTCGGCGATGGCGGCTGTTTTCTGTGGATCGGGACGAACTCCAGGCTTGCTGATAACGTGCCCCAGAAACAAGAGCTCCTCATACGCAAATCGGCACTTTTCTGGCTTCAGTGTGAGTCCGGAAGTCTTGATGGCTTGAAGTACAGCTTCAAGGCGCCGAAGATGCTCGTCGAAACTCGAGAAAAACACGACGACGTCGTCCAAGTACACAAGGCAAGTCTGCCACTTCAATCCTGCCAGTACTGTATCCATAACGCGTTGAAAAGTTGCAGGCGCTGAGCAAAGGCCGAAGGGCATCACCTTAAACTCGAAGAGGCCGTCCGGTGTTATAAACGCCGTTTTCTCTCGGTCTCTTTCGTCGACTTCGATTTGCCAATAGCCAGTCTTGAGGTTCATTGACGAAAAGTACTTGGCGTTATGGAGCCGATCAAGTGCGTCGTCTATTCGTGGGAGAGGATACACGTCCTTTCTTGTGATTTTGTTCAGGTGGCGATAATCGACGCAAAAACATAGGGTCCCATCCTTTTTCTTCACTAACACCACGGGGGATGCCCATAGACTCTTGGACGGCTGGATAATGTCATCCCACAGCATTTCATCAACTTGTCTCTTCATGGCCTCACGTTCTCGCGTCGAAACCCTGTACGGACTCTGACGGAGTGGTCTGGTATTTTCTTCGATTATGATGCGATGTTTCGTGATTGGGGTCTGCCGAATTTTCGATGACGACGAAAAGCAATCTTCGTATTGAAGGAGCAGGGCCTTGAGCTGTTCTTGCTTATCGTTCGGAAGTCTGGGATTGACGTCGAAAGCTATGGGAGGGGCTTGATTCCTCTGAGCAGGTTCCGCAGAATCGGCGAGGGCGAAAGCACTGGTGGCTTCGACAATTTCTTCGATGTATGCGACCGTTGTTCATTTGTTCACATGTTTGTACTCATTGCTGAAATTCGTGAGCATAACCGTTGCTTTGCCTCCCCGTAGCTGTGCAATTCCTCGTGCGACGCAAATATTTCGGGTGACCAACAGATGCTGACTGCCTTCAACGACGCCTTCCAAGTCAGGTGATTTAGGGCGCCGACTGAAATAATGACGCTTGAGCGAGGTGGAATGGTGACTTGTTCTTCCAGCACATTCAAGGCATGGTGTCCTGATGGCGTGCGCGGCGGTAGTGCTTCTTCTGTGGATAACGTTATCGACTTTGTTTTCAGGTTGATGACAGCACCATGGAGGCATAAGAAGTCCATGCCAAGGATGACATCTCTCGAGCAACGCTGTAGGACTACGAAGTCTGTAGGATAAATACGGCCGTTAATGGTGACTCTCGCTGTGTAGATTCCTGCAGGCGTTACGAGATGACCTCCAGCTGTGCGGATTTCAGGGCCTTTCCAAGCTGTCCTAACTTTCTTTAACTTTGCGGCGAACAGCCCACTGATGACAGAATAGTCAGCTCCAGTATTGACGAGAGCGGTCACACTGTGGCCGTCGATAAGAACGTTGAGGTCGCTAGTTCGCCGTTTCGCATTACAGTTAGGGCGTGACGTCGGGTCACGGCTGCGTCGGCTTGTTCCGCTGCTTCCATGTTGCGTAGTCAGGCCACCTTCGGCAAGTGAGCTTTCGCCCTCAGGGCTTTGCCTGGTTGGCGTTGTGTTCGGAAAGCTCCGTCGCGTCGTCGTCGTCGTCGGAGGATCTTCGGTAGTTCGTCGCACAGCAACCGCACCTCCACCGGTCGCTGCCCTTAGTTTCCCGGATACGGACTAAGAGACCAGCCCCGCGTTGGGTTGGAGTACTGCCGGGGGTGCGGTGACATGCGGCGGCTGAGTGACGGCGAACGGGAAGGACTTCGTAGTGTCCATTGAGTTTCTGTCAGGTAGTCGGCGATGTCACGTGGCCGTTCCCCTGGCTGCAGACGTGGTGCATCGACGGCAAAGCCACGCAGTCCCATCTCTCGGTACTGGCAACGGCGGTAAGTGTGCCCGGCCTCGCCGCAGTGGTAGCACAGTGGGCCGTGGTCAGGGGTGCGCCAAACGTCGGTTTTTCTCGGCGCACTGCGCTGGCCCGCTGGCGAACGGTAGGTTGTCGGTGGGGGTGGTGGCGGCGGTGGTGTCTGGCGACGGAAGTGCGATGGAGCGGCGTTTCGGCGTGGATGGGGAGGAGCGTTGTGGCGCACTGCAGCGGCGTAGCTCATAGTTTCTGGCTCGGGCAGCGGTGTTTGGGGAATTCGAAGCGATTGCCGAACTTCTTCTCGCACAATGTCGGCGATCGAATCCACTTGAGGTTGCGCCGAAGGCAACAGTTTGCGCAGCTCTTCCCGCACGATCGCTCGGATCATTTCACGCAGGTTGTCGGTGTCACTGGCTTGAGCAGCAGCGCATTCTGGAGTCAGGCGACGATTATACTGTCTGGTGCACATGTCCAGGATTTTTTCGATGGTGGTCGCCTCGGATACAAATTCTTGGACAGTGTTCGGTGGATTCTTCACTAGTCCCGCGAAGAGCTCGTTTGACCCCTCGCATGAGGAAACAAACTTTCTTCTCCTCAGGCATGTCTGGGTCAGCGTGACGAAATAGGCGGGTCATCTCCTCTGTAAAAATTCCAACCTTTTCATTTGGTAGCTGAACCCAGGTCTCTAGTAGAGCAGCGGCCCTCTCTTTGCGAGCGATGCTCGCGAACGTTTGCAGAAATGCGCCGCAGAAGACATCCCACGTTCGGAGCGTGGACTCCTGATTCTCTAGCCAGGTCCTTGCGGTGTCTTCCAGGTAGAAGTACACACGACGGAGCTTTTCTTCGTTGTCCCAGTGGTTGAGGGCGGCCACACGGTCGTATGTTTCTAGCCAGGTTTCCGGGTCTTCAAACGATGACCCATGAAACGTTGGTGGTTCCCTGGGTTGATGAATGACGATCGCAGGCTGGGACGCTCCGGTTGTCATAGTCGCTGCAGTAGAGGTCATGGCCTTGGCTTTCCGCACCTTGTTTTGTAGAAGCCCGTACTTTGGTAGGAGACCTTGCTGTCGGCGGCTTGTTCGCTACTCTTGGTTGGCGTCGGTGTCTTCACCGCGACGTGGGCTGGGTTCACGGCTTGACGGGGGCGTCCGGTACATGAACGAAGCAGCACCTCCACCAGATGTCACGGGGTCGTGACGTGGCCGAAAACAGGAGACTTCGTGTTGGCATTTAACTGTTTATTTGGGAGAACCTGTGCCTGGTAAACGGAAAGTCCAATTACAGCAGCAGTCTCGCACAGATAGCAGTCTCGGACTGATAGCGGCGAACGAAGCATCGGCCTTCGATCAACAACTGACAAACGGCGAAGCGCGTCGGCATTTATACTCTTGCCGTCGAATGGTCTAGCGTTATCGCTGGCGGTGGCGTAGGTTCCAGAACAATCTGTACCGTTCGCACAGTGGGTGTGATCTTATCGAAATGATCTACTACAGTCCGCAACCTTCTCGAAAGCTGCAGGCGCGGTTCGCGCTGAGAATCGTGTGGTGTTTTGGGACGATAACAGAAACTTGGGAAATGGAACGTGGCAATATGCATGAAGACCGGTTAGGACACCGCGTGCGTGTGTGATAGGCGTAATGACGTCATGTGAGTCACTAGTGATGACGTCACTAGGCCTAGTGACATTGTTCAAGATATTACCCTCTCAAAGACGTTTTGTTTGATATGCATGAAGGCACATTAGAGAGTGCTTGCGTGAGTCTTAGCTGAAATGACGTCACGCTTGTCACTAGTGATGACGTCACTGGACCTTTTGACAATGTTCAAGTTATTACTCTCTCAAAGACGTTTCGTTTGATGTGCATGAAGACAAGTTAGGACACCACGTGCGTGTGTGATAGGTGTGATGACTTCAAGTAAGTCACTAGTGATGACGTCACTAGGCCTAGTGACAGCGTTCAAGTTATTACTCTCTCAAAGACATTTCGTTTGATATGCATGAAGACAGGTTAGGACACCACGTGCGTCTGTGATAGGTGTAATGACGTCACGTGAGTCACTAGTGATGACGTCACTAGGCCTAGTGACATCGTTCAAGTTATTACTCTCTCGAAGACGTTTCGTTCGATATGCATGAAGGCACATTAGAGAGTGCTTGCGTGAGGCTTAAGCGAGATGTCACGCCAGTCACTAGTGATGACGTCGCTGGGCCTAGTGACAGCGTTCAAGTTATTACACTCTCAGAGACGTTTCGTTTGATATGCATGAAGGCAGGTTAGATACTGCGTGCGTGGGTGTCAGGCGCAATGACGTCACGCGAGTCACTAGTGATCACATCACTAGGCCGATTGACAGCGTTCACTTTATTAGCCTCTCAGAGACGTTTCGTTTGATATGCATGAAGGCAGGTTAGACACTGCGTGCGTGGGTGTCAGGCGCAATGACGTCACGCGAGTCACTAGTGATCACATCACTAGGCCGATTGACAGCGTTCACTTTATTAGCCTCTCAGAGACGTTTCGTTTGATATGCATGAAGGCAGGTTAGACACTGCGTGCGTGGGTGTCAGGCGCAATGACGTCACGCGAGTCACTAGTGATCACATCACTAGGCCGATTGACAGCGTTCACTTTATTAGCCTCTCAAAGACGTTTCGTTTGGTATACATGATGGCAGGTTAGTAAATTACGTGCACGGGTGATATGGGTGATGACGTCCCCTGAGTCACTGGTGATCCGGTGGCTTGGCCGAGTTATAGGTGTCAAGCTCTTGCCCTTTCAAAGACGTTTCTGTTGATAAGCATGAAGGAGGGTTAAGACAGTGCGTGCGTGGGTGGTATGCGTGAGGACGTCACCTGAGTCACTCGTGATGAGATCATTGGCCTGGTTAATAGGGATCAAGTTATTACTGTGTGGACGGCCTTTCCTTTGATATGCATGTCGAAGGTGTGAATAGTGCTTACGCGGGTGATAGGCGTGATGAAGTCGCGCGAGTCACATTGTGTCACTCATTCATGGTTTTTTCTCTTAAGTTCACTCCAAAGCTATTCACTCTACGCATTCCCGAAAATTCTGGGTCGTTTTGAAGTCACAATGTCATTAGGATTAAATTCGCTGGCGTCTAGATTAAATCGGCTGGCATTTGTATTAATTTCAGTGGCACTTTGATTAAAATGAATGGCACCTGGATTAATTCGAGTGGCGGCTGGATTAAATTGACTGGTGCCTAGAATAATTTGGCTGGCGCTTGGATTGAATTGAGCGGGAAAACCTGTAGTTGTTGAGCTTCTTCGGCACGCTGCGCATACTGGTCAGCATTTTGGAAGATAGTCGTAACGGCATCAGGTAAAAGCATGGCGTCTAACATCGTAGTAACTTCGCGGCCGTGAAGCAGGCGGAAAGGTGCGAATCCTGTAGTTTCTTGCACGAGGGTGTTATGTGCGAAAATTATGAAAGGGAAGATACTGTCCTAGTTTCTATGGTCCACGTCGACATGCATGGAAATTATGTCTGTGATGGCCTTATTGAGCTATTCCGTTAATCCGTTAGCTTGTGGATAGTAAGCTATCGTTCGGCGATGTATGGTACCGCTGAGTATCATCACTCCTTCCTGTAGTTGGGCAGTGAAGGGGCAGTGAAGGCCGTGCCTCTGTCGGTTAGAATCGCAGCAGGTGCACTATGGCGAAGGATGACAGCATGAATGAAGAAATCCGTGACATCGCTTGACGTGCCGCGTTGGAGTGCTCGTGTTTTAGAGTACCCGGTCAAATAGTCTATCACAATTATTATCCAGCGTTTCCCCGCTGAACGCCAACTTGTTGAAACGGTTCTCGGGGTAGCTCCACAGGGTATGAAATAGCAGCAGGTTTCATGGGTGGAGTCTTGCGACGCTGGCAAACGTGGCAAGTTTTGACGTAGTGCTTGACGGTACGGGACAGTTTTGGGCCAGTAGTACGTGTGGCGAATACGAGCCCGAGTACACTTGAAGCCTAAATGCCCGGAAGATGGTTCGTCATGGCATGCCTTAAAAATGTCGTCTTCCATCGCTGACGGTACGACCAGTAAGGCTATTCGAGCGTTGGGATCAAAGCTCTGCTTTTACAGGACGCTGTCACGGAGGAAAAATGATGAAATCAAGCACCTGAATGTTCGTGGTCGCTGCTCAAGCTCGTCCTCGAGATAGTCGATGATTGGGCGAAGTTCTGTGTCATCACGCTGTTTCTGAGCCAACTTGGAGGCTGTGACAGCAATTAGGAAACTTTCTTCGTCAATTTGGTTAGGAAGAATCGACTCGACTGAGGCACGTGCTAGGCAGTTAGCATCAGTGTGCTTGCGTCCTGACTTGTAAATCACCGCAACGTCAAATTATCGTACGTGGAGACTCCATTGAGCTAGGCGGCTTGAGGGGTCTTTGAGGCCTGCAAACCAGCACAAAGAATGGTGGTCAGTGACTACATTGAACGGTCGCCCGTACAAATACGGTTGGAACTGGGCTATGGCCCACACGACAGCTAGGCATTCCTTTTCTGTTGTGAAATAGTTCGTTTCAGCCGATGATAACGTACGACTAGCGTAGGAGATCACTCGCTCGATACTTTCCTGTCATTGCACAAGGACGGCTCCGAGGCCGACATTACTTGCATCTGTATGCACTTCAGTGTCAGCATTGTCGTCGAAATGACCCAAGATTGGAGAAGTCTCGAGGCGTCGTCGTACCTCGGAAAAAGCTTCATGTTCTTCTGGGGCCCACACAAAAGCAACGTTGTCTCTCGTGAGTTGGTGTAAGGGTTCTGCAATTTTCGAAAAGTTCGGAATGAAGTGACGATAGTACGTGCAAATGCCCAAAAAATGGCTTACGTCGTGTTTGTTCGTCGGAGTTGGGAAGGCAGAAATACCCAGTGTTTTCTTGGGGTCTGGGCAAATTCTGTCACTGTTGACGACAGGGCCGAGAAACTTGAGCTCCTCGTAGCCGAAGTGGCATTTTTAGGGCTTGTGCGACGGGCCAACTGTTCGTAGCGCCCCAAGTACTGCAGGAAGACATTGAAGGTGCTGCTTGAAAGTCGATGAAGAAACGACGACGTCATCTAAATAGACAAGACACGATTGTCACTTGAGACCGGACAAAACTGTGTCCATCATTCGTTGAAAAGTCGCGGGAGCAGAGCACAGTCCAAAAGGAAGCAATCTTGAATTCGAAGAGCCCATCAGGAGTAACGAAGGCGGTTTTTTGCCGATCAAGCTCATCGACCTCAATTTGCCAATAGCCACTGCGTAGATCCATAGTCGAGTGAGTCACCGATTCGAAGAAGCGGATAAACGTCTTTCTTTGTCACGGTGTTCAGTTTTCGATAATCAACACAGAAACGCAATGTGCCGTCTTTCTTTTTCACAAACACAACCGCTGATGCTCATGGGCTAGAGATGGCTGAATGATGTCGTCAGCAAGCATTTGTTGCACTTGGTCGTGGATGGCATCTTGTTCTCTGCAGGAAACTTGATAAGCATGTTGTCAAATACCGTATTTACTCGATTCTACCGCGCCCTCGATTGTAACGCGCACCCGATTTCCACTGCGAAAAAAAAAAAACGTAAGACATCGATTGCAACGCGCACCCATTTTTTCTCGCTGGCCTGCACGATCACACCACTCAAAAAAACGACTCCTTTCGGGAGCGTCTTTCATTTAAATATGAGGTACGGGCGAAGCTTGTGCCCATCTGACGTGTAACAGAGCATTGCCGTCACTGTAGTTTTACCGTGGACCGATGTCAGCACGCGAACTTGCTTCGCCCCCTTCTTCTCGACGGTTGTGGTGCCAGGCATGTCGAAGTAAAGAGGCGTCTGATCGGCATTCCCGATTTGCCCAAGCAGGTAGCCATTGTTGCGCC
Source organism: Rhipicephalus microplus (assembly GCF_043290135.1). Lineage (NCBI taxonomy): Eukaryota > Metazoa > Arthropoda > Arachnida > Ixodida > Ixodidae > Rhipicephalus > Rhipicephalus microplus. The sequence continues at coordinate 7,663,441 of NC_134705.1, read as the reverse complement.
GCAAGTTTAGGACGAACCTCTGAAAACTGTGAAGCTCTTCATCGTACTCCTCCGCAAAACTTTTTGCATATGCATGTTCCCCTTCGGAGGTAAAAGCTTTTCCTTTTCATAAAGTTAGTTAGCCAGCACCTGCTCGCTTTAAACTGGCTCCGCATTAGACCTTTTTCTAAGACTAATTGCATAGCCCGCACTTGGAGCAGTTCTGTCGTCACGGGCCGCTGTGCCGCTCGCTGCTCAAGCACATACTCGCCGAGCAGCTCTTTAATTTGCGGAAACCGACCCTGCTGTGGTCCACTGAAGCCTTTGCGTGAAGCTTTGCTGTCGACAATCTTCTGCTTTTGTTTCCGCCGGTCCCGCACGCACGTTTCGGGAACTCCGAACGACTGCGATGCGGCCCGATTTCCGTCCGTTTCTGCACACGCGATGACTTTTCTTTTAAAAGCGGCATCGTGGTGCACTCGAGTTTTTGGAGTCGGCCCTTCCAAGCCGTCGATGCTAATGCACTACTAGATGACGAACTCCTCAGCACACGTATGAAGTGCCGCACATGAGAAACACATAGGCAGAAATTGGCGACGCGCCATGCCGACGCACATAGGGGGCGGCCATTTTGGATTTGCCGATGGCAATAGATTGACCGCAATTTTTTGGTTCGTACTCGATTCTAACGCGCATGCGATTTATGAACTCGCTTAACCGGAAAAAAGGTGCGCGTTAGATTCGAGTAATTACGGTAGGCCTTTCGTTGGGCTCTGTTAGGTATGATTCTGTGCTTCGCGACGGGTGTCTGTTTGATTTGGGCTGTCGTGGCAAAGCAATCACTGAAAGAAAGCAGGGGGGAGCGAAGACTCTCTTGCTGTGAAGTCGACAGTGTGCAGTTCACGTCAAGTTTAACCGGAGACTGTTTGTCGTCATGAGGACTGGAAGAGAGTTGTGCGAGTGATAAGCTGGCTTTCGAGTCTCCGATTTCTTCGAAGTAAGCGATGACGCACTGCCTCATGAAGTGCTGGTATTCATGACTGAAATTTGTTAGTAGAGTTTTTGGAGGCTCTTGTGTCAGTTTTATAAGAACACGGGCACCGCATACTTGATGACAAGAGCACGGACACATTGCTTTACACAACTCCGAGAGTTGTTGGTTGATGTCACTCAGCACGTTAACCTATACACTGGAACGGGGCGGTACTGTCACTGAATCGACGAATACACGCAAAGGCCATCACACACAATTCACAATCCTGAGAGTGCTCGTTACCTGAAAACGTCACCAGCAATGCTCGGAGATTTATGATAGCCCCATATTCTCGAAGGGTCTAATCCCAAGATGACCTGCCTGGAGCATTCCCGCAGTACGACGAACGTCTCGATGAAGATCGAAGCGCCAATATGTACCCGGGCAGTGCAACTCCCAACCAGCGTCACTAAATGACTACTCAGGGTATGGAGCTGTGGGCCATTCCATCGCGTCAACACTTTTCAGAGAGCAGCGGCGAAGTCACCACTTATAGCGGAGTAACTGGCGCCAGTATCCACGAGTGCAGTGGCCGAGTGATTGTCGGCTGTTGTAGAAATATCGGCGGAAATTGCTGCGTCGAGTTCAGAAAATTTCGGGACAGAGAAATCAGCGTCGTCAACGTGTCGGGGCGGAAGATGTTGGTCAGTTCAGTCAACAGCGGCCCCACCCCTAGAGGCCGCTGGCTTCAGTTTTCCAGGCGTGGGCCAGGACTTGGTAACCTGTTTCCTACACCAGAGAACGTGGCGTAACAACTAGGCAAGCCGAGGCGCTGAAGAGAAGGTGAGCGTAGCCAGTGGCTTTGTGCAGAAGGTAACAGCTGCTGCGCTGCTAGGTATTGCTGATTATCGTGAGAACGCACCCCTTTGCCGGGTCGACGCGTTTTGGGGTGAAACCCCTGAAGGCCCATCCTGTCATAGGCACACTTGGCTGTCACACTTGGCGGTCCTGTGCTTGCTGCTGCCAATGTATACCTGCAAGCTTCTTAATTTCATCTGCCCACCTAACCTTCTGTCTCCCCCTAACCCACTTGCCTTCTCTACGAATCCAGTCAGCTATCCTTAATGACCAGCGGTTATCCTGTCTACATGCTACATGCTCGGCCCATGTCCATTTCCTCTTCTTGATGTCAACTATGATATTGTTTCGAGGTTAGAGGCTTGTGTACGAAATGTATTTACAGAAGAAAACCCACAGGAAAGAGTCACAATGGTTGATTGGCACACTCGCACGCCTATCAGGTGCTTGAGTCCTTTTTCTTCCTTTCCTTCATCTCCGTAGCAGGACTTCCGGGCGTTCGAGAGCCGTCTCGACGCGAGTCCGAATAAGTGCGACAGAAGTAGGGTTTCATGCACAAAACATGGGCAATGTCAAGAAGTGATGAACTTGATCTATTGGAGTGCTATGGCGCTATCTCGTAGTTGACGTCGCTAACTTGACGTAAAACTAGGTAGGGTCCTGCATACTGGGACAAAAGTTTTTCGGAGAGACCTACACGACACGGTGACCAGAGGAGCACGCGGTCACCTGGGGAAAGCGTTATATTACGATGCTGGTGGTCGTAGCGGGTTTTTTGCAAATCCTGTGACCTAATATAAGACGAGACTGAGCAACTTGACGAGCCATGTGTGCCCGATCAATGGCTTCGCGAGCGTACTCAGAAGCAGATGGCTTGAGAGGCAAGGTGGTTTCAAATGGCAATATGGGGTCGCGACTATACAAAAGATAAAATGGTGAGACTCCCGTGGTGTCATGTTGAAAGGAAATATATGCGAAAGTCACATAGGCCAACGTGGTGTACCAGTCACGCTGATCTTTGAAAACATACATTGAAAGCATCTCTGTGAGCGCACAGTTGAGACGTTCAGTTAGGCCATTAGTTTGTGGGCGGTAGGCAGTAGATAGCTTATGGGCTGAGGCACACGATCGAAAGAGGTTGTCAACAACTTTGGACAAGGAAGAGCGGCCGGGGTCCGTAAGCAGCTGTTGGGGTGCACTGTGGTGTAAGATGACGTCAAGAAGAAAAAAATCCGCGACGTCAGTGGTGCAACTGGTTGGCATGGCCTTTGTTATCGCGTAACGGGTCGCATAATCTGTGGCGACGGCGATCCATTTATTTCCCAGTGTCGTCGTTGAGAAAGGGCCGAGAAGGTCGAGTTCCGCACGATGAAATGGTTCAGAGGGGACTTCAATTGGGTGAAGATATCCAGCTGGCAGCAAAAAAGGTCTTTTCCGGCACTGACAGAGGTCACAAGTGGCGACATATCGACGCATGCTGCGGTACTGTCCTAGCCAGAAGAACCGACATCGCACACGGTCGTATGTGTGGGAAACACCGAGATGTCCCGCTGTTGGTGCGTCGTGAAGTTGTTCAAGTATGGCAGGCCGTAGATGATAAAAAATGACGAGCAGAAGCTCGGGGCCTTCAGTGATAATGTTGCGGCGGTAGAGGATGCCGTCATGCAGTACGAAGATATGACATTCAGCGTTATGGTTGTCAGACTGGATGGCGTCGATGACAGTGCACACTGACTCATCCCGTCGCACACTGACTCATCCCGTTGATGTAAGTAAAGTCATTATGCTGCTCTCCAGGTTAGGCGCAACAAGATTAGGAGGATCCACCGTATGATAAGAAAGACAGTCTGCGTCCTTGTGCAAACGGCTGGATTGTAGCTGACGCTAAACGAAAATTTCTGAAGCCTCAGAGCCCAGCAAACCAGACGTCCAATCGAGTCCTTCAGAGAAGTCAGCCAGCAGAAGGTGGAGTGGTCCATAACGACAGAGAATATGCGACCATATAAATATGGCTGGGACTTGGTGACAGGCCAAACTAAAGCTAAACACTCTCTCTCGGGGATGGAATCATTCCTCGCAGGGGGAGAAAGCAGGCAACTGGCGTAAGCTATCACGCACTGTCTGCCATGGTGCCCCTGAGCGAGAACTGCGCCGATACCGTGGCCACTGGCGTCGGTGCGAACTTCTGTGGCAGCAGAAGGATTAAAGTGGGCAAGTATGGGGGGCATAGTCTAGTAGCCGATGAAAGCCATGAACGCTCGAGCCTGCTCAGGGCCCCATGAGAATATGGTATCTTTCTTCAGCAAATCTGTGAGTAGCCTGGCAACGTCTGCGAAGTTTTTTACAAAATGACGAAAGTAGAAACATAAGTCGATGACGCTCTGAACATCGGATGTATAATGGGGCACTGGAAAGCTACGGACGGCGCGGATATTTTCGAGATCTGGTTGGACGCCATCGGCGTTTACAGTGGCAATCTGACGGCAGCCAGATTAACATTTCTTGGAACTGAGTTGTAGCCCAGCCGTTCTGAAGACTGCGAGAATTGCAGCGAGACGAGTCAAGTGGCTATCGAAAGTAGATAAAAAGACTATCACATCGTCTAAGTAACAGAGACAAGTAGACTACTTATAACCACGCAGGAGAGAGTCCATCATTTGTTCGAATGTGGCAGGGGCGTTACATAATCCAAAAAGCATGACCTTATACTTGTATGAACCATCTGGTGTAATGAAGGCTGTCTTCTCGCGGTCCATCTCATTGGCAGAAATCTGCCTGTAGCCAGACGGAAGATCAACAGACGAGAAGTATGTAGCGCCATGCAGGCAGTCCTATGTGTCATCGATGCATGGTAGCAGGTATACGTATTTTCGCGTGATCTTGTTGAGGTGGCGATAGTCAACGCAGAAGCGCCAGGTACCGTCCTTTTTCTTCACAAGGACGACAGGGAAGGCCCAAAGACTACTTTATGGTTCTATGACACCTTTGTTGAGCATTTTGTCAACTTCCACTTGGATAACTCTGCACTCAGTGTGGGAGACACGATAGGGGCGTCGGCGAATAGGACTGGCGTCTCCAGTCTTTATACAGTGCTCAACAATGAATGTTTGCCCTACAAGTCTGTCGTTGAAATAAAAAATGTCGGTGTATGACGTGAAAAGGCGATGGATGTCGTTGGCTTCCGCAGGATTGAGGTCGGGTGAAATCATCTTCGAGAAACGATTTGGCAGAGAATAGGTGCTGTTAGCTGCAGGAAACTGAAATCAATTTCGGTGATGAGAGCCGCTGTTCGTCAGCATTAGATTCGCTGGCCAAGAACATGTCAAGAGGAAGCACTTGAGGGCACAAACTGAAATTGAGAAGTAGGAGCGAGGTACAGTTGTCAGTAAGTGACAGTCACAAGCGTACGAGGAATGGTGATGTTGCGGCTCAAAAAGACGTCAGCAAGAGGAAGGAGGACATATTGACCATCGGAAACCTGTGGCTGTGCGGTCAAAACGACGTAGGTGGCTGCCTAAGGTGACAGTCGCATATCCTGAAGAGAGTACAGGCGCGGTGAGGCAGTGTGGGGTTTACCGACTATATGAGGCAGCTCTAGCTGAAGGACACCGGTAGCACAATCAATAAGAGCAGAATGATTTGACAAGAAGTCGTGACCTAAGATAACATCATAAGGGCAGTGGTCAATCACGGCTAAAATGACAGAAGTAGTGTGATCCTTTATACTTAAGCGGGCAGTGCACAGACCGAGAACCATCGGCGTGCCGTCATCAATCACACGGAGCATTTGTGCTGCCGCTGGTGTCAGAAATTTCTTCAATTGTGTGCATAGACTTGAAGTAATGACCGAAATGCTTGCGCCGGTGTCTACAAGTGCTTGTACAAGTACGCCGTCTACTTCAACGTCTATTACATTACATTTCGTCTGGTGGGAACGGAGAGAGGATTTGCTGTGGAAGTCGTCAATGCAGCACCACCTCGGAGGGCTACATTTCTCGGTTTTCCAGGACGATGCGGCTGGAAGCCACAGGGGATGAGTTGCGCCGTGGCTGCGGCGAACGGGACGTTGGGCGTCATTTTTGCGGCGAACGAGACTGGTGCCCACGTGGTGAAGGCGAGCGGCTAGACCAAGTGTTCCGAGAATGGTCAACGGCATTGGATTCTTGGGCAGATGAAAACATGTGAGCGGTACTGTCGAAACGGGTCATATTGGCCGTTGCACGAGGGGTCGAGTATCATGTGTTGCGGCAGTATCGAGCAATATGTCCAATGCGGTGGCAGTTGAAACATATAGGGCGGTTATCTGTAGTTCGCCACTCAGCACGCTTGCAAGTACGTGGAGAAAATCGTTGGTCGGAGGAGGGCATCGCAATAGGGCGTTCGCTGACTCTGGGCGCGGTGACATGACACACGGAATGCACTCTGGTGTTTTCAAGCTCCTGGCGTACAATGGCTTGAACAAGAGGAACAGTAACAGGAGTGGTATCGATACTGTGCGATGGAACGTCGAGGCCGCCATTGCTTCCAGTTCGCGATGAACAATGCCTGTTAGGTCTCCCGGCGGTAACGAACATTGTGGTGCGGACTGGTCCTTGCAAGTTGATGTTGCAGCGGTGTTTGGAAGTCTGGTGAATGTTTGCATAATGCGGTGACTTTTCACTTGCTCTAACTGACGATACTTTTTGATGTTCGCATCCACGGTGGAACAGCCCTTGCACATCATCAGATTGAACCCATTAACGGCAATCCCTTTCAGGACATGCCCGACCTTATCACCTTCTGTCATGTCCCTTTCGGCAGAGGGCCAGCACATCTTGAATGTATGCGAGGTATGATTCCGTTGGGGATTGGGCACGGCAGGCCAATTCCTTTTTGGCGGCGATCTTGTGACTAGGGGTTTTGCCAAACACCTCTCGCATCTTTTCTTTGCATTGGTCTTAGCTTGTGAGTTCTTCCTCATTGTTTTCATACCATACTTTGGCCGTGCCTCTCAATAAAACAGCACATTAGCCAACTGAAGTGTAGAATCCCATCTGTTCGGCACGCTCACTCGTTTGAACGTGGCCAACCAATCGTCAACATCGTCACCATCGGTCCCGCAGAATGTACTGGGATTCTAAGCGGCGTGAAAACATATGGTTGCGACATCGTGTTCGACGGAGACGCTGACGTTGACGCGGAGGGCTGATCATTAGCCATGACTGGAAAACTGATAGATGTCTGCTGCGGAGCTCCATTGCCTGATGGTTACCCAGCACCTCTCATCAATATGTTATGTGGTTAGAGACTTCTGTACAAAATACATTTACAAAGGAAAACCCACAGGCAGGAGTCACAATGGCTGATTGGCACACTCGCGCGCCTGTCAGCTGCTTGAGTCCTTCTTCTTTTACATCATCTCCGTAACAATATCCTTAACCCTGATTTGTTCCCTAATCCACACTGCTCTCTTCTTGTCTCTTAAGGTTAAACCTAGAAATTTTCTTTCCATTGCTCGCTGCATCGTCCTCAATTTAAGCTGAACCCTCTTTTTAAGTCTCCAGATTTCTGGTCTGTACCGGCAAGATACAGCTGTTATATACCTTTCTCTTGAGAGATAGTGGCAATCTACCTGTCATGATTTGAGAGTGCTTGCCGAATGTGCTCCACCCCATTCTTATTCTTCTAGTTACTTCAGTCTCGTGGGCTAGTTGATAGGTCATGACGATTGTTATAGCGTGAGCTCAGAATTACGACAAGGTGCTCATCTTCTTGCCTCTTTGTCCTGATTCTGAGCTCGCGCTATAATAATTCCTGCATTTAGTGTGTTTGACATCTGTACGGGGACTTGGATGACAAGAGATCCAGGAACGCCTCTTGCATGCCAATGGACATACCACAAGAATGGTGCGTGCCAATGGATCTTCAAAATAGGGCGATAAGGCTATTTCTGCGTTGTCGGTTAACACTCGGTACAGACCCCCCTATGTGGCAGCTCTAGGCGGCGAGGCAATCACTTTTCGCCATCTTTTTGTGTTGAGAGCGCAACCCGCATAGAAAAAAAAAAAGCCGTCTCTAATACCTGCCAAAATAGAGCATGTGCCAGCAATTGTGCATGAAAGTGAAATGCTGATCTCACAACACCCCCCCCCCCCCCTCTCTCTGAATTTTTTCATGCTTCTTGAAGATGGGTGAAGCGTTCTTTTTTGCTAGAGTAGCAATCGATGGCAGGCCTGGTACATGGGGTGGTTATCGTAAGTGCCTACTATGCAGCGAAGGTAAGTTAGCATTTTTCATCCCTGCCCCAGCCACGTTCATTGCTTGCACATGCTTTTATTGGCGTGTAAAACATACCATGCTCGAGGGGGAGGGGGGGGGGCTGGAAATTACACAAAATGTGAAGACGATAGCAAAAACCAGTAAGGGTTGTCCATATCATTGCCGTTGCAATGAAAACGAAATGGCTTTGAGTCGTCATAGGTAAAGTTTTTTTTCTACAGCTTTCCAAAGGGCTGTAGAGGGTGTAGAGACAGCATGTCCTAGCCATATCCATGCATCTTCTCTGTAAGAGGAAGTTTGCTAAACTATTTAGTCTAGCTTTGAACGCACTTGCTGACACTTTCACAAAAGCTTGATTGAAACATATCTTCAGAAACGCATGCTTAAACAGTAGTCTGAAAGCACTGCGAGAGTGCTCTTGCTGCAGCATATAGAGAGAAGTCGGAGGAGGCTGACTTTATGATGCTAGTGAAATGACGTCGTTAAAAGAATACATTTCGAACGTTGAAGCATTGCTGTGTGTCACAGTGCTTGTCTACCATGTCCGCTCATAACCACATAGTGTTTATAATGTTATTTCATTAAGCAGAGTATTTTTGAACCTTTATTCTGTTTATTTGCCATGAAAATAATCGCTGAACAAGTTGACTAGGGAGTGCTCCTAAAATGATTGGCTCCATGTAATTAGCAATGTATTGAAATATTTCTAGCTCTTCACTAGAGCTCTAAGATGTCCTCCAATGCAACTTGCTTTTCCAGTGTACTTTAAGGTGTGAAGTTAGCTGCTCCAGAGTACTTTCAGAATTACCTGCTGCTCCAGAAGGAAAAATTTTGCCGCTTCCAAAAATAGAGGAGATCCTAGTAGCATCACTGAGCTCACTACCAATCTCTATATATGCACACTTCTGAAGCAGTCACGCCATGTTGAGCACATTGCTGGCTTTGAAGCTGTGGGTGATTCCACGATATCGAACATGCATGTCAGCTCTATATTCTTGGTTTGTGTGTCTTTTATTTGCTGCCTTCGTGGACGCAGCAGAATACCCAAACAGAAATGTCTAGCTATATTGCTGTAGTCATAGATCACAACTAAAAGCAAGTTACCAGCATGTCACTTAATACCAAATTTTGCAACACAGCAGAGGAAGTAGCCATTGAACTAGCACTGGTCTCCATGAATGCTCAATACATTATCAGTGATTCACAGGTGGCCATTCAAAATTACGCTAAGGGCCGGATCTCCCCGGAGGGGTGGCCATCATGAGTGTAAACGAAACAATATTTTCTACTGTAGAAAAGAATGGCCGACAACTTCTCTGGTACCCAGGGCATACAGCTCCAGACATTGCCGCAGTCAACGATAATGAGGTAGCCCACTGCGAGGCTCGAGGTCTTACTTGCCGAGCTGAGGAAGGAGTGACTTCTACGGGTCAGCAGAACGTGGAGGAGGAGATATGGAGAGAAAAAGGTTGATTAACCAGATTCAGTGATATAATAAAATACTACCAATTTCAGAGGTGAATTTATTCACCTTCTCACTCTACACTCAACAGAGCAGAGTCCGTTGCTTGGAGGCAATTGCAGACAGAAAGCTACCCCAACCCCATGCAATTGAAGACTTTTTACCCTGCCATATACGACAGCGACACATGTAAGCTATGCAAGTCTGGTAGAGCCACGTTTCAACGCATGTTGTGGAGATGTCCAATATACCAAGATCAGATGACGGTCTCTTCAGATCTTGGAGTGCGGTGGTCGGCCACACTGCAAAGCTTGGAACTCGCGGACCAATTTCGGGCTATCCAGGGATCCCTAGAGGCAGCTCGGGAGCAACAGCTCCAAGTGGCCCCAGGCACGGCCCTTCCATTCGCCGGATATTCAATAAAGTTATTTCATCATCATCACGTTCAAAACGCTCGGATATGAAAATTTTAGTTCTGAGAAACGTTTTCGTCGCACCAAAAATTATGTGATTGTGGTGGCAAGGGTGTCCCGTTTTGCCTCACCACAATATTTTCGCACTTCACAGTCTAATTTAAATACAAACTATGAATGTTGTGCCGAAAACTTTTTCGATTGATCTTAAAATACAATACTGTGAACTACAGTAAAATCTCATTAATTTGAACTAGGTTATTTTTGAATCCCACTTGAATCAAAACATTTCGTATTTTGCAATGTAAGCCTGAGCGAATAATTGGAAGCAGCGATTAATCACAAGTCGAGTTTGTTAGAAAATTTGTCTTCCTTGTGTTAATTCCTGATTCCTATTTAGCCGCAAATCTGCAGAAACAACGACCCTAAGAGCCACAAGGCAATGCAGCATAGCGACATTAATGCATTAATGGGTGGCAGCTGAAGCACCCCTAGCCTTGCTACTTACAGTACAAAAAAAAATAGTGTCATGGCCAGCTATGAAATATGTGCCTGTGGAAAACAAGATGGCCTTAACTGCAACATAGCAGTGAGACGCAGACAGCACATTACGTGCTTCTCGCAACGTCAGCAGGCCATGATTTATCCATTCTGTCTGGGAATATAAAGAAACATAATAAAGGACAGTTTAGCGAAATTCGTGATGTATGCAAACTTCCAATTGTCGGTTGCTCCAGCAATGCGTGCACTTGCACTGCTGACGAAGTTGTTGGCTGCAACGCCTATTTAGAACACTAAGTTTAAAAGCTTTAGTGATCATATTGTCAACACAAAACACATTGCTAACTCTGTCACACTGGCTATTATTAAATTCTTTAGTTTAGTTCTTTAGGTCGCATCATGACATGCTGACGCAGTGAGGAGCAGGCATTACACTGTTTGGGCATCACTACTGTGTTGCAGTGAAGCTGTCTTGTTTTCGGCAGGCATGCATTTTAGTTGATTCCGACAGCAATTTTTTTTTTTTCAGTGGCAGCAACAATTCCTGCTGTTCGCCCGTATTTGGCCCAAAAATGGGACTAGGTATTGTTGGTAAACACAATCCTTGGAGTCACAAACTGGCCGACACACCAAATGATCAGTTATGATCATGTGAATAATTCCAAATTTTATGCATCCCACTTTTTATATTTTCTGCTAATTTGAAAACACACTTAATTTGAAGCTTTGTCATAGCCCCAGTGACTGCAAATAATGAGGTTTTACTCTACAATAATGCATTTTACGTGCTTTCTTCAAAAGAGAAAAAAAAATGTGAAAAAATGGTCAACATGGCCCGAATAGTTTCTGAAATCACTCATGTTTTCATGTTTATGGCCAAGGCATTATCTACATAGAGGCTTTGTACTGTGATGATTAATCTGCAGGCCACACTCATTCTTGAAATTGAAAATAACACACATCTGGTACCACCAGTAATTTCTACTGCTCTCAATGTGTGAAGGCACTTTGCAAACTGCCGACGAAACATTGTGAACGGGATAGCTTCAGCCATTGGTGGCTTGGTCATGCTGCACATCATGTTTTCTGAAAGTGGACGTAAAGGTTGTGATGATACAAGGCGTTATATGCCACACCGAAAAGATGTGATTGCAGGAGATGAAATAAGTGGCTAAAAAATTAGCAAATAAATAAAAAAATACTATAAATTTTTTATTTAGGTGCAGTGTGTGTTGCAGATGGTCATAGACAAGGGAAGTGAAGCAGGCAGAGAGAAAGCTGCTGATTGTGACATTTAGTAGAGATGGCTTGTTTCATGTTCAAGGTGTTTTCACAAATGCACCCTAACCATGTGCTCCTGATTAGCCAATATGGTGTGACGAGTAGTCTGCACGCTGCGGATATTTGTTGGAGAGCTCTGCTGGCACTGCTTTACTTGTGCTAAGTAAAACCTGTCTACATTTGAGAACTGTTCTTCATCTTGAGCAGGTACATCCGCCTGGTGCTTGTACGGCACCACTGAGCAGAAGCAGACCACTCCTGCACGAATGAGACGTAATTAAATCTCACTCAGGCCTCCAAAGTGAAATTTCGCTAGAGCAAAATAATTAGCACTGTAGATTTTCGCCCAGTGCAAGCTGATGATAACAACCATCCAAAACACTCAAGTGTAAACATACAGCAAGGATTATTTTGACCCATTATGTGCTGTTAACAAAGAAAATGAGGACCTGTGATATTGAAACTGTGCATTGATTGGCCTTCTTCACATATATATCTTTTCATCAAAATTGAGTCATTTGTTGAATTTTCCTTTTTTGAGAATGTGCTTTTTTTTAACTTTCTTTATTGTTCTGTTACAGTGCTTGTAGGAAAACAACATTTTTATAAAAGTCGTTATAGCTTTCTCATATCCATGACATTTTTAAAATTCTGTCTGAAAAAGCAAACAGAGCAAGACACATTAAGCTTAACTTTTTTTATTTTGGTTGTGCTTACCATTCTTTTGCATTTTACACCTTTTGAAGACTGCATTGAAGAAGCATTAATGCAGTTGAAAGTACTGCGTATTCAGGCCAACAGAAAAATTTTTGACACAATATTCAGAGCTAGTGTTAAGTTTGGTCGTAAAATGAAATAAAATTGCAGTGAGCGAAAACACAATGCCCATGCCGTCACTTTCAAATATATTTTTGGTACACTCCCACGCTGGGAGTGTTTCTTGAAAATAAGTTAGTATGTTACGTGGCTCTTTGATTGTGCCAGCGTAACAAATAAAAACCCATACAGAATAAAAATATTCACTGAATATCTCACCCATGTGTGGTTATCGTTTATTAGCTATTCACAATAGTGTACTCGCATGTGGTCACAGTAGGAACTGAAATGCCATGCTACCTGCTATTACTACTGCTGTTAAGGGCAGAAGCGGGTCTTTGAGACGGAAAATCGCTAAAAAGTACGATTTTTCGAAAATGCTATATTTGGATTCTCCCACTATCGCTGCATAATCTAGCCAATTTTCACATGTCCTAGATTGGTAATTTAGCCATGAGAGTAGTTTATGCGACGTTAGCTGAATTTTTGGCTATGGACACGTGAGAAACGGGCTTTTTCAGTGCCGCGCCGTTGCCGTTCCATGCTTGCTACAGCAGCCGTCTTGATCGCATTCGAAAGAGCCGGCCTTTTTCTTTCATACCCCGCCACACCTGTTTTCGTCCACTCAGTATGCACGCCGTGAATCCACGTAAAAAAAAAAAGAAAAGCCCCGTCGCGTGAGCCTATTGGTCCGGTGAGCACATGTGACTAAATCGCGCCTTCCGATTCACCGGGCCTCCCGAGCTGTCTGCTGCATGCGGCAGCGGAGCGCACGCAAAGCGGAGAGTGTATTTATTTATTTATTTATTTACAGTACCTACAGCGCCCGCGAGGGGCATTAGTGTAGGGGGGAGATAACGATTTCAAAATGCAGAAAGGCGACAGTCCATTAACACTGAGTTGAGCATAAAAGAAATACAGATACATAATAAAGCATCCAATGGTGACACGTAATAAATATTGACGTGTGTGAAGGTACAGCAGTAAAAAAAAAAGAAATATATATATAAAATGCATAGGCACACACATATATATATATATATATATATACATATATATACACACACAGATAAAAGCAGGCAAAAAAAAAAAAAAAGCTGAAGCGTAGATGGCTAGAGAGATGAAACGAAAGTGTAGGCAACTTTAATGCGTGCTCAGGCTACGATAAAATATGATGTTCCAGCGCAGTGGGGAAAGTTTCCCTGGACGCGGCTACAATTTCATGAGGTAGTTTGTTCCATTGCTCAATTGATCGCGGAAAAAATGAATATTTAAAAAGGTTAATTCTGGTAGCGAACTCGCACACTTTAAGGGGGTGATCAGTACGAGCAGATATATACGTAGGCTCCGATATGTAGTTTTCTTTGTGAATACCCGTTAAACCATGGAATATTTTGTGAAACAGAGATAAACGTAAGAATTCGCACCTGTCTTCAAGAGGAGGCCATCCTAAAGTACTCCTGATTTCGAAAGATCTTTCAGAAAAGTTGTAATCACCCGTGACGAAACGGGCCGCTCTCAGCTGCACGCGTTCTAGAGCGTCGATGTTCACCTTAGTAAAAGGGTCCCACGTGCTGCACGCGTATTCCAAAAGTGAGCGTACATTCGACATATACAGGATTTCTTTCAGGCTGGCCGGTGCTTGTTTAAAGTTACGTCTTAAGAAGTTTAATGTGTTGCTGGCCTTTGTTACGATGTAATTTATGTGGGCATTCCAAGTCAAATTGCTGGAAAAAATGACTCCTAAGTACTTATATTCTGTTACAAGGGACAGTTGTGTTGTATTCATGACATAGTTTGCCATCAACGGGTGTCTTTTGTTTGTGAATCTTAAGAGGTTGCATTTGGATAGGTTGAGTGTCATGTTCCAAGTCGCACACCAAGACATGATTTTGTTCAGATCATTCTGTAGCAGTTGACTATCTGATTCACTTGAAATTTCACGGTAAATACAGCAATCATCTGCATATAACTTCACACAGCAAGACAAGTGTTCAGTAAGGTCATTGATAAATATAAGAAAAAGCAGGGGCCCTAAGATGGACCCCTGTGGCATTCTAGATAATACAGAGACATCAGAAGAGCGGACACCATGAAGTATCACGCGTTGGTTTCTATCTAACAGGTACGCTTCCAACCACTTCAGGAGGGTGTTCGGCAAGTTGAGGTAGGACAACTTTAGTAGTAACAGGGTGTGAGATACGATATCGAAAGCTTTCCGAAAGTCTAAAAAGATGCAGTCAACTTGCAAACCTGAGTTAATAAATGCTGCGATGTCATGGCAAAATTCTACAAGCTGAGTGTCGCAAGAAAAGCCAGCCCTCAAGCCATGTTGCGTTGGAATAATGAAGCTATTTTCTTAAAGGTGTGCCATTAAATTTGTATAAACAACATGTTCTAATGTTTTACAAGCAACGCTTGTGAGTGAAATTGGCCTGTAGTTGCACGTTCTTGTTTTTGAACCGTTTTTGTGAATTGGAAGAACATTTGCAGTATTCCAGTCCGAAGGTAGAGCACCAACTTGAAGAGATATCTTAAATAACAGTATTAAGAAAGGGGTAACAGACAATGCACAGTTCTTTAGGACAAAATTTGAAATAAAGTCAGGACCGGTAGCCGAGTGGATGTTTATCTTCCGTAGTAATAATGCGATACCATCTTCAGACAGCTCAATTTCCCTCATCTGAGTAAGCTCTCTGACGTCATGTGATTTCAAAAGTGCGGCTTTTGAGCATGAAAACACGAAGTGAAAATAAGCATTGAAGGCCTCTGCTTTTGCCAAAATATCTGCGCCGTAGGCTTTTTCATCTATGACGTCAGGGATAGCGTCACCAGAGTTCTTTTTGCTCTTGACATATTTCCACGTTTCTTTTGGATTAGTTTTCACTTTGTGTCCTAGCGTGAAAAGAAACTTTTTATGTGCATTGCGCATCAATCTCGCTATCGTTTTGCTCATTACCTTCATCTTTGCGAACAATGTAGGATTCGGCGAGTGGCAGTGCTTACGAAAGGCTCTATTTTTCCTGTTTAACATCGTTCGAATCTCTTTAGTAATCCATGGTTTATCGTTTCGACGCTGGGAAGTAATGACATGCGAGGGAATGAAGGTTTGTGTCAAGGGCAGCATTTTAGTCTTAAAAAGATCCCACAATGCATTTATGTCTAGACACGAACATTGAGCCCTAAACTCTGGGAAAAAATTGTCTAGTTCACATGATATTGCTGCGTAATCGCCTCTTTCATAAAAAAAGACCTTGCGAGGCTGCGCAGAACGACAATTCTTGGTGGCACAGGACATCTTAGAGACGACAACATTTATTTATTTATTCAGGTTACCCCTAAAGGCCCTCTAGAAGAGGGTATTACATAGGGGGGGGCCAATACAACATGGTTTACAGCAAGATACAGTGCAACCTGACAACCGCAACAAAGCGCAAACCATGAATACGGGCAGCAATTGCATGGCGTTATACAATAGTTAAAAATTGAAAGAAAACAAAACAACAAAAGCAAAAAATATTTAGTTAGTCACCGTAGTGCGCATGAGCTCTGAAAACTTTACCGAGTCTTTCTCGGTGGCAATATGTGCAGGCAAACTGTTCCACTCAATAATAGTGCGCGGGATGAATGACTGAGCGAAACGAAGTGTGCGAGATAGCGGGCGTTTGACTTTGTTAGGATGATTACGGCGGGGAAAGATGGAACAGGCGGGTTCAAAGAAACTGTCATGTAATGATGGGTGATTGTAAAGTTTGTGGAAAAGTGATAGGCGTGCATATTTTCGACGAATGGCCAAATCCTCTAGCTCAGCACGGTTTCTTAAGTTAGTTACGCTGGAATAGGTAGAATAATCTGAGTAAATGAAACGAGCAGCTCGGTTTTGCAAAGATTCAATATTTGATACGATGTACGCTTGATGAGGATCCCAAATGGCACTGGCATATTCTATTTTAGGGCGAATTGAACTGGTAAAAGCAAGTTTTTTTAACTGCGATGGAGCCTGTTTAAGATTTCGTTTCAGTAACCCGAGAGACCGGTTACCAGCTGCAAGAGTGACTTCCATATGATGGTGCCAAGATAGATTCGATTGAAAGTGGAGACCGAGGTACTTGTAGGTAGATGTTAACTCAAGTGTCATATTATTCAACGAGTATTGACTTGGAAAACGTGTAGCAGCGTTAGTAAAGGACATGCACTTTGTTTTAGAAACATTTAACGACATAAGCCAAGTTGAACACCAATGATTAATTTCGTTAAGGTCAGATTGCAAAGCTAAGCGATCAGAATCAGAAGAAATGTTACAGTATATTACGCAGTCATGATCACTATTACCAGGAATCAAGGTAATCGAAGACACGAGATCAAGCACATTGCAGAAAAATAAATCAAGTACATTTGCACTACTAGCCATAATTCGCGTTTGTTTTTGCACAAACTACAGTAACGAATGGGCATTTATCATTTCGCGGAAGGTCGTGTACAGGAGGGATGAATTGACTAACACTGGTGTAAGCTGCTGCCATATCACATCTGGTAAATTAAAATCACCTGCCAAAACAATATATGTAGTTTGTAGTGTCAGCAGCACATTGCTTAAATTGAAAAGGGGCTGAGGGGCTCTCGTGCTGGGTGACCTGTAGAAGGAAACGAATGCCACAGACGAGCCGTTGTTCAAGAGTACTTTGCAGCAAACAATTTCGGTTGAGCCAGCTTCAACGTCAACGAGGAAGCTAGATATAGCATTGTGAATCAAAATGAAAACACCTCCCCCATGCGAGTTTCTGTCCTTCCTTTAGACTGTGTAGCAGGTTGGAAAGATTTCATTGTCATTTATTGTGTCCTCTAACCAAGATTCAGAACCAAGTACTACATGTGGCTTTGTCGTTTCAATGAGGGCGGCGAGTTCTCTAATTTTATTTTTTACGCTACGACAATTTACCACAATACACGCGATGTCATCCGGGCTGGATGGTTGTCTAGAAGTTACGTGGGCCTATTTTAGTTGCTATGTCTTGGTTTTAGTCACGCTGTTTGTTTCAGCATTATAGACAAAAGTTTCCTTGCCAATCTTTAGTTTGTTATATGATAGTCTGAAGTCCCCTCCCTTACTCTTCGCAAATTGAATTAATTTCCGCCTCTCTTGTCGAACTTTGTTGCTATAGTCTTCGCTAATAGCAAAGCTTGTACCTTTCAACCTCGAACTAGCTAATAAAACACGCTGCTTTTCCTTAAATGACAGAAACCGAACTATAATAGGCCTGTTTTTAGTTGCCGTGAAGCGACCTAACCTGTGGGCCCTCTCAACCGCATCAGCCGAAATAGCGACTTTTAACTTTTCCTCGCAAAAGGTGATCACCTTAGTCTCCGAATCTTGCCAGATTTCACCAGCTGCATCTCGAAAGCCAAAAAAGATAAGGTTGTTTCTTCGAGATCTACTTTCCATATCATCTTCCAATTCTTGCAGCTTCGAAAACGTGGCAGCAAGATTGTCGGTCTCCGCAGTTTCTCCTTGTCTTTTAATGGAAGCACCGATAGCAATTTGTCCTCAAAGACGTTCAATTTGTCCTCTATCTGCGAAAACCTTTTCTCGAGTGCTTCTTGCCGTGACGCTACGGAACGAAGTTCCCCAAGAATTTCCGTCTGCTTTTGCAGTACCGTGGGAATTGCTATGACAGCGGTGAACATCTGTTCTTCTTGCTCAGAAGTCAGAGGGCCTGGGTTTTGTTCTACATCACCTGCAAGCTGCAGTAGTTTTCACAGATATCGTACACATAACAAACACTTGATTCGCACAAAAGTAATGCTGCGCGTACAAAAGTTCAAGGCGGAGTTGGCATGTGGAGCCAATTTTCGAAATGGTTTACCGTTAACAGGGCAATAGAAAAAAACAACCTGAAGAAGTACGAGGCGTAAGTGACCAGCAGCCATGTTGGCGCCAGATCCCAAGGTGGTATGCAGGGGTGGTAGCTTATGTAGTGTGACGTTGAGTTCCGATGTGCCAGGTTGCCAGTCAGCGTAGCGACAGTCGAACAGCGACGGTAGCGCCGTCATATCCAAAGGAAGGAAGTGTATGTCACTTTGTACTCATCGGCTTCCTGAACTCGCGTGAGCTAGTGGGAAATTGGAGCAAGCATCTCTGTATAGTCTCTACGTTCGACGGTATACTGGCACGGCGCTGAATGAGCTCGACGAAGCCGCCGGGACAGTGCGGTAGGCCTACGCTCTCGGCTGCGTTTTCCCGAGCTGTCTGCTGCGTGCGGCAGTAGAGCGCACGTAAAGCGGCGAGTCTCGCTCACATGTCATTGTTCTCATTGGCTTCCTGAACCCGCGTGAGCTAGCGAGAAATTGGAGCGAGAAATTGGAGCAAGAAATTTTCAAGTCTGGATGAGGCACGCCGCCAAACCAGCTCGACGAAGCGTGCCGCAGCCACCGGGCTGGTGCGTTAGGCCTACGCTCTCGGCCACGTTTTGAACCTGGCTCGAAGCTCTCATCATGCCGAAGTCGTATCGCAAGTTCTGCACCGCTCACAAGTTTGGAAAAAAGCGCAAGAAATCTACGGCAAAAAGAGATAATGGCGCAGGTATATCCGACATGCATATGTACAGGACGGCGCGGTGACAAAACATGATCTGTCGGATGAAACGCCGACATCTCCGCCTGTTTCCCCGGCCGCCTCGGACGATGTCGGCGATAGGCAGCGCATAAGGAAAGACCCAACCTTTTTGACGAACGGCACTCGTGTGCAACAGCAGAAAGTGAGTGCTGATAAGATCAGCAGCTTATCGGCAATTTTGGTGAGCGAGCGCAAGCTGCGAACGCTCGCAACAGCGCGTGAGGACTCATATTCATCGGCGGCTACTTACGGGATCGTCGACTTATCCGCGATAAACAAGCTCCTTGAAAGAAGGGCTAAATGCCGACATGCAGTGGGACCATTTCTATTGAAAAAGGTGAGCGTGAATATGGACTTGCGATGAGGCTGATTTCAGAGTGCCGCAACTGTGGGCTTCTTGACAGTGAGTGGAGCTCCGGGAAGGTACCCAGTCAGGCTAAATGCACTGCGTTTGAAATCAATATCCATGCATCTCGTGCCGTGCAAAGCACACGGAATGGTCAGGCAGCCCTAAACAACATCTCCACACGTATTCTCAAAGAATTTCAGCTAGAGCAAAACTTCATGAGCGAGCGAAGGGCAGAAGGAAGGATTCTCGTTGGATCATGAGTGCCGAGCGAAAGCGTTCAGCATCTTCCAGGTTCCTGCAACAAGCAAAGCAACGGCAACGACAAAAGTGTGACAAAGACTACTGCTCTGGTGCTTTCTGAGGCATTTATATGCAAAGAGAAGACTTTTCGTTTGTGTAGAATTCCTTGAATATACAGAGCTTTTTTTTTTTGCCATTTTCTCAGTTTCAGTTTTTTAGCCACCTTTCATTCTTCTGACAAGTGCTTCTCAGCTTTAGTACACTGGAATTTGATAATTTTTGTCTTGCTGAGAAGCTGAATGCTTAGTGAGTGCAAGAAAGTGCCATATGCAACCATAGGACACCATAAATTTTTAGAAAAAATAAAATAAAAAAATTATCGTTCCTTGATAATAGAAGGATGAACTTTTAAACTTCATAACTTTTGTTGTAGGAAAGCTAGAGCCATGAAACTTGCATTTTGCTATTTGTAGAATGCAATGACATTTAGTTCAGCAAGATCTGTACAGTCAATTTACTGAAAAGGTGATCAAAAGAACTTTTAAATAATGTATAATGCCACGTTCCATTTCACAAGTTTTTGTTATCGTTCCGAATCACCACACGATTCTCGGCGCAAACTGCGCCTGCAGGTTTCGAGAAGGTCCCGGACTGTAGTAGATCATTTCGATAAGATCACGCCCACTGTGCGAACGGTACAGATTGTTCTGGAACCTACGCCACCGCCAGCGATAACGCTAGAACATTCGACGGCAAGGGTATAAATGCCGACGCGCTTCGCCGCTTGTCAGTTGTTGATCGAAGGCCGACGCTGCGTTCGCCGCTATCAGTCCGAGACTGCTATCTGTGCAAGACTGCTGCTGTAATTAGACTTTCCCTTTACCGGGCACATGTTCGCCCAAATAAACAGTTAAACTCCAACACGAAGTTTCCTGTCTTTGGCCACGTCACGACCCCGTGACATCTGGTGGAGGTGCTGGGTACACGGCATGACGGGGGCGTCCGGTACATGAACGAACGGTACATGCTGCTCAAGCCAGTGACGCCGACGACCTGCGTGAAACGATCCGAGCGATCGTGCGGGAAGAGCTGCGCAAACTGTTGCCTTCGGCACAGCCTCAAGTGGATTCGATCGCCGACATTGTGCAAGAAGAAGTCCGGCAATCGCTTCGAATTCCCGAAACACCGCCGCCCGAGCCAGAAACTATGAGCTACGCCGCTGCAGTGCGCCACAACGCTCCTCCCCGTCCACGCCAAAACGCCGCCCCGTCACACTTCCGTCGCCAGAGACCACCGCCGCCACCACCCCAACCGACGTCCTACCGTTCCCCAGCGGGCCAGCGCAGTGCACCGAGGAAAACGGACGTTTGGCGTGCACCTGACAACCGCCCGCTCTGCTACCACTGCGGCGAGGCCGGGCACACATACCGCCGTTGCCAGTACCGACAGATGGGACTGCGTGGCTTCGCCGTCAATGCACCGCGTCCGCAGCCAGGAGATCGGCCACGTGACATCGCCGACTACCTGGCAGGAACTCAATGGACACCACGAAGTCCTTCCCGTTCGCCGTCGCCCAGCCGCCGCATGTCACCGCACCCCCGGCAGTACTCTGCCCCAACGCGGGGCCGGTCTCCTAGCCCGTATCCGGGAAACTAAGGGCAGCGACCGATGGAGGTGCAGTTGCTGTGCGACGAACTACCGAAGATCCTCCGACGACGACGCCGACGCGACGGAGCTTTTTGAACACAACACCAACCAGGCAAAGCCCTGAAGGCAAAAGCTCACTTACCGAAGGTGGCCAGACGACGCAGCATGGAAGCAGCAGAACAAGCCGACGCAGCCGTGACCCGACGCCACGGCCTAACTGTAATGCGAGACGGCGAACTAGCGACCTCGACGTTCTTATCGACGGCCACAGTGTGACTGCTCTCGTCGATACTGGAGCCGACTATTCTGTCATCAGTGGGTCGTTCGCCGCGAAGTTAAAGAAAGTTAGGACAGCTTGGAAAGGCCCTGAAATCCGCACAGCCGGAGGCCATCTCGTAACGCCTGCAGGAATCTACACAGCGAGAGTCACCATTAACGGCTGTATTTATCCTACAGACTTCATAGTCCTACAGCGTTGCTCGAGAGATGTCATCCTTGGCATGGAGTTCTTATGCCTACATGGTGCTGTCATCAACTTAAAAACAAAGTCGATAACGTTATCCACAGAAGAAGCACTACCGCCGCGCACGCCGTCTGGACACCATGCCTTGAATGTGCTGGAAGTACAAGTCACCATTCCGCCTCGCTCAAGCGTCATTATTTCAGTCGGCGCTCCTGGATCACCTGACTTCAAAGGCGTCGTTGAAGGCAGTCAGCATCTGTTGGTCACCTGAAATATTTGCGTCGCAAGAGGAATTGCAGAGCTGCGGGGAGGCAAAGCAACGGTTATGCTCACGAATTTCAGCGATGAGTACAAACATGTGAACAAAGGAACAACGGTCGCATACATCGAAGAAATTGTCGAAGCCACCAGTGCTTTCGCCCTCGCCGATTCTGCGGAACCTGCTCAGAGGAACCAAGCCCCTCCCATAGCTTTCGACGTCAATCCCAGACTTCCGAACGATAAGCAAGAACAGCTCAAGGCCCTGCTCCTGCAATACGAAGATTGCTTTTCGTCGTCATCGAAAATTCGGCAGACCCCAATCACGAAACATCGCATCATAACCGAAGAAAATGCCAGACCACTCCGTCAGAGTCCGTACAGGGTTTCGACGCGAGAACGTGAGGCCATGAAGAGACAAGTTGATGAAATGCTGCGGGATGACATTATCCAGCCGTCCAAGAGCCCATGGGCATCCCCCGTGGTGTTAGTGAAGAAAAAGGATGAGACCCTACGTTTCTGCGTCGATTATCGCCGCCTGAACAAAATCACAAGAAAGGACGTGTATCCTCTCCCACGAATAGACGACGCACTTGATCGGCTCCATAACGCCAAGTACTTTTCGTCAATGGACCTCAAGACTGGCTATTGGCAAATCGAAGTCGACGAAAGAGACCGAGAGAAGACGGCGTTTATAACACCGGACGGCCTCTTCGAGTTTAAGGTGATGCCCTTCGGCCTTTGCTCAGCGCCTGCAACTTTTCAACGCGTTATGGATACAGTACTGGCAGGATTGAAGTGGCAGACTTGCCTTGTGTTGGCTAGCCACTTTGAAGGACCCTTCAGGCCGCCTCGCACGATGGAGCCTGAAACTTCAAGAATATGACATTACTGTCATTTAAAAGTCCGGCAAAAAACACTCCGACGCCGACTGTCTCTCTCGTGCGCCTGTCGACCAACCGCTACCCGACGACCCGGATGACGACTACTTCTTGGGAACGATCACTACCGACGACTTCGCTGAACGACAGCGGGCCGACCCGGAACTTAAGGCCCTAATAGAATACCTCGAAGGCAGGACCGCCGAAGTCCCGAAGGTATTCAAGCGCGCACTTGCGTCGTTTTTTCTACGAAACGGTCTTCTACAAAAGAAAAACTTTTCACCGCTTCGGGCTAAGTACCTCCTTGTGGTGCCTTCAGCTCTGCGACCAGAACTCCTGCAGGCCCTGCACGACGATCCGACGGCAGGGCACCTCGGTGTTTCTCGCACGCTGGCGAGGATACAAGAAAGGTACTACTGGCCGCGTCTTACCACCGACGTCACTCGTTATGTGAGGACATGCCGGGACTGTCAGCGACGCAAGTCACCGCCGACAAGGCCAGCGGGACTTCTGCAGCCAATTGATCCACCTTGCCGCCCTTTCCAGCAGATTGGTATGGACCTACTGGGGCCGTTCTCGACGTCGGCTTTCGGAAACAAGTGGATCGTGATAGCTACCGACTACCTCACCCGCTACGCCGAGACAAAAGCCCTGCCAAAAGGCAGTGCATCCGAGGTAGCTAAGTTCTTCGTCGAAAATATCGTCCTACGTCACGGCGCCCCGGAGGTCCTTATCACCGACAGAGGAACGGCATTCACTGCCGACTTAACTCAAGCGATCTTGGCATACAGCCAAACAAACCACCGCCGGACGACAGCGTACCACCCACAGACCGACGGCCTCACCGAGCGGCTTAACAAGACGATCGCCGACATGCTGTCAATGTACGTCGATGTCGAACACAAGACGTGGGACGCCATTCTTCCGTATGTGACCTTCGCATACAACACGGCGGTGCAGGAGACGACGCAGATATCTCCATACAAATTGGTCTACGGAAAGATCCCGGCAACGACGCTCGATGCCATGTTACCCAACGTCACCGACGAAGAAAACCTCGATGTGAGCGAGTACCTTCAACGCGCCGAAGAAGCCCGACAACTTGCGCGTCTTCGTATCAAGAATCAACAGACGACCGACAGCCACCGTTACAACCATCGACGA